>NW_027412586.1:1204478-1806717 GCF_025532065.1 Leptinotarsa decemlineata
TATTTCACATAAGGAAGTATATTTCCATAATATAACTAGAAAAGGAAAACAAGTCTCCTGTTATTGGCCGCTCCCTAGACAATCTCATAACTAAAATTCATGTGTGTTGACTGGGTGATTAAAGCATAAACTTGGAAAATCATCTTCACTCTCTGTATCAACGTATCCTGTTCAGAAGGGTAATACAGATAATGCATATCCATACCCATCATAATTTATTTCACTTTTATTCTGATTAATAATATTCAGATGCGTTTTCAGTGAATACTGTTTAAAAATCTGATTTTAAAATCTGTTTTTCCGTTAATCAGCTGTTTTCAGTGAATACTCCGTAGGTATTTTTTTGTTTGTTAACATAACAATTGAATACAACTCTCTGTATCAACGTATCCTATTCCAAAGCAATCTCTTCATTGAAAAAACTCTGAGTTAGACATTCATACGGGATGAACCTTATGGGAGCGGACAGCAGCAAAATTATCCCCGGTAACTTGATAAAATCATCTCTTTGGGATTTTAATGTAATTAGTCAGGAACAGGTTCCGTGCTACTTTCCGGTAATGAAATGATTAGCTACTTAGTGCGGAACTAATTGGCTTGTACTCTATGTGAATGATCAAGTTTGCTACCCGGTTACTGATCTTTTGAAAATATCTCATTATATTCTTCATATCATAAGCATTGGCTGTGCTTCTTTCTGTATGTTGACTATATTATCTAAGATTTCATGAACATGATGAAAATATTGATAATGGTGGTGCAAATATACAAAAACACCTCTACAGTCGGCAAAAGACGAAAAGTTCTTTTTTATGAAATTACACTTCACCATTGGTTTCAGCTACATAAGATTCGTTCAATCAGTGCAAATTTACTTCTCTATCGATGACATGTCATGTTCTTTGATTGTTATTTTTTATTATTCATCATTTGAATTATCATTTCGAGTAATACACAAACTACTGTTTGAAAACGTGAACACGAGTATCGCCAAGGCCTAATAGTTTAATGAATTTTTCTGTCATATAAAACCAGGTTATCAACTCTACGGGTGATAATTAAAAAGGGGTTATTATGATAGCGGGAGATTTCATTTCTTTAAAGTAAGATAGTTTTTCTGAAACTGTGTAGAATTTCTTGAATAAAGTAAGGACTGTTATTGAACACAAAATATCAGAGATGTCAGTCTTTCCGTGGGATTTTTAATATTTAATTATATTGAATGTCATTCCATTTATAACATTTCATTTCACCACTTTTCATTATGAACTCGTAACAAGACAATCTCAACTTGAAGAAGTCCTTTCCATTCATTTCATCTCGTAGATTGTAACATATCAATATGTGTGATTGATGACTTGTTTACTTTATGTTAATTCAAGATCACTTAAATGAAATGAATAAAAAACACTTTCGTTTAAATGCCACAGGTAGATTTTATTTATAAGACCGGTTTCGGGTTTTCAAGTATAAAACTGAAATATGAAGTTTGAAATATCGTTTATATTAGACTCTCCAGGTATGCTGCAAGGACATGTATTTTAGAGACAGGTAGTTGGGCGAACCAAGATGCCAACTTTTGAAATTCCACGTTGAAAATTCTAGGGGATGTTGAATTCAAGAGAGGAGACCTACATAAATCGAGTTGCTCGTTTAGGGGTATATCTTTCTGGTTTTTAATTGATTTGTTAATTTCCATCCCAACCAGCAAAGTTGTTTTATAATTCCATGGTGATGCAACAGTTTTATTTTATTAGTATTTTATAATCACTTCCAAAATGCTAATTGATTATATTAGATGATCGGTGAAAACAATACAGTTGTAGGCAATAAAAGTGTTTTATAAATTTGTGATGAAAACGTTTATGAAATAAAATTAAAAAACCATTATAAAATAGTCAGGAACTTATCACAGAAACGTTTTTGCAACTAATTTATAAAACTTATTTTCCTATAAAAGTAAATTGTTATGTGGCAGTTTTATAACACTTTTCTGTGAGATTTTCATGATAGTTATAAAACTATTTCAAGCTTATTTTATAACTGTTTTCTGTAGCTTTAATGAAATTATTTTATTACAATGCATTTCAGCATTTCAGAACAACCAGCTGACATCGATTCCTAATTACAGCTTTGAAAAATTCTTCAAACTTTTAGTTATGCTTATTAAAAATATTTTTGTTCAGTTATTCAAGTGGGACACCATCGATATCGTGGTGGACATTAGTTCTTCAGCTACTTTTAAATATTTGATTTTTATTGAGTATAGGTACCCAGTAAATTCAATATTTTTAAGGCATTGGGTTTAGTAACTCAACCTTATTATTCACAATTTGGAAGACTGTAAAATACAAAGGGTTGGTACTTTCAAGTTTCAGTTACAGGTACAGCAAGGTACCATAAACCCATAAAAGATACATAATTCTGGCTTTTCCATACTTTCTGTGACAACTTGTTTGAATGAAAATAACCCAGATTGCTTTTTGGGTTGCATAGAATTGATAATTTCTTCTTGTTCTGTATCGTCATTTCTCAGCTTTCTTTCTAATAGTTCTTCAGCAATTTGGTAGGCCATCGAATAACTTCGTTTTAATTTATGAATTCGTATAAGCTCATCAGCATCAATTTTTGGCCATGAGAGTTGGTTATTATTTACCCATGACAACGGAACTATGGTGAACATATATACCTAAAACGTAGATAAAATGAGTCAAATCTAGCTTCAGACAAAACTATCAACTGAAAATATAGGTCTGAATTATCAAATATCTGGTCAATTATTGAAGCTAATTAAAAGATATATTTTGATATCAAAAACTTACCCGTCATTTCCTCTGAACGCACGATAAATTGAATATCAACAATATTTCATCGGCGTTCATATAGGTTATGTTTAATATTCACCATGTATTTAGCATTAGACAACGGATATTTATCATAAAAAAGGTGTTTTGTTGCCAACTAACTTATAACTTATAGTTGTGTACCGACAGCGAAGCAGAAAGGCATACAAATATTAACAGGGCCGTATTCTTAGTATTCTGTTTAAAAATACCATCAAAATAACGGGGTGCTTAGTTGTGTTTCGAAAAAATATTTCATGTAGAAATGAGTTGTTAAGGTTGGATGGGAGTTCAGTTTTAGCAGCTAAACCATACAAAGTGATTCACGGCATTTTATCCATTTGTATCTAGTATCTAGGTTTCCGATAATTTTGTGATTTGAGCGTATGCGTTCGCCTTCGAATTCGATTGTATAGGTTCGCTACCCGCTTTCTATAATTGATTCGTGACAGTGTTCGTATCCATAGGTATTCGTTAGTGTACAGGCCTTTGATGTTGCGATGTTAACTAATTGACGTATGATTAATTTTTGTGGCGGGTTCGAGTACTCTATTTGCAACAAATATTTTTTTATAATTTTTTGTTTAGTGAAAGAAGGGATAGGGTTAGTTTGTTTTTTTACGTTATTTCAGAAAATCCATCTATTGAAAAAATACGGTCGGAAATCTTGATAGTGGATCTAGAACGTTTTGGTGTTAGGAGAAAACTCCAGTAATATGAGGTAACACTCTAGCAAAATACTCCCATACTTTCAATACATCGTAGCTTTCGGTCAAAAAAATATTGAAAACTCATTTTTATGAATTATAATTCATTGATACATTCTGTCAATAACTAATAACCAGTTTTCATTGTTACTGTATTCAATTCTAATTCATCCTTAATTTTAGACACTATGATATGCATATATATATATATATATATATATATATATATATATATATGTGTATATGTGCTTCAAATAGACGAAGAAATGACTTGGTGTTCCATAAAAAAACTTTCTGGAAGCTTTGAGTCGCCCTGTATATTGGAAATACTAAAAAAAGACTTCAAACTATACCACCTAACCTAATGCTTCAATTTTTTTGCGAAAAACAGGAAAAGGTTATTATAATGGTTGAAACCCGTCGTTTAGCCTTTATAAACGATGAAAGAAACTTTTTAGACAAAACATCTCGACAGATAATATTTATCAAAACTATATGTGAGAAATCCTTTATTCATACAAGCACTTTTGTAGAAACCTACAGCTTTAAAAGTAGTCCGACTCTGCCGCAATACCATCACTCCAAGAACTAAGTGTTTCTTAACAGTTTTATAGGAGTAACGTAGTAGCTAAAATACGTTGAAATGCTTGCTACTGATACCAATTCATTTTATAGAACGACGCCATTTTAAATGATAGAGATACGGGATACTGAAATTAGATGAGTTGAAAATGTGAAATACCGCATATACAGGGTGTCCCTGGACTTCCTCTTTTCCTCTCGGGAATGTATATATTGGGTCAAAATATCACCAGTACTTCATATAACTTTTTTTCCTAAAATCCTTCGTTACCAAGTAACGGGCCCTCGAAGTAACAAAATGAAAAATGTTTTTCTTTGATAACTTATCAAGTGAATATTCAAAATCATCCAAATTTTGGTAATTGACTAAACAAATGAATTCCTTCGATGAGCTTTCATGCAGGAGTCAGTTGTTTTGCTACAAAGTCAGGAACGGACTACCCCCGATAGTCCACACCCCAAAACTTTGAAATGACAGATATTTTTCAATATTTTTCAACAAATTAAGGTTACTTGGACAATTTTATGGATAAAAGTACTCGTGTGGAAAGTCGATCGGAGCAACGAGTCTTGATAAAAATGTAGTTTCACTCGACGACATCAAACCCGCTCGTCCACCATTATTTGAAATGAATAATTATCATGAATATATTATCATTATCATGAATTATATGAAGTACTGGTGATATTTTGACCCCATCTATACATTCCCGAGAGGAAAAGAGGAAGTCCAGGGACACCCTGTATAGTGATATTTACAGCTGAAAAGTACATAAATATCATAACATTATATTATTTAGAATAAAGTGAGTTGAATTTGCGACTAGAAAATTAATACGTCGACCGAGTGAATTTTTATATAATTAATAATTTTACCGAAAACATTTATAAATGAGCGGCGCGTTGAAATTTTGCTAATAATAGGCTATATATTTGTCAATAAAATTTCATTTGCAGTAAAAATATCAATCTTCGAAACACAAACAATGTCTTTAACAGTTTTATGAGTGCAAAAGTGAAATTTTAAAATGGCTTCAACCTTTCTATTTGTTAGTTTTCAGTTGGTGACATATCTATAATATTTTCCTAGTGTCCAATACAAAATTACTTCTTGCGTCTTCAAGAAAACATTTTCAACACTTTTTTATTTTATTGTTATCGTTTTCAGCTGTATTACATTTTATAACGCCTACTTTGAACTACTAAAAAACTGTTATAAAACTGTCTTCTGATTATTTTATAAGTATCGCTTAAATATTTTGCAAAAGTGCAGTCAGGGAAGTCTTCACGAAACTACTTTTCAAGACTGTTAGACAAATTTTATAGTTACTGCCAAAATGTTTATAAAACTGTTTTGTTGTGTTTGTAAAAGGCCTTACAAAATATTGATAATAACTATATTGTTTTATAAAACGGTGCCAATTTTCTATTCATAGCAGTTTTATAAACACATTGAAAACATTTCTGGGAGTAATGCAGTTTTATAATTTGTTTCTCCGAAACGTTTCCGCAACTATTATAAAATACGAAATTGCTAGTTGGACATGGTCTCCAACAAATACATTTTTCTCCCTATATTAAATATGTGTAAAATTTTGAAGTTATCTTCATTTATATTGTGGTTTGATTCTTGAAGATCTTCGTACATTGTAGATTTTTTGTCCACACAGACGTGTTCACGCAGTCGTATGTTAAAATTTCTACCGGGTTGGCCTGTATATACTACAGAGCATTTGCCACACTCTATCCTATATATACTTACCTGTTTTTTTCATTCTATCCCGTTTGGGTTTTGTGTTTTGCATTAAACAGGGTTCTACCTTAATTATCATTAATTGTGAAAGCTGTTGATATATTGTATTTAAAGAAATAATTTTGAATGTTTTCTGAAAGTTTACCTGAGTAATTGACTGTTTGGGTATAATTTACTTATAAGTGTTTTGTGAGTTTTATCTGATATTATTTTTTCTATTAGGGAAATTGGTACCTGATTGTTCACTGCAATTTGCTTAATCATTTTCATTTCATCTTGAAATTTTTTATCATGTAAAGGGATTGTGAATGCTCTGTGTACCATCGTGCATCGACCTAACGCGGATAACTTATGTTAGGCCGGACTGAAAGAGTCAAAGCGTCAAAGGTTTTTGTGAACGTGTTTTTCCGGTAGATATTGAATTGAAAACCGTTATTAACTCATGAAATATTCAAATCTAAGAAGTTAAGCTCCTTGTTTTGTTCGATTTCTACAGTGAACTTAATTACGTTATGCAGACTGTTGGGAAAGTTTCAAAAGTGATTATTTTTTTTGAACTATCAAAACCAACCAGTACGTCATCAACATATCTGAACAAAAACACAATATGTTTCTGTGAAAGGGGATTATAAGGATACGGGCGTTTTCTAGTGTGTTCATGAAAATATCTGCCAGAATCGGACTTAATGGTGAGCCCATAGGGAGTCCTGAGTTTTGCAGGTAAAAATTATTATTATATTTGAAGAAATTTTGTTTCAGACATGTATCAAGGAGGTTGCAGAATTCGGTAGTTATATATGGATTTGTGTGGTTCTTATCTAATATGTATTTCACGAGGGGAAGATAATCGGCTGTTGGGATGTTAGGAAATATATTTTTTACGTCGAACGATACTAGTTTGATATTATTTTTGATATTCAGTTTTGATAGTTTGTCAGCTAGGTCTACTGAATGTAGAACTGTGTTTGAAGGATACAATTTTGTGAGGTCTCTGAATCTTGAATTTAAAAATGTAGACAAATTACTGGTTGGGACATCTATATATGATACCACGGGTCTGGCTGGATGTCCTTCTTCGTGGAGTTTGATTAATCCAGATTTGGTACTGAAGAACCGTTTAGGCAAGTGTCTTACACTCAGTTTTGTTTCAGCAATAACCTCTTCATCCGAGCAAATTTTTTCACCGATGAGCATTTTTTTGAGGTCTGCGAACAGTCAATAGTCGCTAGGAGCCAAATCTGGCAAATAGGATGGATATGGGAATCATTCGAAGTTCAATTCAAGTAGTTTTGCCATTGTTTTGATTGATTCGTGACACCGTGCATTGTCTTGATGAATATTAAATAACGCAAATCACAAAATGCTGGCTATTATTCCCCCCCCCCTCCCGATTTTTGTGCTTTCGGACGCTATGGATGAGGTTTACCAGTTGCTCTTCACTCAGGAGACGATTTTTTTGATTCCGCAGTGAAGTTATGAATCCATGTTCCATCCTTTGTCACATATCGACGCAAAACATTGCCAAACACTGCTCAGAATAAATATCAAGACATTCGATGAATCAAAGTGATATTGTGGGTTATTTTCAATTTTTTCTGGTGTTACTTACTGCCTCATTTATACGTCCAATGTGTCATCGGTGTCTCTATGACCACGTTTGAATTCAGCAAACCAACTGTTGTTTCTGATGGAGTCGTTATAACACTTTTCAAGGCATTGCTTTGCTTGAACGGTATTTTTTCCCATCAAGAAGCAATATAAAATTATAACACGTGATTGTTTCGATTCATTGTTTTGAAAATAACAAAAGTTTTGTCACTGTTCGCATGAACTCATGAGTAGAATAATACGACTAGCGTTATCTAGGCCTCAGGCCCGAGACTTTTCAGCACAGGTTGAAACATTTTACCTCTTTCACTTACTACACTATATTGTGTAGCAATCCTGTGAATGATATCTGATTCAATTCCATAACGGGTGATTGGAATACAGAGTAAATAAAAAAAGTATTTTCTGTATAATTCAGTGATCAAATGAAATTATTTTTTTCAAAAGTATATTTATTTCTTGTAATCAAATGTTTGTATGAAAGTAGCTGTTTCGAGAAGGATCATCTTTTAGTTTTTGTCTGTCTGTCCATGCTGTATAGAGTTAACTTTCTGAAATTGATTGCGTTTCTCTTTTGGAAGATTTCCACATTCAGTTTTTTTGTGTAATCTATGTTTCCCTCAGTGATAGTTCTAGGGGATAAATCGACAAATCAGGATTTCTAAGGTTGAGTGCATTGAATTTCATCGTGGGACCCTGTATATGATTGTTATATTGCATGAGTACATTTTTGAACTTTCCTATCGAGGAACCTAGTGAACAATACACCATTCATAAACATCATTCACTATCTCCTGAGGCCTACTGGCATACTTTTGTAACTCCTGTGCATTTTTTCAATTATTTTAATTTTCGAGTCAGATCCACCATTGAAAATCCTGGGTAAACCATATTTATTGTTTGGAGTACTTCTGATCAGCATAAATGAGTTGATCTACAGTGGTATCAAGATAAATGGTACAATGTATGACTGTAAATTTCTGTAGATGGCAGTAGGAGATTTGAGCCGGTTCTAAGCCTCCCCCCACCACTATGACGTATTAATCGCTTTTTTTTTTGTTGTTGTTTAGTGAAGTCAAGGCGATGTGACCTTGAAGTGTCTGGTGTATGGATCGTTCAGAATTTTTTTTCCGGTTCTGGGCCTCCCCCCACCACTATGACGTATTAATTGCTTTTTTTATTGTTAAATAACATCAAAGCGATGTGACCTTGAAGTGTCTGGTGCAGGGATCGTTCAGATTTTTTTTTCATATGAAATTTTGTGAGTGTGTGTGTGTGTGTGTGACATAGTGACGTAATTACAATTACTTGGTGTGTGGGAATGCACGGTACAGGGTTTACATCCTTCAGTTATGTTCATGAAACATGACCTTGAATATGGAATTCAACTTTGAGATTAGGGAACTAGATTGCATACATGGTAAAGTCAGGGTTTGATATTGTCCTTCATGTGTATTCTGTACCTATTTGTACAGAATAGGTCTGCATACGTCTGCATACGACGAAGATCCATCGACTGATGAGCGGTCCTTCTTCACCAGTTTGGACGGTACCCATCGTGACAGAGAGCGTATACGTCTGCACTCCGTGAAGTTTCAACGACCACTGTTTGCTTGTATCGCCTTCTGTCAACACATCGAGTTGGAATTGGTGGTGGTGGTGGTGGTGGGGGAGCGCCTGTGTTCGACGCATCGAGTTGGCTTCGACCTTGATCGACCTTGATCTACGTCACACCCTTAATGTACGTCATAAGGTAATAAGGATAAGGCGACTTTGAGGTAGTGTTTTGGGTTTGACTTTGAATGACTTTCATTCACACTTTATATTTTCACAGCTATTTTGAACAATGTTCAAAGTCGCATAACCTTGGGGGTTGACCTTGGGATTTTTAGTCTGTCTCGGTCACATCAACATTGAAATGACCTCCACATACGTCACATGATGTCGACAAGGTGACTTTGAAGAAGTCTTATGAGTACGACGTTGAACGATCTTTATCTACTTCACACCCTTGAACTATGTCAGAAGGTGATACGGTCAATGTGACTTTGAGATAATGTTTTGGATTAAACCTTGAATGACCTTCATTCACTTCCCATATTTTCACGACATTCATTGATTCATGTGATTATTTTGACTTTGAAATGACCTCTACATACGTCACATAATGTCGACAAGGTGACTTTGAAGAAGTCTTTTGAGTTCGACGTTGAACGAGCTTTATCTACGTCACACACTTGAACTATGTCAGAAGGTGATACGGTCAATGTGACTTTGAGATAATGTTCTGGATTCAACCTTGAATGACCTTCATTCACTTCCCATATTTTCACGACATTCATTGATTCATGTGATTATTTCGACTTCGAAATGACCTCTACATACGTCACATGATGTCGACAAGGTGACTTTGAAGAAGTCTTTTGAGTTCGACTTTGAACGATCTTCATCTACGTCACACCCTTGAACTATGTCAGAAGGAGATACGGTCAATGTGACTTTGAGATAATGTTTTGGATTTAACCTTGAATGACCTTCATTCACTTCTCATATTTTCACAACCTTCATTGATTCATGTGGTTATTTTGACTTTGAAATGACCTCTACATACGTCACATGATGTCGACAAGGTGACTTTGAAGAAATGTTTTGAATTCGAACTTGAATGACCTTCACCTACGTCACACCCTTGAACTACGTCACACTGAGAGTAGTGTGACGTAGTGAACGTAGTGAACGTGAACGTCGTCATTCAGTACATGAGAGCGCATCGAGATGAATTCCGAAAAAATCGCAGCTGTAGTTTGAATTTCGCTTTTCTTCTGACAGTGTCGTCTTTCATTAGCATATGAAATTGGATTACGGCTAAAAATATACGTTTTCCATTATATAACTCATCTATATTGAATTTTATGAGAAAAATAGTTATGACAAAAGTTGTATGAAATTAAATTCTCAACAATTTTGATTCCTATAATTTTTTTTTCATAAAATCGATATTTTTAGAGAAAGGGTGGAGGTGAAATTTCGTCATTGTATTATCACGTTTATTTTTGACTTTACGAGAAACTTCGTGATGAACAAAGCTGTATAAAATTGAATTTCCTACAATTTCGATCCCATCAACTTTTTTTTTCATAGGTTCGATATTTGTATCGATTTAAATCTGAAATAAGTAGGGGGTGAAATCTTATAATGGAATTATCTCATTTATTTTCAATTTCACAAGAAAAATCACAATGATCAAAGTAGTATGAAATGGAATGAAAGACGAGGAATTTTTTTCCACATTGTTTATTCCAACTGCTTCTTCTAACCTTCCAATATCTACCAAACTAATTTGAATATTTATCTGTCGTCATCGTTTTCGAATTGAAATTTAGGGAAATAAATGTTGATTATGTCACCATGTCGTCAACTCCTTTCTTGATCCGCTTCTGAAGATCCTTCACACAGTTGCTAATGTGGGCGACTTCCAGCCGGTACTGTTTCGTTGAATCACCCTCAACACGGTACTCTTCATTGACTCCGACGATGTCCTGACTTCCCCTTCCAATGTTGGTTTCCACCTCTGACAGTTCAGCCAGCAAACAACTTTTCCGTTCGACTAGTTGTTCCTGTCGAACCACAAATCGTCGCTTGCGTGTGGCAATCTCTGCCAATCTCTCATCGCTGTCCCGGATCACTAGTAGCTTCGTCTTCCTCTCTCGGCATATTCTGCCGAGTTCGAGCACGTCGTTGACTAAGTTGCAGCTCCTCTGCGGTGTCGGTAAGTCCATCTTGCTACCAGAGGGTGGGACGGAAGTTGTCCCCTGAACAGTTGGCACAGGCATCGGTGGCGGAGATAGTATGGATCCGGCTCTTGGTAGATTATGCGGTCCGGTTGTGGTCTCTAAAGATATCATGGTGGTGGGCATCGGTGGCTGAGGTACTATGGATCCGGCTTTTGGTAAGTTATGCGGCCCGGTTGTGGTCTCTAAAGATGTCATGCTGGTGGGCATCTGTGGCTGAGGTACCATGGATCCAGCTTTTGGTAGGTTATGCGTCCCAGTTGTGGTCTCTGAAGATGTCATGGTGGTGGGCATTGGTGGCTGAGGTACTATGGATCCAGCTTTTGGTAGGTTATGCGGCCCGGTTGTGGTCTCTGAAGATGTCGTGGTGGTGGTTGGCTCAATGTTTAATGCAGTGGATGGCATCTGCGATGCCGTCGGTGGCTGATTTTCGTATTGACCGTCTCGGACTTTGAAACGGTGGTATCCAACGTAGAAGGGGCTCGCCACAGGGTCGAGGTCATCGGCGGCTGCCGATAAGGATTCGTCTCATCCCATATTTTCATATATTTCCGCAGCTCCGACTGCTTTGGTTTCACCTTCGGCTCCACCTGCTTCGACTTGGCGGCGGACACTCTTTTCTTATTCGATTGGGGGGCAGCAAACTCATTATCGCTACCGTTCGCTGCCTCTCTCTTGTTGGCCCTCTTCGAACTCTTCTCCGCGTCTTTGCTGGTGCTGCTCGTTTCAGAAGAGGGGGTGGTTGAACGAACATCCTCCATTCTGCTACATCCAGGTCTTAGAGTTGTCACCATCACAGGTTCTCCAGAAAGGGGGCTGAGTGGGAGTTCTACATGGAATTCCGTTAGGAAGTCCACGATATTCTCTGGTAGCTCTGATCCCTGCACCAACACCACGTCTTGCAGGATATTCACCTTACCCTTCTCAGATTTGCCGGTATCAGTGAAAAGAGGCATACGCCAAGCTAGAAATTCACAAAATAATTAGAATGGAATATAATAATAGACAATAATAATATATCTGAAGAATGGTTGGTTGGATAACAGGATCAATTTTTTCTCAAAGAAACAATTGTTTTCTTGCCAACGTTTCGAATTCGATTAAATTCTTCTTCTGGGCTTTGTAATAATGTAGTTTCATAAACATACCTCCCACAAAAACTTATACGACAAGTATCGTTTCTATTACTTACCGAAAAGTAGTTTCTCCGTGTTGATATAACTATTTTGAAAAAACATTAGACATATTAGATGCATTTAAAAAATAAAATAAAAAAAATTGCAATACCTTCGATAGAACACCAACGCAAAAGGACATGAATGTATAGACTCCAATTACTTTTGTTACAATGGAACTATTTACAAACAACTTTTTCGAGTTGGTAATGGGTAATTGTATATCAACCATTTGTACAGATTTGGTCATGGCAGAACTACAAAATATATGCATAAAAAGTTAACAAGCAAAAAAAAACACCCCAAGACATGCAATCTAATGTAGTGTACAAATTGAACTGTGGAAGGTGTCACAAATGCTATGTTGGTCAAACTGGACGGTATCATAAAACACAAGTTTCAGAACGCATGACAGACTCTGAGAAACTGAATATAAGCAAAAACTCCACAGCCCTGATTGAACATGAAAAAGAATATGCACACAATTTTGATTTTGAACATCCAGCTGTTCTAGATGTTCAACCATATTTATAAAAAAGTCTCTTGAGCAAAACACACACACACACACACAACCCATCCATATATGAACCATCATGCATCAGATACTTCAAAGGAGGGGGGGTTAGAACCGGCTCAAATCTCCTACGAGAGATTTTTGAAATATTTTTCCAAACATAACTTCCACAGTAAAATCAATATTATAGGGAATTTGAAATCTAGAAAAATTACCATTTCCAATTCTGATTTCCATAACAAAAATCTCAAATTGATTGAGAATTACCTACTACAAATAATTTTTCTAAAGCCCTCATTAGAAAAATAATGACAGAAAGAAGTTCCTCTTCCCAAAATACTGAGGTGAAACCCAAATATCACAAAATGTCATTTATAGAAAATTAATCTGATAAACTTGGAAAGATAGTCATAAGCAATCAAATTAAAGTAGCCTTCTTAAATGAAAGTACAGTTGGAAAGCATTTTTTCTTAAATAAAACAAATAAAAACACCCCAAGACCTGCAATCTAACGTAGTGTACAAATTGAACTGTGGAAGCTGTCACAAATGCTACGTTGGTCAAACTGGAAGATATAATAAAACACGAATTTCAGAACACATGAGAGACTATAAAAAACTGAATATTCGTTTTGAGGGCACCCTGCGATTTTGAAAAATTTCAAAGTTCAGAAAAGGGCAACTTTCCATCTTCCTTTTTCATAAGATAAACTACTTAAAAGCACAAGCGTTTATTGAGTAGGGCACCTTTACACCTTATTCTCCCTTAATTGACACTTTTCAATTCAACAATCGATATTTTTCTTATAAAAACTTAATTGGAAATTGAATACTTGCATCAGTCGTACCTGTCGTACTATGTCATCAACCTTAAAAACGTAAAATATAGAGATATGTAACCAAAAAAGCAGCTCCGTACATTTTTTAACATTTTTATTGGAAAAATGTTGATTGTTGAAGTGAAAAGTGTCAAGGAAGGAGGAATAAGGTGTAAAGGTGGCCTAGTGGATAAATGCTTGTGTTTTTAAATAGTTTATGTGGTTAATGAATATTACTGGAGTTTTTTCCCAACACCAAATCGTTATTTCTACACCTCAACACGTGTTTCGATCACCGAGTGATCATCTTCAAGAGGAAGATAAAACTATAAACTACTCAAAAACTAAAGCTATTTATGCTATTCAAGTACATCATACAGGTAGGTAATCAGTATTACCACTCAAACAAGTGTACCACCCTAAATTAATTTACAAGAAACCGTTAGTAGCAGCCACTAACGGTTTCTCGAGGGGTATTGTAGATGACATAATTAGGAAAAAGAAGTTTAGGTTGAGAATGAACGAAATCTCGACTTTCAGAAAGGACAAAAACCAAGATAAATACATCTCAGTTCCATACCACCAATATACGAAGAACTTTGGAAATATTTTCAAGGAACTAGGTATGAAGGTGGTTTTAAAATCATACACTGCAGAGCCTTTTGGGAAGTCCAAAAGACAAAGTCGAGAATTCGGAAAAGTCTGGAATTTACGAAATTGAATATAAGGAATGCGATGCAAAATATTATGGACAGACGAAAAGATCTATTCAAGTGAGATATTAGAAACATATAGCACACTTAAAATATGGAAGACCTGAAAAATCAGCAGTCACCCATCATATTTTGCAACAAAACCATTTCATAAACTTCAGTTCTTTAAGATTAGTTAGACAAGTTAACAACAACAGGCAACTAGATGCCTATGAGAGTGTAGAAATAAATGAACATAATAATATTATGAATAACGATAACGGACCAATACCAAATATCATACTGTATGACTTGTTGAAATAATATTGTTGGGTTTACTGATTACTACAGAAAGACACATTGTAAATATATTTAGATATGCAATATTGTGAAACTAATTTCATATAGCTGATATTTGTTCTATATATAGCTGTAACATTTAAACATACATAAGGACATATTGTAAAATAATAGAAAGGCCAATTGTAAAATTAATTTAGGGTGGTACACTTGTATGGGTGGTATTACTGATTAACTACCTGTATGATGTACCTGAATAGCATAAGTAGCTTCAGTTTTGAGTAGTTTCTAGTTTTATCTTCTTCTTGAAGATGATAACTTGGTGATCGAAACACGTGTCGAGGTGTAAAAATAACGATTTGGTGTTGGGAAAAACTCCAGTAATATTCATTACTACACCAAAGGTTCCAAACAGTACATCATAAGTTTATATGGTGAAAAAGAAGGCTGAAAAGTTGCCCTTATCTGAACTTTGAAGGGCCGTTACTTTGTAAATAAGGGAGAGCCCCGCTTTTTTCTTTCGGATTCGTAATCTACGCATCAAAATACAGAAGTACACTTAAATCGCCGGGTACCCTCAAAACGAATATTTACCCAATTACTTTAAGAATAGTATTGGAAAACTTGAGTTCTGGGTTAGAATAATCACCAATAACGCCTTATCTTAAGGTTTGTACTAGATAAATATATTTTTAGTCGTAGAAAATAGCGCAACTCAAAATATTATTCGATAAATTTTCCAAAAAAGTGACTTGTTTTTTTAAATTGATTCTAGTTATTAGAGAGTCGCACTGTAGATATTTTAATTTATAGAAACACTGTACTATTTCTCCATGGCATAAAACGTATTATCTAGCGAATTTCTGAAAATTTTGAGATCTTTGAATTTTTCATTGATGGTACATTCATTTGCTTTCGTAAATTATAGATATTGTAATGCAATGCAGAATTTCGACATCGACATTGGCCAATGTTTGGTATGGTCTATTACATTCTACACCAGAAGTAGGTATGCTTTTTTTTTGTACAGGATACAAGTGTCTTCTTCGGAAATAATATCAATGTATTCTTCACCTTGGATATTATTTCCTGGAAAGTAGGCATATTTCAATTCGATAAGTACAACACCTAGATAATTTGTTGCAATGTTTTTTATTTTATTTTTAAATGTTTCATTAACGAAGAAAAAACAGGATATTCTCACGACTCACAATGGTAGACACCTTCAATGGATATTATTGATGTCAAGTTTAAAGAAATGTATTGATTTTCGAAAATCAGCGTCCGCGATGTGATTGATATAACTGCATTACAGCGATATGTCCTTTCCAGGAAATAATATCCAAGCTGAAGAATACATCAATATTATTTTCAAGGTAGACACTTGTATCCTGTACACACATTTACTCTCATGGTGGGCCCAAGAAAATCCCAATTTCACAGTTGAATGTGCATGGTGTTCAGTATTCCTTTAAAACTAATGTATGGTGTGGGATACTTAACGACCAAATAATTGGGCCATTTTTCTTTAGGGAAAATTTATCATCCGTCGATTATCTCAACCTTTCAAATAATGAGGTTAGTGAAGTTTTAGATAATATACCTTTAAGTATTAAATACGACCTATGGTATCAGCTTGATGGCGCACCAATACCATACTGTAAAATAGTCCCTCCAACAAATGTTCAGAGACGAAGTTATTGGACGTAACTGGGAACACTATTGACCACCTAGATCACCCGACTTGACGCCTTTAGACTTTTTCTTGTGGTGTTACCTGAAACAAAAAGTGTACCGAAGTAGACCATTTACTGACATACAACATCTGGAAAATACCATTCGCGAGTGCTGTGCAAATATAAATCCTCGATTTATTAAAAATGCAGTTACAGATGTCAGTAGAGGAACCATAATTTGTATTGAACGTGGAGGACGACATACCAAAATGTAGGCTATAATTGTTTGACAACCTCATTTAGATCACTAAGTAATTTTTTGTACCCATTTGTATTTTCTATAATATTATTGTGGTTTAAAATTTATAATAATAATAATAATAGTTTTATCGAATTTATTCGCATAAAAGGATATGAAAATTCCTTCAAAATTGTTGAAAATTCAATTTCATTAAACTTTGATCATTATGGTTTGACTCACGATTATTTTATAGTGAGTGAGTATGAATGTTTAATACACACAAGGATTTTTGGGAAAGAAAGTTTTTGGCTTTCTACTACTCCATCACGATACATAAAATTAGGGAATCTTCCAAAGAAAGGAAAGAAGTAATCCTTTCTTTGGAAGATTTCCTAATTTCATGTATCGAGATGGAGTAGTAGAAAGCCAAAAACTTTCTTTCCAAAAATTAATCACTCCTAAAAATATAACCCATTCAATTCACACAAGAATTATAATAACTCTTGTGGGGGAAGTGAGATATGTGGTAAAGATGAGATTTATTATGATTGTAATGTTACAAAGTTTTTATCAGGTTCAAATAATAAAAATCGATCATACGAAAAACAAAAATTATAGAGTTGAAATTGTAGGAAATTCAATTTTATACAACATTATCGATCACAATTTTTTTCGTGAAGTATTCAGCTCCAGTATTAGATGAAGTAGGGGTGATATGTGGAGGGAGGTTAGGTGGTGGTTTGTATAAAAGTGTGTCTAGTCGAAAGCTAGCATCATTCAAACTGTTTCTTCTAACTTTATATCTTCCAAATTAATTTTTGAGTGTTCTGTTGTGGTCATAATCTACGAATCGAAACTGTAAGTATATTATTAATCAGTTAACTAATTCAGTGAACCAATAATTTTTCTGAAGATTGGTTGGTTGGGTAACAAGATCAATTTTTTCTCTAAAAACAATTGTTTTCTTGCCAACGTTTCGAATTCTTTTCAGGGCTCTATAACAACGTAGTTTCATAAGTTTATATGATAAGTATCGTTTCAATTTTATAAGAAATAATAAGGTTAATTGAATTACTCACTAAAAAGTAGTTTCTCCGTGTTGATACAACTATTTTAAAAAACATTAGACATATTAGATACATTTAAAAATAAAATAAAAAACATTGCAACAGAAGGGGTAAATTATCTAGGTGTTGTACTTATCGAATTGAAATATGCCTACTTTCCAGGAAATAATATCTAAGGTGAAGAATACATTGATATTATTTCCGAAGAAGACACTTGTATCCTGTACAAAAAAAAAGCATACCTACTTCTGGTGTAGAATGTAATAGACCATACCAAACATTGGCCAATGTCGATGTCGAAATTCTGCATTGCATTACAATATATATAATTTACGAAAGCAAATGAATGTACAATCAATGAAAAATTCAAAGATCTCAAAATTTTCAGAAATTCGCTAGATAATACGTTTTATGCCATGGAGAAATAGTACAGTGTTTCTATAAATTAAAATATCTACAGTGCGACTCTCTAATAACTAGAATCAATTTAAAAAAACAAGTCACTTTTTTGGAAAATTTATCGAATTATATTTTGAGTTGCGCTATTTTCTACGACCAAAAATATATTTATCTAGTACAAACCTTAAGATAAGGCGTTATTGGTGATTATTCTAACCCAGAACTCAAGTTTTCCAATACTATTCTTAAAGTAATTGGGTAAATATTCGTTTTGAGGGTACCCGGCGATTTAAGTGTAATTCTGTATTTTGATGCGTAGATTACGAATCCGAAAGAAAAAAGCGGGGCTCTCCCTTATTTACAAAGTAACGGCCCTTCAAAGTTCAGATAAGGGCAACTTTTCAGCCTTCTTTTTCACCATATAAACTTATGATGTACTGTTTGGAACCTTTGGTGTAGTAATGAATATTACTGGATTTTTTCCCAACACCAAATCGTTATTTTTACACCTCGACACGTGTTTCGATCACCAAGTTATCATCTTCAAGAGGAAGATAAAACTAGAAACTACTCAAAACTAAAGCTATTTATGCTATTCAGGTACATCATACAGGTAGTTAATCAGTAATACCACCCATACAAGTGTACCACCCTAAATTAATTTTACAATTGGCCTTTCTATTAATTTACAATATGTCCTTATGTATGTTTAAATGTTACAGCTATATACAGAACAAATATCAGCTATATGAAATTAGTTTCACAATATTGCATATCTAAATATATTTACAATGTGTCTTTCTGTAGTAATCAGTAAACCCAACAATATTATTTCAACAAGTCATACAGTATGATATTTGGTATTGGTCCGTTATCGTTATTCATAATATTATTATGTTCATTTATTTCTACACTCTCATAGGCATCTAGTTGCCTGTTGTTGTTAACTTGTCTAACTAATCTTAAAGAACTGAAGTTTATGAAATGGTTTTGTTGCAAAATATGATGGGTGACTGCTGATTTTTCAGGTCTTCCATATTTTAAGTGTGCTATATGTTTCTAATATCTCACTTGAATAGATCTTTTCGTCTGTCCATAATATTTTGCATCGCATTCCTTATATTCAATTTCGTAAATTCCAGACTTTTCCGAATTCTCGACTTTGTCTTTTGGACTTCCCAAAAGGCTCTGCAGTGTATGATTTTAAAACCACCTTCATACCTAGTTCCTTGAAAATATTTCCAAAGTTCTTCGTATATTGGTGGTATGGAACTGAGATGTATTTATCTTGGTTTTTGTCCTTTCTGAAAGTCGAGATTTCGTTCATTCTCAACCTAAACTTCTTTTTCCTAATTATGTCATCTACAATACCCCTCGAGAAACCGTTAGTGGCTGCTACTAACGGTTTCTTGTAAATTAATTTAGGGTGGTACACTTGTTTGAGTGGTAATACTGATTACCTACCTGTATGATGTACTTGAATAGCATAAATAGCTTTAGTTTTTGAGTAGTTTATAGTTTTATCTTCCTCTTGAAGATGATCACTCGGTGATCGAAACACGTGTTGAGGTGTAGAAATAACGATTTGGTGTTGGGAAAAAACTCCAGTAATATTCATTAACCACATAAACTATTTAAAAACACAAGCATTTATCCACTAGGCCACCTTTACACCTTATTCCTCCTTCCTTGACACTTTTCACTTCAACAATCAACATTTTTCCAATAAAAATGTTAAAAAATGTACGGAGCTGCTTTTTTGGTTACATATCTCTATATTTTACGTTTTTAAGGTTGATGACATAGTTGGTACGACTGATGCAAGTATTCAATTTCCAATTAAGTTTTTATAAGAAAAATATCGATTGTTGAATTGAAAAGTGTCAATTAAGGGAGAATAAGGTGTAAAGGTGCCCTACTCAATAAACGCTTGTGCTTTTAAGTAGTTTATCTTATGAAAAAGGAAGATGGAAAGTTGCCCTTTTCTGAACTTTGAAATTTTTCAAAATCGCAGGGTGCCCTCAAAACGAATATTCAGTTTTTTATAGTCTCTCATGTGTTCTGAAATTCGTGTTTTATTATATCTTCCAGTTTGACCAACGTAGCATTTGTGACAGCTTCCACAGTTCAATTTGTACACTACGTTAGATTGCAGGTCTTGGGGTGTTTTTATTTGTTTTATTTAAGAAAAAATGCTTTCCAACTGTACTTTCATTTAAGAAGGCTACTTTAATTTGATTGCTTATGACTATCTTTCCAAGTTTATCAGATTAATTTTCTATAAATGACATTTTGTGATATTTGGGTTTCACCTCAGTATTTTGGGAAGAGGAACTTCTTTCTGTCATTATTTTTCTAATGAGGGCTTTAGAAAAATTATTTGTAGTAGGTAATTCTCAATCAATTTGAGATTTTTGTTATGGAAATCAGAATTGGAAATGGTAATTTTTCTAGATTTCAAATTCCCTATAATATTGATTTTACTGTGGAAGTTATGTTTGGAAAAATATTTCAAAAATCTCTCGTAGGAGATTTGAGCCGGTTCTAACCCCCCCTCCTTTGAAGTATCTGATGCATGATGGTTCATATATGGATGGGTTGTGTGTGTGTGTGTGTGTTTTGCTCAAGAGACTTTTTTATAAATATGGTTGAACATCTAGAACAGCTGGATGTTCAAAATCAAAATTGTGTGCATATTCTTTTTCATGTTCAATCAGGGCTGTGGAGTTTTTGCTTATATTCAGTTTCTCAGAGTCTGTCATGCGTTCTGAAACTTGTGTTTTATGATACCGTCCAGTTTGACCAACATAGCATTTGTGACACCTTCCACAGTTCAATTTGTACACTACATTAGATTGCATGTCTTGGGGTGTTTTTTTTGCTTGTTAACTTTTTATGCATATATTTTGTAGTTCTGCCATGACCAAATCTGTACAAATGGTTGATATACAATTACCCATTACCAACTCGAAAAAGTTGTTTGTAAATAGTTCCATTGTAACAAAAGTAATTGGAGTCTATACATTCATGTCCTTTTGCGTTGGTGTTCTATCGAAGGTATTGCAATTTTTTTTATTTTATTTTTTAAATGCATCTAATATGTCTAATGTTTTTTCAAAATAGTTATATCAACACGGAGAAACTACTTTTCGGTAAGTAATAGAAACGATACTTGTCGTATAAGTTTTTGTGGGAGGTATGTTTATGAAACTACATTATTACAAAGCCCAGAAGAAGAATTTATTCGAATTCGAAACGTTGGCAAGAAAACAATTGTTTCTTTGAGAAAAAATTGATCCTGTTATCCAACCAACCATTCTTCAGATATATTATTATTGTCTATTATTATATTCCATTCTAATTATTTTGTGAATTTCTAGCTTGGCGTATGCCTCTTTTCACTGATACCGGCAAATCTGAGAAGGGTAAGGTGAATATCCTGCAAGACGTGGTGTTGGTGCAGGGATCAGAGCTACCAGAGAATATCGTGGACTTCCTAACGGAATTCCATGTAGAACTCCCATTCAGCCCCCTTCCTGGAGAACCTGTGATGGTGACAACTCTAAGACCTGGATGTAGCAGAATGGAGGATGTTCGTTCAACCACCCCCTCTTCTGAAACGAGCAGCACCAGCAAAGACGCGGAAAAGGGTTCGAAGAGGGCCAACAAGAGAGAGGCAGCGAACGGTAGCGATAATGAGTTTGCTGCCCCCAATCGAATAAGAAAAGAGTGTCCGCCGCTAAGTCGAAGCAGATGGAGCCGAAGGTGAAACCAAACCAGTCGGAGCTGCGGAAATATATGAAAATATGGGATGAGATGAATCCTTATCGGCAGCCGCCGATGACCTCGACCCTGTGGCGAGCCCCTTCTACGTTGGATACCACCGTTTCAAAGTCCGAGACGGTCAATACGAAAATCAGCCACCGACGGCATCGCAGATGCCATCCACTGCATTAAACATTGAGCCAACCACCACCACGACATCTTCAGAGACCACAACCGGGCCGCATAACCTACCAAAAGCTGGATCCATAGTACCTCAGCCACCAATGCCCACCACCATGACATCTTCAGAGACCACAACTGGGACGCATAACCTACCAAAAGCTGGATCCATGGTACCTCAGCCACAGATGCCCACCAGCATGACATCTTTAGAGACCACAACCGGGCCGCATAACTTACCAAAAGCCGGATCCATAGTACCTCAGCCACCGATGCCCACCACCATGATATCTTTAGAGACCACAACCGGACCGCATAATCTACCAAGAGCCGGATCCATACTATCTCCGCCACCGATGCCTGTGCCAACTGTTCAGGGGACAACTTCCGTCCCACCCTCTGGTAGCAAGATGGACTTACCGACACCGCAGAGGAGCTGCAACTTAGTCAACGACGTGCTCGAACTCGGCAGAATATGCCGAGAGAGGAAGACGAAGCTACTAGTGATCCGGGACAGCGATGAGAGATTGGCAGAGATTGCCACACGCAAGCGACGATTTGTGGTTCGACAGGAACAACTAGTCGAACGGAAAAGTTGTTTGCTGGCTGAACTGTCAGAGGTGGAAACCAACATTGAAAGGGGAAGTCAGGACATCGTCGGAGTCAATGAAGAGTACTGTGTTGAGGGTGATTCAACGAAACAGTACCGGCTGGAAGTCGCCCACATTAGCAACTGTGTGAAGGATCTTCAGAAGCGGATCAAGAAAGGAGTTGACGACATGGTGACATAATCAACATTTATTTCCCTAAATTTCAATTCGAAGACGATGCCGACAGATAAACATTCAAATTAGTTTGGTAGATATTGGAAGGTTAGAAGAAGCAGTTTGTAATCTTGGAATAAACAATGTGGAAAAAAATTCCTCGTCTTTCATTCCATTTCATACTACTTTGATCATTGTGATTTTTCTTGTGAAATTGAAAATAATTGAGATAATTCCATTATAAGATTTCACCCCCTACTTATTTCAGATTTAAATCGATACAAATATCGAACCTATGAAAAAAAAATTGATGGGATCGAAATTGTAGGAAATTCAATTTTATACAACTTTGTTCATCACGAAGTTTCTCGTTAAGTCAAAAATAAACGTGATAATACAATGACGAAATTTCACCTCCACCCTTTCTCTAAAAATATCGATTTTATGAAAAAAAAATTATAGGAATCAAAATTGTTGAGAATTTAATTTCATACAACTTTTGTCATAACTATTTTTCTCATAAAATTCAATATAGATAAGTTATATAATGGAAAATGTATATTTTTAGCCGTAATCCAATTTCATATGCTAATGAAAGACGACACTGTCAGAAGAAAAGCGAAATTCAAACTACAGCTGCGATTTTTTCGGAATTCATCTCGATGCGCTCTCATGTACTGAATGACGACGTTCACGATCACAACTCGTCTTTTATATGATACGATTGTGGTCGTGTTACGTCACACTACTCTCAGTGTGACGTAGTTCAAGGGTGTGACGTAGGTGAAGGTCATTCAAGTTCGAATTCAAAACATTTCTTCAAAGTCACCTTGTCGACATCATGTGACGTATGTAGAGGTCATTTCAAAGTCAAAATAACCACATGAATCAATGAAGGTTGTGAAAATATGAGGAGTGAATGAAGGTCATTCAAGGTTAAATCCAAAACATTATTTCATAGTCACATTGACCGTATCTCCTTCTAACATAGTTCAAAGGTGTGACGTAGATGAAGATCGTTCAAAGTCGAACTCAAAAGACTTCTTCAAAGTCACCTTGTCGACATCATGTGACGTATGTAGAGGTCATTTCAAAGTCGAAATAATCACATGAATCAATGAATGTCGTGAAAATATGGGAAGTGAATGGAGGTCATTCAAGGTTAAATCCAAAACATTATCTCAAAGTCACATTGACCGTATCACCTTCTGACATAGTTCAAGGGTGTGACGATAAATCTCGTTCAACGTCGAACTCAAAAGACTTCTTCAAAGTCACCTTGTCGACATTATGTGACGTATGTAGAGGTCATTTCAAAGTCAAAATAATCACATGAATCAATGAATGTCGTGAAAATATGGGAAGTGAATGAAGGTCATTCAAGGTTAAATCCAAAACATTATCTCAAAGTCACATTAACCGTATAACCTTCTGACATAGTTCAAGGGTGTGAAATAGATAAAGCTCGTTCAACGTCGAACTCAAAAGACTTCTTCAAAGTCACCTTGTCGACATCATGTGACGTATGTAGAGGTCATTTCAATGTTGATGTGACCGAGACAGACTAAAAATCTCAAGGTCAACCCCCAAGGTTATGCGACTTTGAACATTGTTCAAAATAGCTGTGAAAATATAAAGTGTGAATGAAAGTCATTCAAAGTCAAACCCAAAACACTACCTCAAAGTCGCCTTATCCTTATTACCTTATGACGTACATCAAGGGTGTGACGTAGATAAAGGTCGATCAAGGTCGAAGCCAACTCGATGCGTCGAACACAGGGGCTCCCCCACCACCACCACCACCAATTCCAACTCGATGTGTTGACAGAAGGCGATACAAGCAAACAGTGGTCGTTGAAACTTCACGGAGTGCAGACGTATACGCTCTCTGTCACGATGGGTACCGTCCAAACTGGTGAAGAAGGACCGCTCATCAGTCGATGGATCTTCGTCGTATGCAGACGTGTGGTTATTCTGTACAAACAGGTACAGAATACACATGAAGGACAATATCAAACCCTGACTTTACCATGTATGCAATCTAGTTCCCTAATCTCAAAGTTGAATTCCATATTCAAGGTCATGTTTCATGAACATAACTGAAGGATGTAAGCCCTGTACCGTGCATTCCCACACACCAAGTAATTGTAATTACGTCACTATGTCACACACACACACACACACACACACACAAAATTTCATATGAAAAAAAAATCTGAACGATCCCTGCACCAGACACTTCAAGATCACATCGCCTTGATGTTATTTAACAATAAAAAAAGCAATTAATACGTCATAGTGGTGGGGGGAGGCCCAGAACCGGAAAAAAAAATTCTGAACGATCCATAAACCAGACCCTTCAAGGTCACATCGCCTTGACTTCACTAAACAACAACAAAAAAAAGCGATTAATACGTCATAGTGGTGGGGAGAGGCTTAGAACCGGCTCAAATCTCCTACTGATGGCGCCCAAATTAGATCATATTTAAATGAGTGAACTCTTTCTATACTTCAAGTTGAATTTCTATAAGCATCCATAATCGATCTGCGCCCCTACTTTCGCAAAATAAAAGCTAGTCATTTCCAACTGGACAAAAAAAATTAATTGAGTAAAAGTCAGAGAATAGTAAGGTTATGTCTTACGTTGAATATCATTGAATTGAAAGGGTAATAGGTAAATCACTGCATCGATAATTTGCTCATGGTTCAATGAAATTTTCAAAAATTTGAAAGGTGGATCAACCTATAGAAAGAAATCTGACTTCAACTGTACCAAAACATCGATACGCCGTTTCATTATATCAAATTCTCTTTCGAAATTGTTTCCATTTTATTGAACCCGTATATCTAATATTTCCTTCAATCTCTGTATGCTCCAGATGTTCTCGAAGTATACTTAAACATAATATTTCTGTTTTATATTCACATAAAGCGATATCTGTGAGGAATATGACACCATATTCTTGGGTAATAAAAACATTTCGAACTTTTCCTATTTTGTCGTGATATACATTCCGAAAAGTATAGTTGGTCTCCCAAGAGAACATCTTCCGACTGCAATATGGATCACAGGGTGTGAACTCGATGGCAACTGTCATTTGTTTCTCTGGCGGATACTGTTCCGCAAACAGATTACAGAACAGAAACGCTACTGCGATATCTTTTAGCGACTTTCTTCGTCCAACCATTATTCTAGTAGACTGGTATACTCTCGGAAAAATTGTGATATTTTATTAAGAAATACTTGTTTCGTGTAGGTTACTATGGAGTTTATTGAATTTCCGAGGTTGAACTGGAATTAGATTTTGTGCTTGCTATCTGCACGACACCCAAACATAATTAGGTTTGGATTTTTTCATTTCAGTGTAGCTAAGAACCCTCGTTCATTAGTTGGATATCAGTGTTTGAATATTATGATAAATGTGAAATAATCAATTATTTATTCATTGTCGAAATGGTATAAAGAATTCAAAAAGAAATAATTCAACCACAATTTTGCCACATATGGAAGATTGAGAACTTTCAGGTAAGAATTTCAAAACAATGTTTTCCCTTCCAAAAGATAATTCTCATAACTCCTTTAAGATACCCAACTTGCAGTGCCTCATAATAACAGTAAAAAAATGTGATCAATTTTTTGATGAGCCTGTTGAGTGAAGTGCCTTGAATTGTTCAACAGATATAACCTCCTGAGTCAAGCTGTAGCTCAACTCAAGAGATTATATCGAATTGAATTACACGAAAGAAAAATATTTTTGAAACAAACTATTTTATTTGAACACTGATTTATACGAAAAACACTTTTCTATATTCAGTTTGTATTCCAAACATTCCTAATGGAGTTGAATCAGATATCATACACAAGATTGCTACACAAAAAATGAAAGAAATAAAATTTAACTGACATGTCACACAATAATCTTCACTGGTAGACATAAGATGTTTCGTGAGACACTTGCCTTATCGGTCTTCAGTATCGAAGCTGAACAAGATAATAAGAAAATACACTCAATTCATTTATATAATCACGTGTCATTCAATGTTCAAATGAAAGTAGCTGTTTCGAAAAAGCTTTTTTCCAGTTTGTGTTACTTCTTTGTGCGATTTACACATCTTCGTATGGAGTTATGTTTTAGAAATTGATTGCTTTCTTCCTTTGAAATATTCGAATATTCATTTTTTTGTATAAAGATGAAGGAGTAGAAAGCCAAACCCCTTTTTACTGATATACAACCCTTTCCATTGGAACTTAGATGTACTCCGGCTACACTCCTCTAGTCTTTCAAAAGCAATCCTCACAGCCTAAACCAATATAATCCGCTACTTCATGCCTATACGTGCAAATAGTTTGGCCAGATTCACAATGAGATATCAGCAACGAAACTGATTTTTAGTCTTGAGACTGACTATCTATGATCATCCTCTTCTTGATTCACAACAAACCCAAAATTTCTTCTGATTGAATCAGTCAAGTGATCCGTGTACAATTCAAATCAAATCGTATAACTTCAATGAAACCAATTAAATGGATAGCTTCAGCCAATTCGATTGAATAAATTACCTCTAATCGAATCAGTTGAACGAATCACCTAGCAGAACTATAGCACAAAAAAAGAGATTCTCTTGTGGAAAATATCCTGAAGACCCAATAAATAGTGAAAAACTCAGCGAATTTAGAAACGACATCATTCATTCGATTGATGGGGTACTGCTGCAGACTGCTCAAAGGAATCCCGGATCCATGAATATAGAAATTCGAATAACTGTTATGTTATAGTCTATGAGATGAAATGAATAAAAAGACAGGTTTGGATATTTTCATTTCATTGTAGCTAATAACTATTTTTCATTAGTTGGATATCAAAGAGGAAGTGTTCAAATACAATGATGATTTTGAAATGGTCAATTGATAATTCATTGTCGAAATGGTATAAAAAAGAATCAGTTCAACTACAATTTTTATTCGTATCGAAAATCTTGAGAACTTCCAGGTTCCAAAGCAATGTATTTTTTTATTTAAGGAATATAGTCCGGTCAATTAAGACATTCGAAGCTACTTAAATTCCCACCAAGCTGAAAATCATTAAGATTATCAAGAATATGATCAAAAGTAAAATTTGAGAGTTCCTCATCTTTCCCCTGTATGGAAAAATTTCATTCCAGGTCAAATGTCAAAAAAAAGAGTTTTCCGCGATTTTCAGCAAAACGGTAACTTTTATCATAAAAATACTTCAGACAAAATTTGTAGACCATAAAATTATCTACAAGAAATGTATTATTACTTTTTTTCTATGAGCCACAGTTTTGGAGATATAACGATTCAAAAAGTTGTAAATGTTGTAATCGTCATAATATGCACTCGTTTCCACGCCACCTATGAAGTAGTATACTTAGCGCATTTTTTTATTGTGTTTTCCCCAGGAGGCCTATTCCACGGGTTAGTTGTGATCCTGTAAAATTTGAAACTTCAATTGTCCGAGTCGGAACTTTCAAATTCTTCTCCTTGTTCTTCTTCTTGATCTTCTTGTTCTTGTTTGTCTTGTTCTTCTTCATCTTCATCCTAAGTACATGTAAACTGCTTTAAAAGCGATGTATCGCATGTCGCCTCGTTGGAATCAAACGGATCCTTCACTGTTGATGATTCAATATTAGAGTACGACCGGCCTTGACAATGTGTACATGCCAGAAAACAAAATAGTCCGGCTTTTTTACAACCACATTTAGCACTGCACCCCTTTTGGCAGTTGCAAAAAAAAATGTGTTCAGTATTTTTTCCGGCGCAGGTGGAAGTGAAGTTTGGACTGGTTCTAATGACTTGTTGACCAACTTCCAACCTCAGTCTGTAGGGTCTAGCTGATAATCAAGCCACATTTGAACTTGGTAATATAACCGAAAAAGATGTTGATGAGCAGCAACTGAGGGTGGAAGAAGGCAAGGTAATTGTAATTGTTTTTCACTTTTGGTATTTTAAACGAAACATGCATATCTATACTTATCTAAGCAGGTAGTTTTTTTAAGGAAAAAATTTAACTACTACTATTTTAACTACAGAGATGTATATACGTGGCGTAATCATGCATATTATGACGATTACAACTATTATAACATTTTGAATAGTTATATAAAAACGGTAGCTTGTAGGAAAAAAAGTATTGATACATTTCTGGTAGATAATTTTACGATCTACAATTTTTGTCGCAAGTATTTTTATGATAAAACTCATTGTTTTGCTGAAAATCACCATAACCTCACTTTTTGACCTTTGACCTTGAATACAATTTTTTGCATACAGGGGAAGATGGGGAACTTTCAAATTTGATTTTTTATCATATTTTGAACAATCTTAGTGATTTTCGGCTTGTGGAAATTTAGTTACCTCAACTCTTAATTTATGATCTAATTTGATCGGACTGATAATTCTTTAAACACTTCACTTTTAAGAAACTCAACTTATCCCAGCAAAAGGCCTGGGATTCGATTAGTTTCAACGCTGCTCCGCTGCATATATAAAACCTTCGTCTAGGAAAAATATTGTCAATTAGTAACAGCGCTAGTGAACAAATCCTCAAGCGAGGAAGAAACTTCCCAGGTATCATCACTCCACCGTATCTGAAGTCCGTATCAAGGGGAGATACATAAATATAAGAAAATAAATATTTCAGAACAAAATTTCGAAACATCATCCCTGCCAACTACCTACAAAATAGTTTCTGGTAAATACCTGCCGGAAAACAACTACTTCCCCGGTTAATACCACCTACAGACCACTTTCGAAAAATCTTTTGTAGAGTGTGATTCAAATATGCAGCAAGTTCAAATTGAAATTTTCGATGAAAGAAAATTTTCATACATATATGAATCGTTAAGATGATCACAAACGAAGATTCATTTTGGCCTATCTGCAGGCGTCTTATAAAAACCATTATTTCATGATCGATATTTTGCACATACGTTGTTTACCGGGTATCGATCTTCTACTAACGATTTTGAAAACACAAATACTCGCAGATTGGAAGAAAGGAAACTATTCAGTTGTAACTATATACACTCAGGATTTTTTCTATAAGCATATCAAATCCTATTCTCATAAAACACTAGCTAGTAATATTGATGATTTCGAAACGTGAGTAACAGCACCAATTCCTAGTGAAGTTTCACAGTTTTTATTACTGTTTGGAGTTTTTTCACATATAGTCAGTGGGCATACTTGAATACTGACTATAAATCAAATCATCTGAAAAAACAATTCGTTCAGGCCAGTCTCAAATCTCTCCACTGTAGGTAGGACTATATGTGAGAAGTTTTCTTTCCTTATACGAAGAATTGGTCAAATTTCAGATATGCAGTTGGTTATCTCGTTCACAGGCAGATGTGGCGATGACAAACCTGTTGTTGTCTGCTTCTGCTTAGTTCGAGAAATGATACTCTGAAGGAATTCGATTTTCAATTATCAAAAATCATCGACTTTATGTTGATGATATACACTATCATGAATTTCACTAGTTCGGACTTCCATTGACTACTATATAAAATGATTTGAAATCCCTGAAACGAATAAAAAAGAAGAATTAAAAATGAATGGCTGAAAATAAGAATTATTTTAACCAAAATAAACCTGAAATGAAATAATAGTGAAATAAAATACAAGTAAAAATAGAACAATTGAATGAATAAAAATAAAGAAATGAAAAAAGAAAATAAAAATAAAAAGTGGAGAGATTCCAAGTCACGTTAGTTCACGACGTTTCGATTGTTAGTATCTACAATCGTCTTCGGGTGATGACTGGACTAATTCCTCCGAGAGATAACTATTTATAGGTCGTTCGAGTACTTTCACTTATACGCGCTTTCCATTTTCCGCTTCACTGGTTCCGTGGGAGATGACCGTTTTGGCGGGAGTTGGTCATTTTTCGCTTGAAGATGGGTTTCCATATGTTGCGTATTTCTACGCTGGCTTGGCTGAATACGTTGTTGGACAACATGTATGCGGCTTCCTTGAATTTTCTCCTAAACCAATGTTCCTCTCTGTGTATGATCTCAGCTTGGGACCACTCGATGTTGTGTTGATGGGTCCAAACATGGTCTGCTATTCCTGATTTGCTGGTTTCCCCTCGCTGTGTGTGTTTCTTGTGCTCGGCAATGCGAACATTCAATGGCCTCTTAGTTTCACCAATATAGGATTTTCCGTACTTACAGGGTATCCGGTAAATGCAATTCTTGGAATCGCAGTTAGCGTTTGGTGGCCTGGTTTTCGTGGGGCTGCTACGGATAGTGTTACCGGATCTGAAGCAGGTTCTGATGTTGTACTTGGAACCAATTCTTGCTGCTGTCTTCTAGCCAAAGTCTTTTCTACCATCGCTTTGGAGTAGCCATTCCGTTGAAGATCATTTTTGATGATGTCTAGTTCCTTCTCGAGACCTTCCTTCGTATTACAAAGCCCAAAAGCACGGTCTAATAGAGTCTTGATGATTCCTCTTTTAGTCAATTGATGGTGGTTGGATTCGTGGTTCAGATACTGTCCCGTATGAGTGGGTTTTCGGTATACAGATGTTTCCCACTTAGTGTCAGTTCTCTTCACCAAAACGTCTAAGAATGGCAATTCGTTGTGGATTTCCTTGTCCATTGTGAAATTGATGAAAGGTCTCACGCTGTTGATGTGTTTCAGGAAGGCGTCTAGTTCAGTATTCCCATGGTTCCATATTATGAAGGTGTCGTCAACATATCTCAACCAGACTCGAGGTTTCTTGTGGGCTTCTTCAATGGCCAGAGTTTCAAACCACTCCATATATATGTTGGCTATGACTGGTGAAAGTTGCGATTCCATTGGCAGTCCTTCATCTTGTGTAAAGAATTCGTCCTCCAGTTGGAAATAATAGTTTCGTACACAGCATCCTAGTAATTCCATGATCACTTCTATAGGTAGATTCGTTCTATCTTTCAGGTTCCCGTCTTCGGGTAGCTTTCTCTGTATGATTTGGAGTGCTTCTTTGACCGGAACGTTGGTGTAAAGGCTTTCCACGTCAAAACTAATTAGTTGATCTTCCTGTGAATTCTTCACAAAAGACGATGTTTTTCCATGTAATGATTGTATTAAGGGAAGTGAAAATCTAGACAAGTTTTGAGTAGCCGAATCTCTGGAGCTGATGATCGGTCTGAGCGGAACGTCCTTCTTGTGGATTTTGGGTAGTCCATACAAGTGAGGGGGCTTACTGTGGTGCGGTGTTAGCGATGATCTTTCCTTGTCCGAAAAATAGACTTGGTGTTTTTTCAAAATCTGGTACAACTTCGTTTCGATTGATGCAGTAGGGTCCCGTATAATCTTTGTGTATCGTCCCTTCTGAAGAACCTCTCTGATCTTCTGTTCGTAGAGGACGGTATCCATTACCACAGTGCCGTTTCCTTTATCTGCAGGTAGGATCTTGATGGTGTTGTCTCTAGGTAGGCCGTTCAGAGCTCTACGTTCTTCATTGCTGATGTTAGATGTTGGAACTGGATTCCACTGCAGTAATTATCTCCAAAGTGGGCACAGATGTTGGCGTAATGGCGAAATATAGGCCTTTTCTCAACAAGGATTCCTCTATTCCCGTGAGCGGGCGGGAACTCATGTTGATGACGTTGGCGGCTTCATAGTTTCCGGTCTGTATCTGGGCATTGTTTCCTCACTAACTTCCCCCACTTTCTGTTGTGGGTATTCTCCATGTCTTGGCGGATCTTCAAGCACGTGCTTTCAATCTTGGCAAAGATTGGTCCATGATCACCTTCCAATGTCTCTCTTCTTATCTCTTCAAATCGTTCCGTGGCATCCTGCAACAAAGTTGACCTCTTCCAACGGTGATAATTGATTTGAGACCTTATCAGTGCTCGGCTGGCGCGTTTAGCTCTCTCTCCTGGGATTGGCGATTTCAGCAGAGAACCTTTGGGGATGATGTTGTTGTCTCTCGCTCTGCACAGAAAACTGAGGGGAGTTTCTTCCTTTGTAAGCTTGACCATAGTCTTCTCGAGAAGAAACTAGATATCATCAAAAATGATCTTCAACGGAATAGCTACTCTAAAGCGATGGTAGACGGGACTTTGGCTAGAAGACAGCAGGAGCCTCGCAAGGAAGAGAAGCCGTCACAACCAGTGCTTGCACTTCCCTACATCGGAGGATTATCCGAGAGGATAAGAAGAATTGGTTTCAAGTACAACATCAGAACCTGCTTCAGATCCGGTAACACTATCCGTAGCAGCCTCACGAAAACCAGGCCACCAAACGCGGACTGCGATTCCAGGAATTGCATTTGCCGGATACCCTGTGAGTGCGGAAAATCCTATATTGGTGAAACTTAGAGGCCATTGAATCTTCGCATTGTCGAGCACAAGAGGCACACACAGCGAGGGAAAACCAGCAAATCAGGAATAGCAGACCATGTTTGGACCCATCAACACAACATCGAGTGGTCCCAAGCTGAGATCTTGCACAGAGAGGAACATTGGTTTAGGAGAAAATTCAAGGAAGCCGCATACATGTTGTCTAACAACGAATTCAGCCAAGCCAGCGTAGAAATACGCAACATATGGAAACCCATCATCAAGCGAAAAATGGCCAACTCCCGCCAAAACGGTCATGTCCCACGGAACCAGTGAAGCGGAAAATGGAAAGCGCGTATAAGTGAAAGTACTCGAACGACCTATAAATAGTCATCTCTCGGAGGAATCAGTCCAGTCATCACCCGAAGACGATTGTAGATACTAACAATCGAAACGTCGTGAACTAACGTGACTTGGAATCTCTCCACTTTTTAGTTTTATTTTCTTTTTTCATTTATTTATTTTTATTTATTCAATTGTTCTATTTTTACTTGTATTTTATTTCACTATTATTTCATTTCAGGTTTATTCTGGTTAATATAATTCTTTTTTTCAGATATTCATTTTTAATTCTTCTTTTTTAGTTGTTTCAGGGATTTCCAATCATTTTATATAGTAGACAATGGAAGTCCGAACTAGTGAAATTCATCATGAAACATTGTCAATCACCTTCAAACATACACTACCATGCACTGACGAGTGGCCAAACAGCCCGAAACCGGTCTGCAAGTGTGTTCCTATTATTGAAAATCTATTGCGGCAGTCTTATCGCCATTAGCTCATGCAGAAATAACTTCAGTGAAGAATCCTGCACTGACACTTGTCGAATATAATCCAACGCCCTTCGTGGTATTAGCCAAGGGAGTAGTTGTTTTCTGATAGGTGTCAGTCCATTAACCTACAGTGTAGAGAGTTGAGACTGGCCTGAACGAATTGTTCTGTTAGATGATTTGATTTATAGCATGTCGTCAAGTATGCCCACTGACTATATGTGAGATGTTTTCTTTCCTTACACGAGGAATTGGGTACATTTTGGATATGTAGTTGGTTACCTCATTCACAGGCAGATGGAGCAATGACAAACCTGTTTATCATCAACTTTATGCTTATGATATACACTACCTTGCACTGACGAGTGGCCAAACAGCCCGAAACCGGTCTGTAAGTGTATTCCAATTATTGAAAATCTATTGCGGCAGTTATATCGTCTACAGCATATGTAGAAACAACTTCAGTGAAGAATCCTGCAATGGCACCTGTCGAATATAATCCAACGCCCTTCTTATAATAAAAATTGAAGAGAAAAATCAACGCTTTTCGAAATCATGTGCCATTTGGCTTCTCTTCTTTTTCGAGTATCTATAATATTATAGATAATGTTATAGAAGGGGGTTGAAATATTCTTTAAAATTGTGTTTTCAGAAATGAAATTGTGTCTGAAAATTACTTTTTCGTATACTCTAAACAACTTTTTGAAGACTTCACCCTGAAATGAATTGCTTCCTTTTGTTCTTTGGAAGATTCCCACGTTTTCTTGTATGAAGATGGAGAAGAGAATAGTCGAAATCTCTCTTTTTCATAAATTATCATGGTTTTTCAGATTTCCGTAGCTATTTTCTGATTGAAATATATTGCAATGAGACAGAAGCCATTTGAATCAATACCCTGTATGCTGCTATCAATTGTTTACAAGAGCTAATTGATTTTTTTAAGGATGATTGGCTCGAAAATTCAATCTCAACTTCATATGCTGACATTTTAAAACACTCTTTTATTCGTATGAGATCCTAATGCAAAATATCGTTAAACATATTCGGGTCGACAGAGAAGTTTTTCTTCAAAAATGATCAATTTAACGGATCGCTGCAGTTCTGAAGAGAATATGGCATTCGTGTAAAGTACGTAAAATATGATTCTGTCAGAATAATGAGATGGCAAAGGTCAATTTTCATGCAAATCCTTACTGTCACGACCTCCATTTGTTCCAAGGATGGGTTTTCGCGCTGGCTGCTTCTCCAGAAATTTCGTCTTATTTCACGCCTTGTCTAATGCAGGATATTATCTGGGTATATTCCATGGAGTGCATATTAATCAATACCGATGAAGACCTACGGACGGAATGACAGTTTGAGGTCGCTTTACATTTTGATTTATGATTCGAGCTCCTGCGTTCCTTTTCGTTTATTTTTCTTGCCATTATCTATCATTCGCTCCATTGAAATAATATGAATTGAGTTTTTCAGCGATTGAAGCAGAGAGTATCTCAACGCTTTCAATGGATGTTGAAGAATTGCTGATTTTCCATTTTTCTCTCATGAATAAATAGGAAATATTTTTAGGAACACAATCTGAAATATTTTTTGTCCATACGTCAAAATTTTTTCGGAAAATGTGTTCAATAGGAGTAGTAATAATTTTTACTAACGATCCAACTAGGCTTCGCACGAAAAGTAAAATACATATCCGTAATTTTTTCCGTCATAATATCACAAATAATAATGACCTGCATTAAAATTCTTTCAAAAAAGTATGTTGACAATTATCGGTTTCAATTGTGAATTAGGTGAGTATCTATCCACCTGAAAAAAACACAAAATATGTAAAATGAAACCAACGTAACTACAGCATTTCTTCATCACGCGTGTCGCATGAGGTCGAAAGGCCGCTTGAATTTATTTTATGAAGGAATAGTTTCAATTTTGGGACCCCTAAAATATCAATATCAATCTAATAACTCAAAGCCTTCATGGTATTGTCATGCGGATCTAGCAGTAAAGCTTCAATGAAAATAACTATATTCTGAAAAAGCCAATTTTCATTACTTCATACAGTATGTATCAATCACAGTCATCATCATGTAGGTATCACTTAACACCTTCCTCAGTTGAGTTTTATTGTACTTTTTGGCACTCCGAAATGTTTACCTCACAACGACTTCTATGAAAAATTTGAAATTTCGAAATTAAAATCAAAATTTTGAGTTTAACCCATTAACGGTCAAGGCAATAAACATGATTGTATCTTAGAATACTTTTATTGAAAAACATATAAAAAGCATCAATTGAGACTACTTCAGCATTAGCATTAACAAATATATCAAATTAATTAAAAACAAAAAAAGTAGGTGAGTAAACATTCCTTTGACCTTAACTATCATATAGGTCTATACATTCAACAGATAATAAAAACTAAGTATATAATGATAAATACATAAAAGACAATAGACTATCCTTTGGGATGGAAATTTCCAAAACAATCTGGAAGCAGATTCATATTGCTTTCTTTACAGAAGTAAATTGTATTACTCTTGCAATGTCTACATTTTTTTTCGCGAATTGGTTGAGTCTCTCAGTATAATATGTCCAATATTATCAAACCGTGTATCATTTGGTAAAGCTACCTTGAAAAGTCGCCCATACGCTGAGCTCGGTACCGGAACATCCACTAGCTCAGGCTTATCTGCTACTTTTTCGCTGAACCTTAGTAATGTAGCAATTTGTGAACGAAACTCAAGTTGGGAAACTTTTGATCCATTTAGAATCCTATAAATTTTTCAGTTTTCTACAATCACACTGTCGATCATGTTAATAAATAATGGCCACCACCACTTCTTACCCTTTATTGTGATACGGTAGTTGGCAATACCATTTTCATAGAGGTCCCCTCCTCCCATATATTCGTTACATTGGTGTATTACATTTGGCTGGGGAAAAACTTCTTTAAGTTCTTTTCGGTTATACCTCTTAGCTTGCATAAGAGGCACGACTTCACAGGTATTGGTCATAACTTTTACTACCGAATTATCGTTCCATCGTGTCACTGAAAGTTCCGAGTTGACATTGAACGCAGAAGTGTATGAACCTTTCTGTCTTTTTGCCATTGATTTGATACCATCAAGTAGACAGTTCGCGGTACGATTTTCCCTTACTGTTTCCCTTGCAAAAAATCCTCTTTCCTTGAGAGCAGGAATAGAGTATAAAAGGTAAAAAAGTTGTCAAAAAAGACGTGATGTTGCTGTGGATCTTCAATAACTGCTGGTAGCTCCAAAACTACTTTTGTACCTAACGTACATTTTTTATCAGTTTTTTCCTATTTGCCACTATATGGAATTAATTTGAATAAATATCCAATGTCTGAGCAAAGACACCACAGCTTGAATCCAAATCCAACTGGTTTTCCACGAATAAACATCTTCTAGTAGTGGCGGCCGAAATATGGCACCATTTCTTCATCGATAGAAATGTTTCCTGCAAAAATTCTAAATTGCAGAAATTTTCAGTTTATTATCTCTACAATAGGAGTCAATTTTGGAAAATTATCGTCTCTGTTAAGACTCGTATTGTGTAACAAATGCAGATTTTGTTTTATCGAACGAAAGTTGCGACTCATACACTCTCTTACAATACGCACTCCTTTATTCTCATCTTTAAACCAGTACATATCGGTCTGTGGTAGAGTGTGATATCCTGATAAAACAAGAATACCAATAAAGTTTTTCAGAAGTACTTCGTTGATTTGAAAATCGTGGCGATTATTCTGGAACGCATAAAAATTAGTAAACGTAACAACAACATCAATTATTTCCGAATCAAAAAATAGCGAAAACATTTCATGAGATGACTTGCCGACATGCTGTGCTTTTATGTCATCAATACATCGATTGAAACTTGAATAAGTAGGTGTTTCTGTTTTTACCCACTTGGGTGAAACAACTACTTTTTGAGGATCTACTCTGGCGCATTTGGCTCAATGGACTCAATTTTCACAGTCTGAGTCCTCTTCTAATAGAGCAAGCATTTCTGCAATGGTTAGTGCCCTTTCGCTTTTCCACTTCGAAAATCGACTGTAATAATAAAAATCGAACTAGTACTACTAATAACCTCGTATAAAAATAGTATACCTCACCTCATTATATGCCAAAGAAAAGTAAAATCACTATAGAGGAACTTTTCAATCCAATAAATCTCCACACAGAAAACCAAAAATCAATATACATATACTTTCAACTGAGATAACGAACTTCACCGTACTAACATTCAAAAGCAACTGACGTTCATTTTCGTTTAGTTTTTAGACTTGTCAAGACATGCAAATTCTGCAAACACGGCTGTAATCGCTTTTAGCCAAAGGTGCGTAAACGCATCCATCATATTTCTACAAAATCAGCAAGGTTATGTTGAAAACATGAGTATATAGAAAGATTTAGTAAATATCTTGCATGTTTTTCATTGTTTGTAGCCCAAACAAATTTCAGTTATGGTAAAATTGCAACCCATAAAAATATTCTATAGAGAGGTACATAAATAACTGAAACTAAGCATATTTAGAAATTTAGTATATTCAGATAAATTAATATTCTTAAGTTACATAAATTCATTCCTAATTCATAAACTCTCAGTTTACATTACTATAAATTTATATTTGCCAGGTACTGCCTCGTTTTCCAAGTGAAAAATGTTTTTTGAAAAGTTGTGTTTACGTAACTTTGGCCATTAATGAGTTGAAGTCTAAATATTGGTTTTTTTTTTCTAATTTTCAAGTTTGAAGTCGTGATTTTCAGTTTGAGAATTAAGTTAACCTTCTGCAAAGTTGAAATCGAAAGAAACGAACTCAAAAATAAAGCCATATGTGAGTCAGTTTCTTGTAAAAAATGTAAAACTCCTCACAAAATTTAACATAGTGAGGATTTTTTGAAAGGAACTGTAAAATGAAGAATTGCTGCGAATCAATTTAGTAAATTTCGTTCTGTTGGTATAAAATGCAAAAAATGTCGATTGAAGCACTATGGTTTATTGCACATTGACGAATTCGAGGAAAAACAAATTTGAATTTTTCAACACAAAATATGCAGGATAATTCTTCATAAGAAATTGAAAAATCTGCGACTTCTTCAACGCCATATGATGAAATTGTGGAAGTGATATTATACACAGCTTTAGTTCATGTCTGCGATAATTTTGAATAAATAACCAATACAGAACTTTCTTAGATTGCGGGTCTCAATGTATTTTCATTTCAAAGAAATTGGAATTGGAAAGACAACTATTCGTGGATTTACTTCAAAAAATTATCAAACATCAATTAGCTGAGTTTTGGGAGGTTGGAGAAACCAGCAATATAAAAGAAACATTAACGCAAGAAGGGAAAGAGTGTTAAAAGCAATTTGTAGAAAATATCATTCAAAATAGTGATGGTAGATTCATAGTTTCAATTCCATTCGAAGCATCAGTTTTGAAATAGGGTGACCCAAAAGGAAAAGCTTCATGTAGGTTTTCCTCATTAGGAAACCATTTACTTGAAAACAAAGATTTGAGAAAGATGCATGTTGACTTTATGGTAGATTACAAACTATCGGGACATATGACGAGAGTTGATGATGCAATTAGCCAAAGTATATCCTATTATTTGCCTCATCACGGAGTTATGAACGAACATAGTACAACTACAAAGTTGAGGGTTGTTTTTGATGGGTCAGTTCCTTCTCTTAATCAATTGCAATATGCGGGACTACCTATGCAAAATGATATACAATTTCTTTGAAATTTTGGATTAACACTCATATCCATTGTGCAGACGTTGCTCGCCTGTTTCTTTAGGTCTGGGTGAACGGAACACTGAGCTTTGCAAAAAATTATGGAGGAAGAATCTTGTCGATGACATCGGTATTTACGATTGAAATACTGTGACTTTTGGCTCAACATCCAGTCCGATTTTAGATTCGATGTTTGAAACAATTATCTCTAGAAAACTTTGAAAGATACCTTATTGCGTCGCAAGCTATAGCAACCGATTTTTATGTTGATGACTTCTTGAGTGGCATACCCGAAGCGTTGAAACTTTGTAATGAAGTATCGGCAATATTGAAGGAGGGAGGTTTTCATCTGAGAAAATGGCAATATATTAGTGATGAAATTTTGAGAAATATTTCGAATAGAAGGGAATCAGGTACATTCCAATTTGAATAAAAGTAAAACAGTAAAACTTTAGGTTTATTCTAGAAAAATACTGAAGATATTTGATTGTTTTCAGTAAACTTTTCTGTGAATTCTGAGAATATTACAAAAAGGTCAATGTTTCAATTTTGAGTTTTGAAATGTTAATTTCTATTTCTTAATATTTTAAGTGAATTAGTTTCATAATTAGTCGTTGATTAGTAGATTATCAAAGTCTTCATTATACATAGTAAGATTTTATCTGTCATCCGTGTCCAGTACTTTGATCAGAATCAAATGTTAAATGGCATGGCTGCAGCGTATAACTTCTCTATCACGACTTTCAGAAAGATATGTGGATTCATTACTTTCTACAGTGGAAGTAGGGTGGGTCTTTCCCCTTCGTCGGTATCAATTTCATCAAGTATCCTATTAGGGATAAATAAGAAGTTGATCAGAAGCTCTCGAGGGCAAATACGAGTAACACGTGCGTGAAACGTTACTTACATACCAAGCTCCAGTTTTAGGGGAAACATGCCAGATATTGGTGAAATTTCCTAATAGTTACACAAGATGACTGTAGATGTGATTGCCTCATTAGTTGGACCGCTTTGCTGCTCCTCATTTATGTATGACTTGCAGGTTTCAAGGAACTACTAGAAGAAAATAATTTTAATTTATTCAACGACACATGTAAAAGTATATATTCAACATTTCCATGAATGGTTATGCAATATTTCATATAGTCAACGACTCTTTCCTGCTAACAGTGTTTTGAACGGAAATGACTGATACTTAATAAATTGATGGATGTAGCCGTTACTACGTGAGAGGAGATCATTATCAAAAATGAGATTTTTTTTAAGATGAAACACAAGCACTACAGAAAAATCCTTGAGGTATTCTTAGAGCGGTGCCTATGTGAAAGTAGTGATTCACATTGGATTTGAATTGCCGGAGATCAAATCCATTTGGAAAAACGTACGCAGGAAGTATATTCCACATAAACCTATCTCTCCAAATAAAAGAGTTCACAAACAGTGAAGTTCGGAGGTGTACTGAGTTGAACCTCAAAACGATGAGTAGCCACAGTCCATCGCGTATGTCTGATATGTACCGTTCTTGGTGAAGACCGTGGTTGAAGTTTTCGAAACTTTTCTGGATGATGCTATTATAAATCTTTTTGTTGAAGAATCTAATAAATATGCTGGATTCACAAATTGCCCCCCTCTTAATATAATCACACATGTGATGAAGTGTTTTATAGGCATACTCTTTCTATCTGGTTATGTTGTTTTACCTAGAAAAAGGTTTTATTGGGGTGACGACATGCACAATACATTAGTATCTGAGGCTATGCGCAGAGACAGATTCATAGAGATAATGAGGTTTTTACATTGCGCTGATAATACCAAGCTTGATAAGACATATAAAATGTGTAAACTTCGTCCATTCATTGATATGCTGAAAGCAAATTTTTTGAAGTATTTTGTACTCGTTGAACATTTGAATTATGATGAAGCAATGGTAAAATATTATGGACGCCATTCTTGCAAGCAGTATATAAAGGGTAAACCCATCCGTTTTGGGTATAAAGTGTGGTGTCTCAATACTGATTTTGGCTACTTGGTAAATTTTGAGGTCTACCAGGGAAGTAGCCCATTACTGAAAATGCTGGACAAATTACCTAATCAGACGTATCGTCATAATATCTATTTCGATAACCTCTTCACTGGATTTCCATTACTCACCCATTTAAGGAAAAGGGTTTATGGAGCAACAGGAACGATGAGAGAGAATCGGTTGCCCAAATCTTGTACTCTCACTGATAAAAAAATGACTAAGAAGAAGATAAGGGGAACACACGAATCCAAGATTTGTGCTGAAAATGAGGTTTTGGTCGCACGCTGTGTGTGGCATCCATCCACTCAGTCAAGTAAGAAGATACTCACAATTAGAAAAAATAATTGTTCAAATCTCTAAACCATTTTTAGTTTCTGAATACAATAAACATATGGAAGGAACAGACAGGATGGATCAAGATATAGTACAGTACCGAATCTCCATTAGGGGAAAGAAATGGTACTGGTCTATTTCTACCTGGTTGTTAGATCCTGCATTACATAATTCGTGGATCATCCATAAACAAGCATCATAAGTAAACTCACTAAGCGTGAGTTTCGTCGTGAATTGGTACTCTCCCATCTCAATCCATACAAGAATCCACCCAAAGGACCTAGACGAACATCATTATCCAAAAATAGTACCTCTGACAACAGGGTTTCGGACGATGTACGATATGATTGTATGGATCACTTAGTGATAGCTGTGCCCAATAATAGACGCTGGAGATGTGCAGGTGAAGGTTGCAGTTCGATGATCAGAACATGTTGTAAAAAATGTAAAGTGGGCCTTTGCATACCATGTTTCAAAATTTTCATTCAGTTACTTTTTAGTAGTGTATAATTTGGTCTGTTTTTTATTCCGAACCACTTTTGAATAAACTCTTATTTTAATTCCATATTGTTATTGAACCTGTACCCTAAAAGACTAGCGTTGCCATATGGCAACGATTCTAAACTTCTTTCCCAGGCGTAGAATTCCTTCAATAATACATTTTTCTGAAAATGTGAGGTCTTTTTGTACTGACTATAGCCAAAAAACTAACCATATCCTAAAATAATTAATTCAGGCTTTGGAGGGTTAAGTGTCAATCAATACCTTCTCTGTCATATTTATAGATTAGTTACTTTTGTATTTGTTCCTTATTATATAGGTATAGCTTCAATTTCTTTTATTGTATACTGGCTATGAATTTACGATTAATGTTTTTCTGCATTTCATCAGTTCGAACTTTCATTGTCTAATATGATATAAATTGATATAAAGTTTCATTTCTTGTTAATATTTTTTTAATTTTTCAGTTCGTGTTAATAGTTCAATTGTTTTGGTGTTTTTGGTGGTTGCTTATATGTTATTTCATTGTAATTTCAATTTTTTGCTTGATAAAATTGTTTTTTCAGCAAATCTTTTCAGTTTTTCACAGTTTCCTTCAGAGATTTCAAATCAATTCATATCATAGTAGACAATGGAAGTCCGAACTGATGAAATGCACCACGAAACATTGTCAACCACCTTAAAACAATTTTTTTTCTGAATAACTTCGAGAGACCGCCTTCATCTAACATGCACTTCGTCACATTTATTTGTACAAGAGTGTAATGAATCATTTTCATTTCTGTTGAGTATAACCTGTTCTTCATCTGTCAAAATAACTAGAACCCAAGATATGTTGTTCTTGGTGATTTGAAGGCTGATAGTTTAAAAAACGGTAATTACATCTCAGTTGAGTGATTGAATGGATAAGAGGTTACCGCGAATCACTGAAATTCTGAAAGAATACTCTGAAATTGTATCGTACACCTACTTTACAAAATGGTTGGAGAAGCAAATTCAGAAGCATGCTCAGTGGCCGACGTTACCCTTACTACATAAATTTTGTATCGCAGCAAGCTAAGAATGACAAACAACTCCTGTAGGGGGCAAAAGAATTCACCAAAACTCTCAAACGGAGTAATTCTGAATTTATTCTTATGGTAGTAGATGCTTAGCCTTTCGACTTCTGTCATTACTTTGTAAAGACAAAAATGTTACGTATGTGTTAATGAGTTTCAAACAAGATTTGGCTTGAGCATGTGGTGTTTTGCTATCGAATTCTGAATTCATTGACCCAATGAATGGTGAAAATCAATAACACTATTCATGTTGATAATGATAAATTTTCACGATATAGAATTAATTTGCAACAAGCGTTTCACCACAAGAGTAGTTTCCTCAGATTGACTGTTCCTTTTCCCCACTTCACAATGCAATATTTACAAATCATTGACCTCAATTATTAGGAGATTACTGATTGGTAAAAAGTAATTATAGGCCGCCAGGTAGAAATCAAGTGAAAATTGTTATTCATGATAAATTTCAGTAAATTTTTCATGAAAATGATTGGTAATAGATTAACTTCTTCTTGGTCGTTCAATAAAAAATTCGATTATTTGTGTTTGCAATTTTCACGGATTCTAGTAGGTTTAATTATTGCCTTTCATTTTGTGTATGTAGTATGTCGTAGTTGATATCGAAGTCGCGTTTGGTTTTTAACAGAAAGCATGTGTTGGTTCAATTGGTTTTCCTGAATACAGAACTTCTTCTTTCGTTCAGAGATTCTGGTTTTGAAATTTCTAGATGTTCTTTCAATATAAACACCACGCTCAAATTCATTCAAATTTATTCTCATTAAACATTTCCTAGAATTAGTCGAATCATCAGTAACATTCATTTTTAACTGATTTGTACCTGGTGGCTAACTGGTTTTATATCTACCCGCTCAGCAATTAGTGATTTCTAATGAATAAGTTTAATAATTTGTAAATATTGCTCTTAAAGTAGTGTAGAGTACAAGTCTATCTGAGGACTATCGTTTTAGTCGATGGTTCGAGCCCCAGACTGAACTATCAATTTTCACTGGCTATCGTCCAACTCGTGTTAGGAATCACACGTTAAAAGGTAACTTCTCATTGATCCTTAGCTCGCACAAGTTTTGACTTCTGAGGGTTCTAGTTCGTAGGGGTGCGACAGCTGGTTAACGGAAAAACAGATTTCAACATACTTTTTTTAAACCCACTGTTGTAGTTAAATGCGTATGGCTACTCAATTCTATACTGTGTGGATCAAAACATGAATAGTTTTCCGATCAGTTCAAACGATTGAACAGAAAAGGGAGATATAGATAATTCAAGATTCAATCTAAAATTATTTTTCCAGTTCAGACTTCTTTATATTGTGTTACTGAAGCACGAAGTCAAGTCATGCAAACATGGCTGTTGTAGCCAGGTCACTTTCAAGATTAGTAGTAGATTTCGTGCAGAAAACAGAAAGTGCATAAAAACAAAAAGTAGAAAATATTCAATAGAAACATACTTATACATTGTTTTCACTATTTACACTAATTATTATTTACACTCGGATAAAAAAAGTCGAAAGCCAAATCAGGAGATCTACTGCCATAGCAGTAGACCTGGCAACACTGAATACGGTAGTCTTTTTATGGCATTTTTATCGTCTGCGGTAAATTGATTCTCAATATTTCGCAGTCTAATTACGTTACGGTCTCGTTGTGGTCTTTTTGCTCACCACACTGTAAATATTGCTAATGTTTTCCATTGATGTATTCACTAGTTTGGGAGTATTTTGAATATGGAAATGTTTTCATGCTTTATCCTACATATTCATAACTGGATTATGCAACATAATGAATGAAAATTATATTTGTAGGCTACGAAAACAGAATATGTGAACCGCATCATTCAGTTATAAAAAATCATTTTATTTTGTGAAAAAACATTAACTGAGTTATTGGGTTGTTTGAAACGGTTTGTCCATTTTGATGTCATTTGTGTTTGTACCTCCATGTATCAATTGAAATTTATTCCACTGTGTCGTGGTGAATACTGATTGAAAGAGAATTGTGTATTCTTTACAATGATGATGCTCATTGTTCCAAAATTCAAATTTTTTGTCTCTTTCCAGCTTATTACTCCATGATTTCGTTCCCTAGTGGATATTGATTCATCACAAACGGGGCTTGGTATGGCGAAAGAACTGGGCGTTAGCTGTCATACGGTTTTCGATGGTTCGAAACGTATTGAAAAGGTCAATGATCTCAAAAAGTGGGTGCCCTACGATTTGAACGACCGACAGAAATTGTCTGGTCTTAAATTATATGTTTTTTTTTTTACTTTTGAACAGCCAAAACGATCTTTTTTCGGATCGTCACGAGTGTGATGGAAAGTGGATCCTCTACGACAACAGAGATGTTTAGGACGGTGGTTGGACACAGATGAGCCACCCATACACTTCCCAAAGGCGAAAACCAACCAGAAAAAAACTTCAGTCAACAGAAAAGGTCTAAGTTTTCCTACAAACACTTCAAATTTCTGACAATTCTACAGCACAATGAAGAAATTGACATCAGGCATCAAGTTTATCAAAACTAAAAACACGAATTCAAGAGAAAATATTTGCAGATAACCAGTGATTGAATAAATTGAATAGAATATACTGTGCATTTCTTCAACGTCCCCTTTTTTATTTTTTGAACGGGTCAACTTAAAAAATTGAAACTTGATATAATGGAATCAATGCATGAATACTTTATTTCGAAGTGAAACTGACAGATGAAACTTTCAAGATCGCGACTGGGTGCCATCTGGAAAAAAAATTAAATAGAAAGTGGGGCCTTGTGATACATCATTTTGAAGCTCCTGACAAATACTCCACAATCTAGAATATGAAGTCAATATCTTCTCCTACTATAAAATGGTGAAACATTTAATAACTTCCTGAAGACAAACACATCAATATCGATATTTCTAAAAATATTCCTTTTTATCTGCCATATGGCAATTTCAACAACCCAATAAAGTTTGTTGAGTTATTTTTGTTTATAAAAACAACAAAAAATGTCAGTACGACAGTAAATATCATTGTTCAGTTAGAATTTTCTCATTTAGTTTTCGGTTTTACTAGTAGAAAGGTACCACGTCAACAATTTCTAAAGTGGTCAATTCTCGTCCATTGGAAAAAAAAATTGAAGCGAGTTTTATTTACGGTGCGATGGGTAAATTTCACGAAACCGAAAGGATTTTTAATGAACGTTTTCCGAATAGTCCTATCTCTAGAAAATATTTGAGGGAACTTGTATTCAAATTCACAATTACCGGTAGTGTAGTGTCGTGTAGTGTATTGGAGTGTAGATACTTTTCATGAGGAATAGACAGGGGAACTGTATTCGAATATGATATAAACTACTGTTGACCCTCTCATCACTGAAATCGTCGAAGCGAATCCTAATGAATTCGATGTAGATATTGTATTCCAACAAAATGGAGCGCCATCATCATTACTCCAGAAGAGTAAGAAACTATTTTATACATATATCACTTTACCAGGTAGTTGGATTGGCCGTTGGGTTCCTAAATAATGGCCAGCCCGCTCGCCAGATTTGACTTTTTTATGAAACTTTTTGGAACAAAAGCTTTACGAAACTGAACTTGCTTCAATATTGGATATACCTACGGCAGAGAATAATAAATATTTGTAGAGATATTGACGTTAATGTGTTCGAAAATGTTCGGCGATAAATATCGGATAGGCAGTTTATATGTTAAGAAGTTCAAGGCAACAATTTCGAGCATCTCCTAAACATACCTAAAGCTTATTACCTCATACTATGTAGTTTTCAGGCAGTTATTAAAAGTTCCGCCATTTTATAGTAGTTGAAGATATTGACATTATATTTCAGGGTTGCGAAGCATTTGTCAGGAGCTTCAAAAAGATGTGTCACAAGACTCCATTTTCCTTTAATTTTTTTTTCTCAGATGGCGCCCAGTCGCTATTTTGGAAGTATCATCTGTCAATTTCACTTCAAAATAAAGTATTCATGCAATAATTTAATTATCCTAAATTTCAATTTCTTGAGTTAATCCGGTCATAAAATAAAAGAGAGGGGACATTAAAAAAATGCACTTTATATATGTATATATACTTCGACTACTACACACCTTATTTTGAGATATGAAAAGTTTTTATCAAGGTATGTCCCAAAATGCATTCCCTATGGGATACAAGGAGTCAAATGTACGGAAAATTTTAGATTTTTTTCAAGTTACAATTTTTAATTTTCGTAAACCAGTGACATAAGTTAGGCTCATTGATAGTCATAACATTCTTTGCGGAAATCCGAAGATGAGTAGGTACTCTTGATTTGTTGAATTTTATGTTGGAGAATTTTATGTTGGAGAATCGAAAAAAAATTAGGAACATAACAGTTAAAAGACATAGTAAGCATCCTCAGAAGCAGAAAGCTGAAGCTAATGGAAGAATTGAAAAGATGGTTCGGATGAGTGTGAATTCGTCATTGTTCCCGGTAGAAACAAACTGATGATATATCGATACTTACATTAAACATGATTGAGAGTAACCCAAACAAGTTTGTATTAGTAGATGAACAACGTATGTTCTGGCGCAAAATCCCATGTATTTTCTTATGGAGCTAAACTTTCTGCAATTTTTGGTTCAAACAGGAGTGGGGGAAACGTGTGACGTCATCGACGCAGGATGGAATGAGTATAGTAGCGATTTCAGCGTGGAACTCCGCCCCTCGGCCCCCTTGGTACTCCACCTAACCTATCGGCCCCCTTGGTACTCCACCTAACCTATCAGCTCCCTCGGTCCCCTTCAGTCACGTGATTTTAAATAAAAAAAGTTTATAGTTATGAGATTCGAACCTGGGTCGTCCGCGCCGTAGACATTGTCCTTAGCCTCTACACCATCGTAAGATATTGAAGTTAACTGCGAATGTTGGGTATTTATAGCGTTAGTTTTGTCGGGACCGAAATTGACTCATTCATTATACTTGACAGCATTTTTATTTTTGATTTCCGTAGAATGTAATCGTCATTATCATATTGAAGATAGGAAAATATACTTAGATTTGGGAAATAATTAATATTTCATGTAAAGATGTGTATGTGTGTGTAAGAGCGAGAGGCGCGTGTGACGTAATCGATGCAAAGAGAGATGGAGATTGAGGTTTTACCGGTTGCTAGTGCAAGCAGGTGTTGCCAGTTGTACAATAAATCAATGTTTATGGAGTAATGTAGCGTTGCCGGTTTGAAAATTGAGTTATAGAATACACAGAGTCATCTATGAGTCACTAGCTGAACTATCTATTGGTTGAAGAAGGACACTGTAAACACTAGACTCATAAGACTGCATCTGTCAAATGTTAATACATGCCAGCATGTCAGGTTCGGCGTTGCCAGTTGTACAATAAATCATTGTTTATGGGGCAATGTAGCGTTGCCGGTTTTGGAATTAATCGTGAACTACTCGACGACAATTGGAAGCGCGAAAATGATATATTAATAATAATGAATCAGATTTAAGAAAAAACATTACAGATTAATGAGGCTATATCGTTTCAAAGTGTGATCCCTCAATGTTACAAGGTATCTCAAAATACATCATTGAAAACAAACATGGCGTCGAAGTGTACAGGGTGCGTCAAAAAACATCATTTAAGAAAAAACATAACAGTTCCACGAGGCTGTAAGTTTTCAACGTGCGATCCCTCAATGTGTTCAAGGTATCTCAAAATACATCATTGAAAAACAAATATGACGTCGAAGTGTACAGGGTGCGTCAAAATATATCATTTAAGGAAAAAAACATGTCGATTTGAAATATGATATTAATCTGTATACAGGGCGTTTCAAAATACATCATTTAAGAAAAAAACATGTCGATTCAACAGAAGTCTAGCGTTCCAAAATGTCGGAAGTCTCGTATCTTTGTTAACCAAGTTAGCATCATCAGGAGAAAGAGGAGATCCAAAAGTGTCGAGAGGTTGAGCGTTGTGGACTCAACGTGAGGGCAATGGGGGAGCGAAGTATTCGACAATGACATTTCAAAATACGTTGTTTTCCATGCGTTTTCGATCGTTTTTCGTGCGTTTACGATCGTTTTTCGTGCGTTTACGATCGTTTTTCGTGCGTTTTCGATCGTTTTTCGTGCGTTTTCGACCGTTTTCCGTGCGTTCATTCGTTATCGTTTCATCGTTATTGTCGTAACGGTTTTTCGTGTTTCAATATGACAGTCATTTATCATTTAACGCGTTTCGCTAACCAAGTTAGCATCATTAGGAAATGACTAAAGTCCATGCTTTGTCATATGAAGATTCATTTTGCGAATTTTCAAACTCTTGAACGGAACCTTGTGGAACACCCAACCTAACTTCTGTTACAGAGTAGTGTCGGTCAGCCAATCAGAATGGAGAAATCAAATATCGCTCGATTGATTGTGCTAGATGAAATTGAACTGGAGAATGAGGGTCGAATAATAATAATAATAGTGATAAAACATTAAAAGCTTGAAAGTGACGTAGTCAGCGTGATAGGTGGTGGCGTGTGTGATAATGAATGAGTTATTACAAAGAATAATAGCGCAACTGTCAGAAGGGCACTGAGTTGTATATTCACTAATAATGATCGGATCGTCGCATACAGCACGTCAAATGGAAGGATAAGAAATGGAGAATTCATCGACAGAGAAAAAACAAATATGGCGTAATGAATATAATATCCAACGCCTAATGTGAAATAACATAGGAAGAATTGCAAATTCAACAAACTTGTAAATAAAAAATGTTGGGTTATGAACAACTATAAGTTTATTCCAATTGCAGAAGCTTGATGCAAAACGCAGAATTTATTGACAAAGAAAATGAAAAAAATCATTGGATACTGAAACATATGATATATTTGGATTCCTTAGGGTGAGAAGGATTCGAATCCATCAAAAAACGACCACTTCCGGTTTTCACTTCCGGTCCTCCGATTTCGATGATTTCAACATCAATGGATTCGTTTAGATGTCATGAAACATAATTGATCATTTGTCGAAGCCAAAAGGGCCTTATAACCTATTTTCATTATACTAGCAACAACGGACCGATGTGGGTACTCATTTCAAATGATTTCATTTGTAGATTATGAAAAGTATAATATCGAGCGCCTAATGTGAAATAGCATAGAAAGAATTGCACATTTGAAGAAAATCATTGAACATATTTGAAATTAAAAGTTGTTGGGTTATGAACAACTACGAGTGTAATGTAATTGCATAAGTTTGATTCAAAACACATAATTTGTTGACAAAAAAATGAAATAATCATCGTATACTGAAACATATGGTATTTTTGGATTCCTTAGGGTGAGAAGGTTTCGAATCCGTCAAAAACAGGTCACTTCCGGTTTTTACTTCCGGTCGTCCGATTCCGATGACTTTGACATCAATGGATTCGTTTAGATGTCAAAAAACATAGTTAATCATTTTACGGAGCCAAAAGGGCCTCATAACCTATTTTCGCTATACTAGTCGCAACAGGTCGGTGTGGGTACTCATTTCAAATGATTTAATGTGTAGACTATGGAAAATATAATATCGAGCGCCTAATGTGAAACAGCATAGGAAGAATTGCAAAGAGAATCATTGAAAAAACTTCGGATCGTTACGTACATCATGTCAAATGAAAGAAGAAAAATTGTAGAATTCATCGACAACGAAAAAACAAATATGGTGCAACATGTCAGAAGGGCACTAACCCACATCTTTATTAATGATAATTGAATCTCAACGTGCAACACATCAAATGAAAGGGAAACGAATGCAGAATTCATCGACAGAGAAAAAACATATCTGACGCAACATGTCAGAAGGGCACAAAGCCACATTTTCGTTAATAATTGTCAAATCGTCACGTACAGCACGTCAAATGAAAGAAAAAGAAATGCAAAATTCATCGACAGAGAAAAAACAAATATGGCGCAGTATGTCAGAGTGACACTAAGCAACATCTTTGTTTATGATAGTTGGATCTCAACGTGCAGCACATCAAATGAAAGGGAAACGAATGCAGAATTCATCAACAGAGAAAAAAAACGGAGACGATGCCGAGAGGGCACAAAGTTGTATCTTCACTAATAATAGTCGCATCATCACATGTAGTACTTCAAATAAAATGAAAAAAAAAGCAGAATTCATGTGTTTGTTGCGCTATTCAAATCCAAGGTGACATGGATCAATGTCAACGCTGAATAGGCATCTAACAAAGATTTTAAAATATGTCATCACTTATTTTACTATAAATACGTCATGCATGGCGAAATGAGTTAGTTGTATCCGTTGAAAGTGATACCAGTGACAAGTGCACCGATTCTATTTGAAAGTAAGTGTTTTAGGTTTGACTTTTTCCTCAGATGAATTTATTCAAATGTAATTTAATTGAAAATTGGTGAGAATTGTTGAATCATTTGATTTCCAAAATTTTTCTCGATATATATGTTGGATGATTTCAGTCAAATGTTTTACATGTCGTGGTTTGTTTGAGATAGTATTCGCATATATTGTGAATCAAAACATGAAGCTTTCATTTTTTATTTTTCGCAGATGGATTTACAAAAGTTGAATGCAAGTTCGATCGTGAAGAGAAAGCCAAGTATCAAAGTAGCAGATTTGCCTGTGGAGATGCCGCAGAGGATATTCACTGCCAAAATCGTGAAAGGAAAATTTGGTGAGGCGGTCTTGTTAGATTTGGGAGATAAAGTATCATTTCTGCCCCACCGAGTGACGGAGGCGTATCGTCCTCACTTAGAAGAATTTTCATCAGGAAAATACGCTATTGTGTTCAAAGGGTTAATGGACATTGGGAAACCGAATCTTGTCGTTTCATTTGAGATTGTACAAAATTAAGGTTAGTACTGTTTCCAATTTTTTCTTTGTTTTATAGGCAAAGAGTTTTTGGGTGTATACAATATTTTTCATTCGGGTCAAAAATTCTCACTCACAGATATGATCCGCATAAAGTAGTGTTTTCATACAATATATTTCCTTCACTCAGTACGTGCAGAATATGTGTTTTAAATTCTTTATTTTGAATGACACTTGATTTTTTATTTTCATTATAAGTGTAGCAATTACTTCATAAAAGACATTACCCTCTCTGTTGCCAAAACATTTTTTTTAGTGTATGTTTTTATTGAAAAATCGAATTTATTTCAGTGTATTTTTTATTGAAAAATGGAATTTATTTCAGAATAATACATCAACGTGTGCAGTATCAGTCAGAGTCATCTCAACAACAACATTCAAAACCGTCATAGCAACCTTTCCAGAACGAGATTCAAATCTCAGCAGTTTCCATTTTTTTCAGTCTATGGTTGCACATTATGAGGCTAGAATTTGTCGATATTCAGTTATTTGTTGGACAAACTGCGTCTATTCAATATATACACAACCGTAATGAATTTGGAAGACTTTGAAGATTCATCGTGGTGTGTTCCAAAATTCAAGAAAAACACGCCGTTCTGTATGGGTCATTTCAAAGGAAATTTGTTCAGCTGCAGTCTCAATAACGTTGATATTTTATATAAATGGCTTTATAATATACTACCAAAATAAATAAAATACATATCACACACATCTTTTTTTTGAAAATGAAAACTTATCTTATACAGGGAAAGTTGTCAAAAATATGCAATAACAAAAAATTATATACCAGATTTTATAGAGATGAAGAAACATCATATTGAAAGATACTAAGTTGACAAAAACAGGACATTTTAGAAATAAAGGAAATAAGTTTGTCTGTCATTTTAAATTCTGATTCGTTGGGTCGATATAACAAAAAGTGGCATTTTATATCTTGAATTTTATTCAGGACATTATTATAGATGATTGACATTTGTCATTAAATTTCAAGTGTGATATTTGGAAATTCATTTCGTATTGTAGTTTTTTCGAAATTCCCATTCAAAATAGCATCCTTTGATATAGATACCACCGGACGAGTCTATTATGTGTAGATAACCTGAGTTTCAATTGTTCGGAGTTCTGAGTTCTTGTACATATAAACATAACAAAGTAACGATACAGACAAATATGGAAAATCGTCATAAAATAATTCAAATCCATTCAAGTGAATACATGAATTGAAAGATATTTTAACCTCAACTTCGATATTCTGAAACAAAAACACACAGTATTCACAATTCCATCTTTCGTTATTCCAAGTTCATAGTCATCAAAATTGATACGATTATAATATATATAGGAATATAAAACTATCTTCAAATACAGTTGCATGAATGCACATCAAGCATTTTGTCGTAGTACGGTGACCGGGGCAAAGTTACAACTTCAGCATAATATGAATATTTATAAATATTAGGGAAGGTCAAGATCATCAACAGGTATTAAGAAATTCATTCGGTGTCCAAAGCTTTCGGAATACAATGCAAATAATTTTCTTTATGACTATTCGTTCGATATTAAATATTATTACCTCAAAATATATCGAAATCATAACACGTTTGCGATTCATTTTTTCAGTTACATTTGAAAAGTGAGTTTCAGTTTGCAGAAATAATAGCCCACACATGTTGGAAATTTTGCCATAGTGTGGTGAAAATCGTATTGAAAATTCTACGAAATATAAGCGCATACATACAGAGTGAATCAATATTTGAAATATGTCGTTTGGAACCCCCCATAACCCTTCTCTATCGAATTTTGGCAGAAATAATGCTGAGTCGTATTGTAGAGTTAACGTTCGAAATTGGGGAAAGTGAAGTATTCAACAGTTTTGCGTGCGACGGTTTTGCGTGCGTTTTCGAACAGTTTACGTGCATTTATTCGTTATCGTTTCGTCGTTATTGCCGTTTTTTTTTTCCTATTTCAATATGACAGTCATTTAACACTTAACGCGTTTCGCTTACCAAGTAAGCATAATCAGGAGATGAATAAAGTCCATGCTTTGACATATGAAGATTCATTTTGCGAATTTTTAGACTCCTGAACGGAACTTTGAGGAACAATCAGCCTAACTTCTGGTACAGAGTGGTGTCGTAAGCCAATCAGACTGGAGAAATCAAATATCAGTAGAATGATTGTTTTAGATGAAATTGAACTGAAGAATGTGGGTCGAATAATAATAATAATAGTGATAAAACATTAAAACTCAACTTGTGTTACAGAGTGGTGTCGGTCAGCCAATCAGAATGGAGGAATCAAATATCGGTCTGATAATTGTGTTAGATGATATTAAACTGGGGAATGTGGGTCGAAAAATAATAATAATAATGATAAAATATTAAAACATTGAAAGTGACGTAGTCAGCGTAGGAGGTGGTGGCGTGGTAGAAAATGTCTGAGGATTTGTGGAAATGAATGAGTTATTAGAAAAAAAAAAATGGAGCAACTGTCAGAAGGGCACTAAGTTGTATATTCGCTGATAATAATCAAATCTTCGCTTACAGCACGTCAAATGAAAGGACAAAAAATCCAGAATTCATTGACGAGAGAATACAAAGATGGCGCAACATGTCAGAAAGACATTAAGTAAATTTCACTCATGATATTTAGATCTTAACGTGCAGCACATCAAATGAAAGAGAAACGAATGTAGAATGTTATCGACAAAGAAAAAACAAAGATGGCGCAACATGTCAGGAAGGAACGAAGCCACATCTCCGTTAATGACAATTGAATCTCATTGACTGAAAAAGAAAAAAAAATGTAGAATTCATCGACAGAGAAAAAAAAACAAAGACAACGTAACATGTCAGAAGGGCAATGAGCCGTATTTTCGTTAATAATGATTTGTTCTCAACGTAAAGCACATCAAATGAAATGGAAACGAATGCAGAATTCATCGACAGATAAAAAACAAAGATGGTGCAACATGTCAGAAGTGCACTAACCTGCTTCTTTGTTAATAAAAGTCGCATCGTCACGTGCAGCATATCAAAGAAAAAACAAAAGAGGCAACCAAAAGGGCACTGAACCATATTTTCGTTAATAATAGTCGGATCGTCGTATTTGACATGATTCATTCATTCAAAACTGAAATGTTTAGAAGATACCAAAGGAGATCTTACGGTGACTATAAGTTCTGGTATGCTTTGTTAGGTATCGAATGATGCGTGCAATTTCGTTAATTCCAGCGACGTGATTATTCCAAGATATATTGGTGTCCATTTGAACCTCAAAAAACTTATTGAAGCAGAAGGTGGAACCACAAAAAAATATCAGATATAGTACAACAAGTCAGTGAAGAGCGGCTTTTTTCTGCAGAAAAATATTTGAATTTCTTCAAATTTTTCCAAATATCTGTAACAGAAAGACAAAACTCAGCTGCGGAACGCTTCTATCTACTAAAGTTAAGTATGTGTCGGTAGTGTGTAACGAAGGTTTCCATTAAATTCACTGGTTGCGCCCTCTGGAGGATGTTTGTTGCGATACACCATAGATGACAATATTTATTGTTTATCATTTCGAATCCGTTGAATACAAGGGGTTTGGAAATAGAAAAAAACAACGTTTTAACGCTTTGTAGACGTGTTTGATGCTCTATGACCAACACACGTTATCCATATTTCCATTATTATCCCGATTGTATGACCACCAAACATTCAATTTTATTGGGATTGAAGGGAGCTGATAGGTTAGGTGGAGTACCAAGGGATCCGATAGGTTAGGTGGAGTACCAAGGGGACCGCTGGATGGAACGAGTATCGTAGTGATTTAAGCGTGTAACTCCACCCCTCGGCCCCCTTGGTACTCCACCTAACCTATCGGCCCCCTTGGTACTCCACCTAACCTATCAGCTCCCTTCAATCCCAATAAAATTGAATGTTTGGTGGTCATACAATCGGGATAATAATGAAAATATGGATAACGGGTGTTGGTCATAGAGCATCAAACACGTCTACAAAGCGTTAAAACGTTGTTTTTTTCTATTTCCAAACCCCTTGTATTCAACGGATTCGAAATGATAAACAATAAATATTGTCATCTATGGTGTATCGCAACAAACATCCTCCAGAGGGCGCAACCAGTGAATTTAATGGAAACCTTCGTTACACACTACCGACACATACTTAACTTTAGTAGATAGAAGCGTTCCGCAGCTGAGTTTTGTCTTTCTGTTACAGATATTTGGAAAAATTTGAAGAAATTCAAATATTTTTCTGCAGAAAAAAAGCCGCTCTTCACTGACTTGTTGTACTATATCTGATATTTTTTTGGGGTTCCACCTTCTGCTTCAATAAGTTTTTTGAGGTTCAAATGGACACCAATATATCTTGGAATAATCACGTCGCTGGAATTAACGAAATTGCACGCATCATTCGATACCTAACAAAGCATACCAGAACTTATAGTCACCGTAAGATCTCCTTTGGTATCTTCTAAACATTTCAGTTTTGAATGAATGAATCATGTCAAATACGACGATCCGACTATTATTAACGAAAATATGGTTCAGTGCCCTTTTGGTTGCCTCTTTTGTTTTTTCTTTGATATGCTGCACGTGACGATGCGACTTTTATTAACAAAGAAGCAGGTTAGTGCACTTCTGACATGTTGCACCATCTTTGTTTTTTATCTGTCGATGAATTCTGCATTCGTTTCCATTTCATTTGATGTGCTTTACGTTGAGAACAAATCATTATTAACGAAAATACGGCTCATTGCCCTTCTGACATGTTACGTTGTCTTTGTTTTTTTTTCTCTGTCGATGAATTCTACATTTTTTTTTCTTTTTCAGTCAATGAGATTCAAATGTCATTAACGGAGATGTGGCTTCGTTCCTTCCTGACATGTTGCGCCATCTTTGTTTTTTCTTTGTCGATAACATTCTACATTCGTTTCTCTTTCATTTGATGTACTGCACGTTAAGATCCAAATATCATGAGTGAAATTGTGACTTAATGTCTTTCTGACATGTTGCGCCATCTTTGTATTCTCTCGTCAATGAATTCTGGATTTTTTGTCCTTTCATTTGACGTGCTGTAAGCGAAGATTTGATTATTATCAGCGAATATACAACTTAGTGCCCTTCTGACAGTTGCTCCATTTTTTTTTCTAATAACTCATTCATTTCCACAAATCCTCAGACATTTTCTACCACGCCACCACCTCCTACGCTGACTACGTCACTTTCAATGTTTTAATATTTTATCATTATTATTATTATTTTTCGACCCACATTCCCCAGTTCAATATCATCTAACACAATTATCAGACCGATATTTGATTCCTCCATTCTGATTGGCTGACCGACACCACTCTGTAACACAAGTTGAGTTTTAATGTTTTATCACTATTATTATTATTATTCGACCCACATTCTTCAGTTCAATTTCATCTAAAACAATCATTCTACTGATATTTGATTTCTCCAGTCTGATTGGCTTACGACACCACTCTGTACCAGAAGTTAGGCTGATTGTTCCTCAAAGTTCCGTTCAGGAGTCTAAAAATTCGCAAAATGAATCTTCATATGACAAAGCATGGACTTTATTCATCTCCTGATTATGCTTACTTGGTAAGCGAAACGCGTTAAGTGTTAAATGACTGTCATATTGAAATAGGAAAAAAAAACGGCAATAACGACGAAACGATAACGAATAAATGCACGTAAACTGTTCGAAAACGCACGCAAAACCGTCGCACGCAAAACTGTTGAATACTTCACTTTCCCCAAATTCGAACGTTAACTCTACAATACGACTCAGCATTATTTCTGCCAAAATTCGATAGAGAAGGGTTATGGGGGGTTCCAAACGACATATTTCAAATATTGATTCACTCTGTATGTATGCGCTTATATTTCGTAGAATTTTCAATACGATTTTCACCACACTATGGCAAAATTTCCAACATGTGTGGGCTATTATTTCTGCAAACTGAAACTCACTTTTCAAATGTAACTGAAAAAATGAATCGCAAACGTGTTATGATTTCGATATATTTTGAGGTAATAATATTTAATATCGAACGAATAGTCATAAAGAAAATTATTTGCATTGTATTCCAAAAAGTAGTTGTTTACAGCTGATTCTCGGCCTCCCCCCAGTTTACAGCTGATTCTCGGCCTCCCCCCACCACTATGACGTCACGTGGGGTGGATGACCTAGACCGACTCATGTGACCCTGAGAAATATGTCTGGTGCATGCCACCTTGAAAAATATGTATGGTGCATATGACCTTGAAAAATATGTCTGGTGCATAGGTGGTATGTGTACATGACAGATTACAGCCGGTTCTGGGCCTCCCCCCACCACTATGACGTATTAATTGTTTTTTTGTTGTTATTTAGTAACATCAAGGCGATGTGACCTTGAAGGGTCTGGTGCATGGATCGTTCAGAATTTTTTTCATATGAGATTTTGTGTGTTTGTGTGTGACATAGTGACGTAATTACATTTGATTGGTGTGTGTGTGAGAATGCACGGTACAGGGTTTCATCATGTGCTTGTCTATGTACAAACATACGTCTGCATACTTCGAAGATCCTTCAAGTAATAAATGTTCCATCGATGTGAGCCTTCCAAGTTAGTAGTGGTGTGACGTCACAGCATCAACCGTTCAACGGTAAGAGAGCGAGATGTTCACTCCACGACGTGCGGCTGAGTAATGCGTATTCATCGGTGTGCCCTCACCGGTGTGCAGTGAAAGCTGTGACGTACCGCATCGCTCTAGCCTCGCTATCAATGGTGATACGCAGACGGCCGAGGACTGTGCTAACGTCTGCCCTCTCCGAGAGCGCAATGATCACTGCCTGTTGTTGGTATCGACATTCAGTTGGGAGGTGGGCTTGGCTGTGACGTCAGGCATCTCTAGTGGGTAGCGAAGTAGGGTGAACTGAAGAGAGTTAAATAACGTGCATTTGTATAGATAATATTGTAGAATCTCGTGAAGTAATAATCTGAAAATTATCAACTTGAGCTGTGCCAAGGTATGGTTAGGGCGAATTGGATACATATAACAATTGACAGAAATTCTCTCTATTATAGCAAAATTTGATCTCACATTTTCGCTTTGAAACCTCATTGAACTATTGAGGCCCGCGTCGGACTGCAAAGTTAAAGGTTATAAAATAATTGGAGATAAGTAATGAGAAGAGTTCATTGCATGTATTCGAATGATTCAACATGAAACAAACCAATGAAGCACAAGTGATAAGAAATGAGAGTTCAGAGAGTGGATTCTTGTTGCTTGTAACTATCCAATGGAATTTAAGATCTGAATCTTGTGCAATGTTATATTTATGATGACGAATGAAAGAACAGTTATTATTTAGGTCTATTTTATGTTTCTTCGATTGACGACTTGTTTATTTTGTGGAAATTCATGTTCACTGAGGATACACTACAAAAACACACTTTTGTCTATTTTCCACTATATTACATTTAAATGTAACCAGTTAGTTTTGAAAATGGTATAATAGCCGAAACCGGTCAACAATAAAGAAATATAGTGGAAAATTGACAAAAGTGTGTTTTTGTAGTGTATCCTCTATTTTATGTACGGAAAACACTGAAGAGAGTGAAATTGAATCACAGAATACATATTCGGAAGAGAAATAAATATAGTAGGATTTGGAAAAATCTTGAGGTTTGGTTAGAATTTAAAAATTGTCGAAAGAGACAAAAGTGTGTTTTTGTAGTGTATCCTCTATTTTATGTACGGAAAACACTGAAGAGAGTGAAATTGAATCACAGAATACATATTCGGAAGAGAAATAAATATAGTAGGATTTGGAAAAATCTTGAGGTTTGGTTAGAATTTAAAAATTGTCGAAAGAGACAACTGCTTTGATGAGCCGATTTTCTATAGTTTGTGCCTGTATTTCTTGGTCCCGTATGACAAAAACTTGTCGATTTTGATATTGCACGTAGCTTTTGCATTCCGTTTCGACCTTCACAGCATATGACATCAGCGTAACTATAACTGAAAAGTAGGATGTGCCATCACTTTGATCGAAAATAAATTCATTCACCTGTCATTGCCAGATTTACCCGGCAAGTTTGATTTGACTTTGAAATAAATGCAAGGTTATTATCTGCCCCAAAACAGATGCGTAGACTCAAAACATAACATTTTACAGGAGAACAGACTGACATTTCCCACGCATATGCATGTCTAACATGAACTAGGTACTTGATGATGATTCAAAATGCTACACTATATTTTTTTTTGAAATATGATTACATTTCAATTTGAACCAACATAGTGGATAATATTGACGTAACTTCAACTGAAACGTGGGTACCGCCTCACTTTGGCCGCCTCACTATGGTCTCTTTTTTCCACACATTGGCAAATCTGATGGTGAAGTTTGGTTTAACTTCGAAACTAAATACTAGGATTTTCTCGAGGGTCGAGTTTTCATGTATGCCGATGACATAACATTGTGACGTCCCCAGATCTGAATGAAATTGAAAATGAAACGAAACTATATAGTATAGTAATCAATGAATTCGAATGTAGGTGTAGAAACAATCATTTAATAAATAATGGAAATAAAACAACATTTATCCAGTTCTCAAGTAAGTATCAGCGCCCTTTCCAAATAAATCTAAGTTTCGAAATTGAATTGTCTTTCAATAATCACATCGAATACTTGTGCACTTCTCTGAAAAACGTATTTTGCCTTCCTGACAATGAAATTAAATTTTTTGAGACATAATCTCTTGGATATATACTATGGTCTAGTGTATTCTAAGCTTAATATAAATATTACCATTTGGGGACACTCATCAGAAATAAATAGAATCTTTATAAGGCAAAAACGCTTCATTAGACTAATTTTTGATCTCAAATACAGAGAATCTTGTAAGAAAACATTCCAAGACACAAATTTTTTTCACATTACCATGCATTTATCGTTACAAAATATTAAGCTACGTTCATGTACATTCCCATTTGCTAACAAGAAATGAGGAAATTCACTGTCATTAAACGAGACGGAGAAACGATTTCCATCAGGAAAAAATTAACCATAATGAAAGAAATTTTCTCATATTCAAGAAAAAAAGTCAAAGACTTTGTTTTTACTTCCTGATAGAGTATGAAAATAATATTTTTGTGTAACATGTGCTGTTATTGATATAAGTGCTATAAGATAAAATATCTTTTGTAAAATGTGACGTGTCATATATACATTCATATATCAAAAATGATGACTAAAATTTGACTTTGACTTCTCCGTCAATGTCATGCTAGACGGAGATTTGTAGACATGTAGTGTCAACACTTGACATTTTACAGGAGAACAGACTGATATTTCTCACACATATGCATGCCTACATGAACTTCCGCATGCTTAAAAATGATGTAATAATTTAAAATGTCACACTACGTTTTTCTTTTCGAAACATGATTGATTACAAATCTGAAGCCATACAGTGAATGATTATGATATGATTTCCACTGAAAAGCAGGTTTGTTCTCACTTTGGTCTGTTTTTCCCCCACCATGTCAAGATCTGACAGAGCAGTTTGATTCACTGTCTTTAAACGAGACGGAGACACGATTTCCTTCAGGAAAAAATAAACCATAATGAAAGAAATTTTCTCATATTCAAGAAAAAAGTCAAAGACTTTTTAGTGACAAGTTGTTTTTACTTCCTGATAGAGTATGAAAATAATATTTTTGTGTAACATGTGCTGTTATTGATATAAGTGCTATAAGATAAAATATCTTTTGTAAAATGTGACGTGTCATATATACATTCATGTATCAAAAATGATGACTAAAATTTGACTTTGACTTCTCCGTCAATGTCATGCTAGACGGAGATTTGTAGACATGTAGTGTCAACACTTGACATTTTACAGGAGAACAGACTGATATTTCTCACATATATGCATGCCCTACATGAACTTCCGCATACTTAAAAATTATGTAATAATTTAAAATGTCATACTACGTTTTTCTTTTCGAAACATGACTGATTACAAATCTGAAGCCATACAGTAAATGATTATGATATGATTTCCACTGAAAAGCAGGTTTGTTCTCACTTTGGTCGGTTTCTCCCCCACCATGAAATAAACCATAATGAAAGAAATTTTCTCATATTCAAGAAAAAAGTCAAAGACTTTTTGGTAACAAGTTGTTTTTATTTCCAGGTAGAGTATGTAAATAATATTTTTGTGTAACATGTGCTGTTATTGATATAAGTGCTATAAGATAAAATATCTTTTGTAAAATGTGACGTGTCATATATACATTCATGTATCAAAAATGATGACTAAAATTTGACTTTGACTTCTCCGTCAATGTCATGCTAGACGGAGATTTGTAGACATGTAGTGTCAACACTTGACATTTTACAGGAGAACAGACTGATATTTCTCACATATATGCATGCCCTACATGAACTTCCGCATGCTTAAAAATGATGTAATAATTTAAAATGTCACACTACGTTTTTCTTTTCGAAACATGATTGATTACAAATCTGAAGCCATACAGTAGATGATTTTGATATGATTTCCACTGAAAAACAGGTTTGTTCTCACTTTGGTCTGTTTCTCCCCCACCATGTCAAGATCTGACAGAGCAGTTTGGTTTGAGCTTGAAACTGAACGCCCAGGTTATGCTAGACGGAGATTTGCGGAGTTTCTAAAAGAGATGCGTGGGGTCATGCCATTTTGCAATAGAATAGATTGATATTTCTCACACATGCATATGCTCGCCTAACAAGAACTTTCACGTATTGCAGTACAATCTAATCATTTGAAATTCAACACTATATTGCAGTATCTGACGGTGGAGTGTGGTTTGACTGTGAAAATGAATACAAAGTTCATTCTAAACGAAAATCATACTAAACGGGGTTTGGAAGTATATTCTCGACATGAACTTTTACATGTCGCATTACACATGTTTCAATTTAAAATGTATTACTATCTTCTTCTTAAAACCCAATATTATCCAAGATTCAAGCCAATATACCATATGACGTAAGCGTGTATTCAACTGAAAAGGAGGTATTTCCACACTTCAACCTGACAACTGATTCCTCCCCTCCACCATTTCATGATCTGACCTTGAAGTTGAGTTTGATCTTCAACTTGACTACGTGGTCATTTTCTGTCGATGTCCTGCTATACTGGTTTGTGAGTCCCCAAATATTACATAATGCACACATTTTTCGTACATACACACGCATGCTTCACACCATGCATGCTTATGTTTATGTTGTAGTATATTTCTCGAGAGAATTTATATGGTTGAAGCTGCGATGATTCTGCAACCGTGTTAGGAATCACACTTTAAAAGGTAAGACCTCGTTATTCCTTAGCTCGCAACTTCTCAACTTGTGAGAGTTGTCGTTCGTATGGGGGCGACAGCTGATTAACGGAAAAACAGACTTTAAACAGAAACAGAACATTTACTTGCTGCATGATAAAGATACAGTAATGCAACGTGTCGCTATCGAATTGGGTACTAGCGTGATCAACATTTTTGTCAACATTTTTACTGTTGTTCCTTTGAATATAGTGTTTCAGACTAATATATCATCATAGAAATTCAGTTTTCTGATATACTATGATTCCATAAGACATGTGTCTCAATAGCAGATTTTATTCATATTCATATTTGGTCACATTACTTCTAACGCAAAGTTTTCCCCGCTAGGTAGTGCTGTTTCTAATTTACTGTTCGAGGAATATTTTCTGGCTCTCCATTTCGGTCAATCAGTTATTGTTGAACCTGCTTCTGCAATTTTGAAAAATGTTTGCTGATTTGATGAAATATATCGCATCTATCTTGAGCCTCATAATAGATGAATACAAGGAGAAAACGGTGAAGGATAGACTTGAAGAGTATTATAAGGCTTCTAAACGAATAAAAAAAGATCTGAAAAATACTACTACTATGGGTGAGAAACAAAATCTACTAGCATTCTTAATCAGATGAAATTTTAGATGAAGAAAGGAGCAGGCCTGATTAGCCGGAAAGATACATCCACTAATCGAGTACATCGGCTTTTAATTCGCGTACTGAAGTGATTAGTAATCCCAAGCATAAGAACCCTACCTCATTTTTGATCGACTATAAGACCCTTTTTGTGAGTATAATTCAAAATGCATTGGAAAATGATGCATTTTTAAAGGTTAATATGGTGGAGAATTTGAGGTTGTCAAAGGCGATCGAATCTTCAACGAATATAAGTATTTCTCAATATCTAAAGCATCCATCCATAGTAACACTGATATGAATATGTGGTTTGAGGATCATGTTATGGTGTCAATCATGATAAAGTTGGAAGATTTTCTGGAACGTGACAGAGGTTGTACGTTGAAAGCAGTAGTGAATTTGGGGGTTACCGTAAACAAATTTGTGCCGCAGAGAGGTTCATCATACATTGAACTGCCTTCTCAAATCAAACGAAAAATCATGATAATGCCTTCTTCGCTTGGGCCATTGTTTCGGCGTTGTATCCAGTTCCCCATGGACAACATTCAGATCACATCCTATCTTATCCTGACTATTCAAAAGTTCTGAAGTTGTGAGGTATTCACTTTCCGATGAAAATTATCCAGATAAATAGTTTCGAAGAGCAGAATGATCTCTCAGTCAATGTTTACACGTTGAAACTTTTTAAATCCAAGTATACTGTAATACCGCTAAGATTGAGCATAGCAAAAAACGAAAGCAAACATCTGAATCTACTCATGATTCAAGACATGTATTACGATGAAAGATGTAAGGATTCAATAAATGTCTATGATGTTACCTCACCAACCAGAAAACACTTTGTTTGAATAAAAGATCTATCTAGTTTCTATCTATTTCTGGTAGCAAGAGCCACTTCAGATTTTTTAACTCATTCAGATTCATGAGTTTTTCGCTGGATACGTTAGTATCATATCTATCAGATTTCCAAATCTCATATCACAGTTCTCCAACCGCTCGAATGATGAAGAGTAGATTTTGACAAAAAAGGGTGTAATGCGGTATGACTATATCGATTCTTTCAAAAAATTCAATGAAGATTGTTCACTCCCTATCGAAACCTTTTACAACATATGGGAGGAAAAACCGTGTCCTAGGAGATCTTACTTACGTGCCAAGCTGATATGGGCTACTTTTAATATAAACACATCGGGAAAATATACGAATCTGTATTTGAAGACGGATGTTATGCTTCTGGCTATGTCTTCGAGCAGTTCCGCTCAAGTTGTCATAAAACTTACGGTTTGGATCCTGCCCATTATTTCATTCTGCCTGGCTATACATGGAATGCTATGTTATTCAAATCGAAACAGCAACTTGAACTTCTCACCGATGTAGATCAGTTGATGTTTTTCGAAAAGGGAACAAGAGGTGGACTGAGTCAAGTTTGCTCCAAGCGAAGAGTCACAGCTAATAACAAATACATGGGTGATATCTTATGATAAATCCAAAGCTGACTCATACCTAATGTATTTCGATGTTAATAATCAATATGGTTGGGCAATGTCTCAATATCTACCTTACGGCTGGTTTGAGTAGATGGACACCAACATTGATATCACAACTGTGCCTGATGATGCCTCGGAAGGTTATATACTAGAAGTTGATATGGAGTATCCAAACAACCTTCACGATATGCATAAGGATTTACCGTTTTGCCCCGATCATGGGGATCCTAAGACAAAAAATCTCGAACCGAAAGTACATCAGATGTGAAACAATTTAAATTGATGGCTACTCTACAGTCGAAGAAATAGTATGTAAATCATTATAGAAATCTCAAGTAGGCCTTAGAAAATGGTCTCATTTTGAACAAGATTCATCGTGTTCTGAAGTTCAAGCAGTCTACATGGTTGAAGCCCTACAAAGGCTTGAACACACGATTGCGAACTGCTGCCTCGAATGATATTGAAAAGAACCTATTCAAACTAATGCCGTATTTGATATGTACTGCTATCTTCAAAACTCAATTTTTGTCCCATATATATAAATATTTTTTTCAGGGAAAACTATGGAAAATCTGAGAAAGAACTCTAATGTTCGCCTTGTAACGAGTTGGGATGGGCGATATGGTGCCGAAGCCAGAATCTCCAATCCTCGGTTCAAGAGTTTGACTGTCTTCGATGAAAACTTGACTGCCATTGAATTGGGAAAATCCAAAATATTCTTCAACAAACCTATATATGTTGGAATGGTAGTACTGGAATTTTTGCGCAGTTTATACTGACACGGACAGTTTGATTTATGAAATTATAAATTATGATCCATATGAGATGATAAAAAATGATTGTCATCAGTATTTCGATACTAGCGATTATCAATCAGATATCATTTACAATATTCCCCGAGCGAATAAGAAAGTGATTGGATTGATGAAGGATGAGAACAACAGAAAGCTTATGCTCGACTTTATTGGACTCAGTTCTAAATTATACTCAACTAAAACTGCAACGTCAGAAGATCAAATCACTGATCTGAAAAAAAGATTAAAGCAGGAGAATTATGAAAATGATGAAATCAAACAAATTGTGGCCAATGTCGGAATATCCAAGAAAGCGAAGGGCGTTAAACATAATGTTGTCAAAACAAAAATCGCTTTCGAAGATTACGTGGCCTGTTTGGAAAATTATACCGAAAAAGCAATCACACAAAAAAATTAATAAATTCCTATAAGCATAGGGTGTATTCAACAGAACAAACGGAGATTGTTCTGAATCCTAACGATGATAAACGCTATCTAATTCCTGAAACCTACCATACTCTTCCATGGGAACATTACTCAATTCAAAATCTATGAATATCGATTAATAACAATATCAACTACAAATTATTCTCTTCTCGCATGAACGGTTCTATGTACGAGTGAAAATCACATATCACATTGAAAGTTTTTGTTAACATATTATCTTGTTGCTGATATACAGGTGTATTTTTGTGAGTCAAAGCAGAACTATTGGAAAAATGAACCCTAATGTCATTTATTTCGAATTGAACCACACACCTATTTTCTTTCGAGAGAGGTTTATATAGGGCTATTGGCATAAAAATTCAGTTTTGACCAAATTGCAGTATATTTCATAGCAAAGCACTCCATTAATTATGAATCTCGATATTATAGAAAATGCCAAGTCGAACAAACATGTTATTATCAGCATATACCCTTTTCAATATTAGTCCTTATTGAGATTAAAATCTTTCATAATTACCAATCAACCACATCTATCCTTCCACTATTCTAGACAAATATCTGCAATTTCATCAAAAGTCAAATATGGAGCTACATAATCGAAAATTGGTATGATGGAGATTGCGATCATACTGTTGGAATGGAACAATCACATTACAATTGTAGCGAATCAATTGTTTTGCTAATCGTCTGTAGTTTTGATCTAAATCGATATCTTTATGGCTACACATTGAAAACATTTTCTCAAATTTGTACCAATATATTTCAAATACGCACTTGGTGTTATGAGAGTTTACTTGATTTTGAGATTTGCTGGTGTGTAATTTTTCTGCGTATCAGTAGAATGGCTTCAGTTTTATAGGGAAACCAGATCAAGTTTATTTTTTTCGACCATTCTTAGCTGGAAATAAAGCCCAAACATAACGCATTTATGATTCAATACCGGACAGCCCTGTTTCGACCCGCCATAGCTCTCATCAGTGGTGTTACGCTGAATCACAAATTAATTGCTAGAATCAACTGTAATTGAAGAACAAGCTATAGTAAAGAAGCGGGTTTACATCTCTGCCCATGGCGGGGGTGGAGTTTGCAGACCGGTTTCGAGTCTATAATGAACGTAAAGTCGAGTGGCCAAACTGCCCGAGTGGCCAAACTCCGTTTGTTCTGTTGAATACACCCTATGCTTATAGGAATTTATTAATTTTTTTGTGTGATTGCTTTTTCGGTATAATTTTCCAAACAGGCCACGTAATCTTCGAAAGCGATTTTTGTTTTGACAACATTATGTTTAACGCCCTTCGCTTTCTTGGATATTCCGAAATTGGCCACAATTTGTTTGATTTCATCATTTTCATAATTCTCCTGCTTTAATCTTTTTTTCAGATCAGTGATTTGATCTTCTGACGTTGCAGTTTTAGTTGAGTATAATTTAGAACTGAGTCCAATAAAGTCGAGCATAAGCTTTCTGTTGTTCTCATCCTTCATCAATCCAATCACTTTCTTATTCGCTCGGGGAATATTGTAAATGATATCTGATTGATAATCGCTAGTATCGAAATACTGATGACAATCATTTTTTATCATCTCATATGGATCATAATTTATAATTTCATAAATCAAACTGTCCGTGTCAGTATAAACTGCGCAAAAATTTTCTCTATACCTAGGAGCCATGTATTCATAATGGAAATTATATGTGGTCAACTTTGCCAAATCCAGTACTACCATTCCAACATATATAGGTTTGTTGAAGAATATTTTGGATTTTCCCAATTCAATGGCAGTCAAGTTTTCATCGAAGACAGTCAAACTCTTGAACCGAGGATTGGAGATTCTGGCTTCGGCACCATATCGCCCATCCCAACTCGTTACAAGGCGAACATTAGAGTTCTTTCTCAGATTTTCCATAGTTTTCCCTGAAAAAAATATTTATATATATGGGACAAAAATTGAGTTTTGAAGATAGCAGTACATATCAAATACGGCATTAGTTTGAATAGGTTCTTTTCAATATCATTCGAGGCAGCAGTTCGCAATCGTGTGTTCAAGCCTTTGTAGGGCTTCAACCATGTAGACTGCTTGAACTTCAGAACACGATGAATCTTGTTCAAAATGAGACCATTTTCTAAGGCCTGCTTGAGATTTCTATAATGATTTACATACTATTTCTTCGACTGTAGAGTAGCCATCAATTTAAATTGTTTCACATCTGATGTACTTTCGGTTCGAGATTTTTTGTCTTAGGATACCCATGATCGGGGCAAAACGGTAAATCCTTATGCATATCGTGAAGGTTGTTTGGATACTCCATATCAACTTCTAGTATATAACCTTCCGAGGCATCATCAGGCACAGTTGTGATATCAATGTTGGTGTCCATCTACTCAAACCAGCCGTATGGTAGATATTGAGACATTGCCCAACCATATTGATTATTAACATCGAAATACATTAGGTATGAGTCAGCTTTGGATTTATCATAAGATATCACCCATGTATTTGTTATTAGCTGTGACTCTTCGCTTGGAGCAAACTTGACTCAGTCCACCTCTTGTTCCCTTTTCGAAAAACATCAACTGATCTACATCGGTGAGAAGTTCAAGTTGCTGTTTCGTTTTGAATAACATAGCATTCCATGTATAGCCAGGCAGAATGAAATAATGGGCAGGATCCAAACCGTAAGTTTTATGACAACTTGAGCGGAACTGCTCGAAGACATAGCCAGAAGCATAACATCCGTCTTCAAATACAGATTCGTATATTTTCCCGATGTGTTTATATTAAAAGTAGCCCATATCAGCTTGGCACGTAAGTAAGATCTCCTAGGACACGGTTTTTCCTCCCATATGTTGTAAAAGGTTTCGATAGGGAGTAAACAATCTTTATTGAATTTTTTGAAAGAATCGATATAGTCATACCGCATTACACCCTTTTTTGTCAAAATCTACTCTTCATCATTCGAGCGGTTGGAGAACTGTGATATGAGATTTGGAAATCTGATAGATATGATACTAAAGTATCCAGGAAAAACTCATGAATCTGAATGAGTAAAAAAATCTGAAGTGGCTCTTGCTACCAGAAATATTTTTAATGAAGGAGATATACTTTTCCTTTGTTATCGGCCTAACGGCGACACTTCCATTGAGATCCAATGCAATATTTTCTATAACAAAATGTGTCTTCGAGCAGTCTTCAAGGTGTTTATCTGACATTGCTTGCGTGGAAAAACAGTGAAAACACCTATGGCAAAAATATTTTTTTCTATTATGGTTGTCGAGTTGATTACTCACCAAACTAGATAGATCTTTTATTCAAACAAAGTGTTTTCTGGTTGGTGAGGTAACATCATAGACATTTATTGAATCCTTACATCTTTCATCGTAATACATGTCTTGAATCATGAGTAGATTCAGATGTTTGCTTTCATTTTTTGCTATGCTCAATCTTAGCGGTATTACAGTATACTTGGATTTAAAAAGTTTCAACGTGTAAACATTGACTGAGAGATCATTCTGCTATTCGAAACTATTTATCTGGATAATTTTCATCGGAAAGTGAATACCTCACAACTTCAGAACTTTTGAATAGTCAGGATAAGATAGGATGTGATCTGAATGTTGTCCATGGGGAACTGGATACAACGCCGAAACAATGGCCCAAGCGAAGAAGGCATTATCATGATTTTTCGTTTGATTTGAGAAGGCAGTTCAATGTATGATGAACCTCTCTGCGGCACAAATTTGTTTACGGTAACCCCCAAATTCACTACTGCTTTCAACGTCTAACCTCTGTCACGTTCCAGAAAATCTTCCAACTTTATCATGATTGACACCATAACATGATCCTCAAACCACATATTCATATCAGTGTTACTATGGATGGATGGTTTAGATATTGAGAAATACTTATATTCGTTGAAGATTCGATCGCCTTTGACAACCTCAAATTCTCCACCATATTAACCTTTAAAAATGCATCATTTTCCAATGCATTTTGAATTATACTCACAAAAAGGGTCTTATAGTCGATCAAAAATGAGGTAGGGTTCTTATGCTTGGGATTACTAATCACTTCAGTACGCGAATTAAAAGCCGATGTACTCGATTAGAGGATGTCTCTTTCCGGCTAATCAGGCCTGCTCCTCTCTTCATCTAAAATTTCATCTGATTAAGAATGCTAGTAGATTTTGTTTCTCACCCATAGTAGTAGTATTTTTCAGATCTTTTTTTATTCGTTTAGAAGCCTTATAATACTCTTCAAGTCTATCCTTCACCGTTTTCTCCTTGTATTCATCTATTATGAGGCTCAAGATAGATGCGATATATTTCATCAAATCAGCAAACATTTTTCAAAATTGCAGAAGCAGGTTCAACAATAACTGATTGACCGAAATGGAGAGCCAGAAAATATTTCTCGAACAGTAAATTAGAAACAGCACTACCTAGCGGGGAAAACTTTGCGTTAGAAGTAATGTGACCAAATATGAATATGAATAAAATCTGCTATTGAGACACATGTCTTATGGAATCATAGTATATCAGAAAACTGAATTTCTATGATGATATATTAGTCTGAAACACTATATTCACAGGAACAACAGTAAAAATGTTGACAAAAATGTTGATCACGCTATTACAGTACCCAATTCGATAGCGACACGTTGCATTACTGTATCTTTATCATGCAGCAAGTAAATGTTCTGTTTCTGTTTAAAGTCTGTTTTTCCGTTAATCAGCTGTCGCCCCCATACGAACGACAACTCTCACAAGTTGAGAAGTTGCGAGCTAAGGAATAACGAGGTCTTACCTTTTAACGTGTGATTCCTAACACGGTTGCAGAATCATCGCAGCTTCAACCATATAAATTCTCTCGAGAAATATACTACAACATAAACATAAGCATGCATGGTGTGAAGCATGCGTGTGTATGTACGAAAAATGTGTGCATTATGTAATATTTGGGGACTCACAAACCAGTATAGCAGGACATCGACAGAAAATGACCACGTAGTCAAGTTGAAGATCAAACTCAACTTCAAGGTCAGATCATGAAATGGTGGAGGGGAGGAATCAGTTGTCAGGTTGAAGTGTGGAAATACCTCCTTTTCAGTTGAATACACGCTTACGTCATATGGTATATTGGCTTGAATCTTGGATAATATTGGGTTTTAAGTAGAAGATAGTAATACATTTTAAATTGAAACATGTGTTATGCGACATGTAAAAGTTCATGTCGAGAATATATTTAGGTGGGAAAAATATGTCTTTTTCGCTGCAAAATGGTGTGTTGTGACTGTATACATTGTTTTGAAGAACTTCCAAACCCCGTTTAGTATGATTTTCGTTTAGAATGAACTTTGTATTCATTTTCACAGTCAAACCACACTCCACCGTCAGATACTGCAATATAGTGTTGAATTTCAAATGATTAGATTGTACTGCAATACGTGAAAGTTCTTGTTAGGCGAGCATATGCATGTGTGAGAAATATCAATCTATTCTATTGCAAAATGGCATGACCCCACGCATCTCTTTTAGAAACTCCGCAAATCTCCGTCTAGCATAACCTGGGCGTTCAGTTTCAAGCTCAAACCAAACTGCTCTGTCAGATCTTGACATGGTGGGGGAGAAACAGACCAAAGTGAGAACAAACCTGTTTTTCAGTGGAAATCATATCAAAATCATCTACTGTATGGCTTCAGATTTGTAATCAATCATGTTTCGAAAAGAAAAACGTAGTGTGACATTTCAAATTATTACATCATTTTTAAGCATGCGGAAGTTCATGTAGGGCATGCATATATGTGAGAAATATCAGTCTGTTCTCCTGTAAAATGTCAAGTGTTGACACTACATGTCTACAAATCTCCGTCTAGCATGACATTGACGGAGAAGTCAAAGTCAAATTTTAGTCATCATTTTTGATACATGAATGTATATATGACACGTCACATTTTACAAAAGATATTTTATCTTATAGCACTTATATCAATAACAGCACATGTTACACAAAAATATTATTTACATACTCTATCTGGAAATAAAAACAACTTGTTACCAAAAAGTCTTTGACTTTTTTCTTGAATATGAGAAAATTTCTTTCCTTATGGTTTATTTCATGGTGGGGGAGAAACCGACCAAAGTGAGAACAAACCTGCTTTTCAGTGGAAATCATATCATAATCATTTACTGTATGGCTTCAGATTTGTAATCAGTCATGTTTCGAAAAGAAAAACGTAGTATGACATTTTAAATTATTACATCATTTTTAAGTATGCGGAAGTTCATGTAGGGCATGCATATATGTGAGAAATATCAGTCTGTTCTCCTGTAAAATGTCAAGTGTTGACACTACATGTCTACAAATCTCCGTCTAGCATGACATTGACGGAGAAGTCAAAGTCAAATTTCAGTCATCATTTTTGATACATGAATGTATATATGACACGTCACATTTTACAAAAGATATTTTATCTTATAGCACTTATATCAATAACAGCACATGTTACACAAAAATATTATTTTCATACTCTATCAAGAAGTAAAAACAACTTGTCACTAAAAAGTCTTTGACTTTTTTCTTGAATATGAGAAAATTTCTTTCATTATGGTTTATTTTTTCCTGATGGAAATCGTGTCTCCGTCTCGTTTAAAGACAGTGAATCAAACTGCTCTGTCAGATCTTGACATGGTGGGGGAAAAACAGACCAAAGTGAGAACAAACCTGCTTTTCAGTGGAAATCATATCATAATCATTTACTGTATGGCTTCAGATTTGTAATCAATCATGTTTCGAAAAGAAAAACGTAGTGTGACATTTTAAATTTTTACATCATTTTTAAGCATGCGGAAGTTCATGTAGGCATGCATATGTGTGAGAAATATCAGTCTGTTCTCCTGTAAAATGTCAAGTGTTGACACTACATGTCTACATATCTCCGTCTAGCATGACATTGACGGAGAAGTCAAAGTCAAATTTTAGTCATCATTTTTGATACATGAATGTATATATGACACGTCACATTTTACAAAAGATATTTTATCTTATAGCACTTATATCAATAACAGCACATGTTACACAAAAATATTATTTTCATACTCTATCAGGAAGTAAAAACAAAGTCTTTGACTTTTTTTCTTGAATATGAGAAAATTTCTTTCATTATGGTTAATTTTTTCCTGATGGAAATCGTTTCTCCGTCTCGTTTAATGACAGTGAATTTCCTCATTTCTTGTTAGCAAATGGGAATGTACATGAACGTAGCTTAATATTTTGTAACGATAAATGCATGGTAATGTGAAAAAAATTTGTGTCTTGGAATGTTTTCTTACAAGATTCTCTGTATTTGAGATCAAAAATTAGTCTAATGAAGCGTTTTTGCCTTATAAAGATTCTATTTATTTCTGATGAGTGTCCCCAAATGGTAATATTTATATTAAGCTTAGAATACACTAGACCATAGTATATATCCAAGAGATTATGTCTCAAAAAATTTAATTTCATTGTCAGGAAGGCAAAATACGTTTTTCAGAGAAGTGCACAATTATTCGATGTGATTATTGAAAGACAATTCAGTTTCGAAACTTAGATTTATTCGGAAAGGGCGCTGATACTTACTTGAGAACTGGATAAATGTTGTTTTATTTCCATTATTTATTAAATGATTGTTTCTACACCAACATTCGAATTCATTGATTACTAGTTTCGTTTCATTTTCAATTTCATTCAGATCTGGGGACGTCACAATGTTATGTCATCGGCATACATGAAAACTCGACCCTCGAGAAAATCCTAGTATTTAGTTTCGAAGTTAAACCAAACTTCACCATCAGATTTGCCAATGTGTGGAAAAAAAAGAGACCAAAGTGAGGCGGCCAAAGTGAGGCGGTACCCACGTTTCAGTTGAAGTTACGTCAATATTATCCACTATGTTGGTTCAAATTGTAATGTAATCATATTTCAAGAAAAAATATAGTGTAGCATTTTGAATCATCATCAAGTACCTAGTTCATGTTAGACATGCATATGCGTGGGAAATGTCAGTCTGTTCTCCTGTAAAATGTTATGTTTTGAGTCTACGCATCTGTTTTGGGGCAGATAATAACCTTGCATTTATTTCAAAGTCAAATCAAACTTGCCGGGTAAATCTGGCAATGACAGGTGAATGAATTTATTTTCGATCAAAGTGATGGCACATCCTACTTTTCAGTTATAGTTACGCTGATGTCATATGCTGTGAAGGTCGAAACGGAATGCAAAAGCTACGTGCAATATCAAAATCGACAAGTTTTTGTCATACAGGACCAAGAAATACATTTATTTCTCTTCCGAATATGTATTCTGTAATTCAATTTCACTCTCTTCAGTGTTTTCCGTACATAAAATAGAGGATACACTACAAAAACACACTTTTGTCAATTTTCCACTATATTTCTTTATTGTTGACCGGTTTCGGCTATTATACCATTTTCAAAACTAACTGGTTACATTTAAATGTAATATAGTGGAAAATAGACAAAAGTGTGTTTTTGTAGTGTATCCTCAGTGAACATGAATTTCCACAAAATAAACAAGTCGTCAATCGAAGAAACATAAAATAGACCTAAATAATAACTGTTCTTTCATTCGTCATCATAAATATAACATTGCACAAGATTCAGATCTTAAATTCCATTGGATAGTTACAAGCAACAAGAATCCACTCTCTGAACTCTCATTTCTTATTACTTGTGCTTCATTGGTTTGTTTCATGTTGAATCATTTGAATACATGCAATGAACTCTTCTCATTACTTATCTCCAATTATTTTATAACCTTTAACTTTGCAGTCCGACGCGGGCCTCAATAGTTCAATGAGGTTTCAAAGCGAAAATGTGAGATCAAATTTTGCTATAATAGAGAGAATTTCTGTCAATTGTTATATGTATCCAATTCGCCCTAACCATACCTTGGCACAGCTCAAGTTGATAATTTTCAGATTATTACTTCACGAGATTCTACAATATTATCTATACAAATGCACGTTATTTAACTCTCTTCAGTTCACCCTACTTCGCTACCCACTAGAGATGCCTGACGTCACAGCCAAGCCCACCTCCCAACTGAATGTCGATACCAACAACAGGCAGTGATCGTTGCGCTCTCGGAGAGGGCAGACGTTAGCACAGTCCTCGGCCGTCTGCGTATCACCATCGATAGCGAGGCTAGAGCGATGCGTTACGTCACAGCTTTCACTGCACACCGGTGAGGGCACACCGATGAATACGCATTACTCAGCCGCACGTCGTGGAGTGAACATCTCGCTCTCTTACCGTTGAACGGTTGATGCTGTGACGTCACACCACTACTAACTTGGCAGGCTCACATCGATGGAACATTTATTACTTGAAGGATCTTCGAAGTATGCAGACGTATGTTTGTACATAGACAAGCACATGATGAAACCCTGTACCGTGCATTCTCACACACACACCAATCAAATGTAATTACGTCACTATGTCACACACACACACACACACAAAATCTCATATGAAAAAAATTCTGAACGATCCATGCACCAGACCCTTCAAGGTCACATCGCCTTGATGTTACTAAATAACAACAAAAAAACAATTAATACGTCATAGTGGTGGGGGGAGGCCCAGAACCGGCTGTAATCTGTGATGTACACATACCACCTATGCACCAGACATATTTTTCAAGGTCATATGCACCATACATATTTTTCAAGGTGGCATGCACCAGACATATTTCTCAGGGTCACATGAGTCGGTCTAGGTCATCCACCCCACGTGACGTCATAGTGGTGGGGGGAGGCCGAGAATCAGCTGTAAACTGGGGGGAGGCCGAGAATCAGCTGTAAACAACTACTCCGAAAGCTTTGGACACCGAATGAATTTCTTAATACCTGTTGATGATCTTGACCTTCCCTAATATTTATAAATATTCATATTATGCTGAAGTTGTAACTTTGCCCCGGTCACCGTACTACGACAAAATGCTTGATGTGCATTCATGCAACGGTATTTGAAGATAGTTTTATATTCCTATATATATTATAATCGTATCAATTTTGATGACTATGAACTTGGAATAACGAAAGATGGAATTGTGAATACTGTGTGTTTTTGTTTCAGAATATCGAAGTTGAGGTTGAAATATCTTTCAATTCATGTATTCACTTGAATGGATTTGAATTATTTTATGACGATTTTTCATATTTGTCTGTATCGTTACTTTGTTATGTTTATATGTACAAGAACTCAGAACTCCGAACAATTGAAACTCAGGTTATCTACACATAATAGACTCGTCCGGTGGTATCTATATCAAAGGATGCTATTTTGAATGGGAATTTCGAAAAAACTACAATACGAAATGAATTTCCAAATATCACACTTGAAATTTAATGACAAATGTCAATCATCTATAATAATGTCCTGAATAAAATTCAAGATATAAAATGCCACTTTTTGTTATATCGACCCAACGAATCAGAATTTAAAATGACAGACAAACTTATTTCCTTTATTTCTAAAATGTCTTGTTTTTGTCAACTTAGTATCTTTCAATATGATGTTTCTTCATCTCTATAAAATCTGGTATATAATTTTTTGTTATTGCATATTTTTGACAACTTTCCCTGTATAAGATAAGTTTTCATTTTCAAAAAAAGATGTGTGTGATATGTATTTTATTTATTTTGGTAGTATATTATAAAGCCATTTATATAAAATATCAACGTTATTGAGACTGCAGCTGAACAAATTTCCTTTGAAATGACCCATACAGAACGGCGTGTTTTTCTTGAATTTTGGAACACACCACGATGAATCTTCAAAGTCTTCCAAATTCATTACGGTTGTGTATATATTGAATAGACGCAGTTTGTCCAACAAATCACTGAATATCGACAAATTCTAGCCTCATAATGTGCAACCATAGACTGAAAAAAATGGAAACTGCTGAGATTTGAATCTCGTTCTGGAAAGGTTGCTATGACGGTTTTGAATGTTGTTGTTGAGATGACTCTGACTGATACTGCACACGTTGATGTATTATTCTGAAATAAATTCCATTTTTCAATAAAAAATACACTGAAATAAATTCGATTTTTCAATAAAAACATACACTAAAAAAAATGTTTTGGCAACAGAGAGGGTAATGTCTTTTATGAAGTAATTGCTACACTTATAATGAAAATAAAAAATCAAGTGTCATTCAAAATAAAGAATTTAAAACACATATTCTGCACGTACTGAGTGAAGGAAATATATTGTATGAAAACACTACTTTATGCGGATCATATCTGTGAGTGAGAATTTTTGACCCGAATGAAAAATATTGTATACACCCAAAAACTCTTTGCCTATAAAACAAAGAAAAAATTGAAAACAGTACTAACCTTAATTTTGTACAATCTCAAATGAAACGACAAGATTCGGTTTCCCAATGTCCATTAACCCTTTGAACACAATAGCGTATTTTCCTGATGAAAATTCTTCTAAGTGAGGACGATACGCCTCCGTCACTCGGTGGGGCAGAAATGATACTTTATCTCCCAAATCTAACAAGACCGCCTCACCAAATTTTCCTTTCACGATTTTGGCAGTGAATATCCTCTGCGGCATCTCCACAGGCAAATCTGCTACTTTGATACTTGGCTTTCTCTTCACGATCGAACTTGCATTCAACTTTTGTAAATCCATCTGCGAAAAATAAAAAATGAAAGCTTTATGTTTTGATTCACAATATATGCGAATACTATCTCAAACAAACCACGACATGTAAAACATTTGACTGAAATCATCCAACATATATATCGAGAAAAATTTTGGAAATCAAATGATTCAACAATTCTCACCAATTTTCAATTAAATTACATTTGAATAAATTCATCTGAGGAAAAAGTCAAACCTAAAACACTTACTTTCAAATAGAATCGGTGCACTTGTCACTGGTATCACTTTCAACGGATACAACTAACTCATTTCGCCATGCATGACGTATTTATAGTAAAATAAGTGATGACATATTTTAAAATGAAACAAAGAGCCTTTGTTTCATCGCTTTTAGAACTGCTTATCTCCGGATGCAGATTCGGCATTGGCAGTGATCAATGTCACCTTGGGTTTGAATATAAAAATTAGTGATGACATATTCTGAAATGAAACAAAAAAAAATCAAAAAGTCTTTGTTAGATGCCTATTCAGCGTTGACATTGATCCATGTCACCTTGGATTTGAATAGCGCAACAAACACATGAATTCTGCTTTTTTTTTCATTTTATTCGAAGTACTACATGTGATGATGCGACTATTATTAGTGAAGATACAACTTTGTGCCCTCTCGGCATCGTCTCCGTTTTTTTCTCTGTTGATGAATTCTGCATTCGTTTCCCTTTCATTTGATGTGCTGCACGTTGAGATCCAACTATCATAAACGAAGATGTTGCTTAGTGTCACTCTGACATACTGCGCCATATTTGTTTTTTCTCTGTCGATGAATTTTGCATTTCTTTTTCTTTCATTTGACGTGCTGTACGTGACGATTCGACAATTATTAACGAAAATGTGGCTTTGTGCCCTTCTGACATGTTGCGTCAGATATGTTTTTTCTCTGTCGATGAATTCTGCATTCGTTTCCCTTTCATTTGATGTGTTGCACGTTGAGATTCAGTTATCATTAATAAAGATGTGGGTTAGTGCCCTTCTGACATGTTGCACCATATTTGTTTTTTCGTTGTCGATGAATTCTACAATTTTTCTTCTTTCATTTGACATGATGTACGTAACGATCCGAAGTTTCTTCCTATGCTGTTTCACATTAGGCGCTCGATATTATATTTTCCATAGTCTACACATTAAATCATTTGAAATGAGTACCCACACCGACCTGTTGCGACTAGTATAGCGAAAATAGGTTATGAGGTCCTTTTGGCTTCGTAAAATGATTAACTATGTTTTTTGACATCTTAACGAATCCATTGATGTCAAAATCATCGGAATCGGACGACCGGAAGTAAAAACCGGAAGTGACCTGTTTTTGACGGATTCGAAACCTTCTCACCCTAAGGAATCCAAAAATACCATATGTTTCAGTATACGATGATTATTTCATTTTTTTGTCAACAAATTATGTGTTTTGAATCAAACTTATGCAATTACATTACACTCGTAGTTGTTCATAACCCAACAACTTTTAATTTCAAATATGTTCAATGATTTTCTTCAAATGTGCAATTTTTTCTATGCTATTTCACATTAGGCGCTCGATATTATACTTTTCATAATTTACAAATGAAATCATTTGAAATGAGTACCCACATCGGTCCGTTGTTGCTAGTATAATGAAAATAGGTTATAAGGCCCTTTTGGCTTCGACAAATGATCAATTATGTTTCATGACATCTAAACGAATCCATTGATGTTGAAATCATCGAAATCGGAGGACCGGAAGTGAAAACCGGAAGTGGTCGTTTTTTGATGGATTCGAATCCTTCTCACCCTAAGGAATCCAAATATATCATATGTTTCAGTATCCAATGATTTTTTTCATTCTCTTTGTCAATAAATTCTGCGTTTTACATCAAGCTTCTGCAATTGGAATAAACTTATAGTTGTTCATAACCCAACATTTTTTATTTACAAGTTTGTTGAATTTGCAATTCTTCCTATGTTATTTCACATTAGGCGTTGGATATTATATTCATTACGCCATATTTGTTTTTTCTCTGTCGATGAATTCTCCATTTCTTATCCTTCCATTTGACGTGCTGTATGCGACGATCCGATCATTATTAGTGAATATACAACTCAGTGCCCTTCTGACAGTTGCGCTATTATTCTTTGTAATAACTCATTCATTATCACACACGCCACCACCTATCACGCTGACTACGTCACTTTCAAGCTTTTAATGTTTTATCACTATTATTATTATTATTCGACCCTCATTCTCCAGTTCAATTTCATCTAGCACAATCAATCGAGCGATATTTGATTTCTCCATTCTGATTGGCTGACCGATACTACTCTGTAACAGAAGTTAGGTTGGGTGTTCCACAAGGTTCCGTTCAAGATTTTGAAAATTCGCAAAATGAATCTTCATATGACAAAGCATGGACTTTAGTCATTTCCTAATGATGCTAACTTGGTTAGCGAAACGCGTTAAATGATAAATGACTGTCATATTGAAACACGAAAAACCGTTACGACAATAACGATGAAACGATAACGAATGAACGCACGGAAAACGGTCGAAAACGCACGAAAAACGATCGAAAACGCACGAAAAACGATCGTAAACGCACGAAAAACGATCGTTAACGCACGAAAAACGATCGAAAACGCATGGAAAACAACGTATTTTGAAATGTCATTGTCGAATACTTCGCTCCCCCATTGCCCTCACGTTGAGTCCACAACGCTCAACCTCTCGACACTATTGGATCTCCTCTTTCTCCTGATGATGCTAACTTGGTTGACAAAGATACGAGACTTCCGACATTTTGGAACGCTAGACTTCTGTTGAATCGACATGTTTTTTTCTTAAATGATGTATTTTGAAACGCCCTGTATACAGATTAATATCATATTTCAAATCGACATGTTTTTTTCCTTAAATGATATATTTTGACGCACCCTGTACACTTCGACATCATATTTGTTTTTCAATGATGTATTTTGAGATACCTTGTACACATTGAGGGATCGCACGTTGAAAACTTACAGCCTCGTGGAACTGTTATGTTTTTTCTTAAATGATGTATTTTGACGCACCCTGTACACTTCGACGCCATGTTTGTTTCCAATGATGTATTTTGAGATACCTTGTAACATTGAGGGATCACACTTTGAAACGATACAGCCTCATTAATCTGTAATGTTTTTTCTTAAATCTGATTCATTATTATTAATATATCATTTTCGCGCTTCCAATTTTCGTCGAGTAGTTCACGATTAATTCCAAAACCGGCAACGCTACATTGCCCCATAAACAATGATTTATTGTACAACTGGCAACGCCGAACCTGACATGCTGGCATGTATTAACATTTGACAGATGCAGTCTTATGAGTCTAGTGTTTACAGTGTCCTTCTTCAACCAATAGATAGTTCAGCTAGTGACTCATAGATGACTCTGTGTATTCTATAACTTAATTTTCAAACCGGCAACGCTACATTACTCCATAAACATTGATTTATTGTACAACTGGCAACACCTGCTTGCACTAGCAACCGGTAAAACCTCAATCTCCATCTCTCTTTGCATCGATTGAGTCACACGCGCCTCTCGCTCTTACACACACATACACATCTTTACATGAAATATTAATTATTTCCCAAATCTAAGTATATTTTCCTATCTTCAATATGATAATGACGATTACATTCTACGGAAATCAAAAATAAAAATGCTGTCAAGTATAATGAATGAGTCAATTTCGGTCCCGACAAAACTAACGCTATAAATACCCAACATTCGCAGTTAACTTCAATATCTCACGATGGTGTAGAGGCTAAGGACAATGTCTACGGCGCGGACGACCCAGGTTCGAATCTCATAACTATAAACTTTTTTTATTTAAAATCACGTGACTGAAGGGGACCGAGGGAGCTGATAGGTTAGGTGGAGTACCAAGGGGGCCGATAGGTTAGGTGGAGTACCAAGGGGGCCGAGGGGCGGAGTTCCACGCTGAAATCGCTACTATACTCGTTCCATCCTGCGTCGATAACGTCACACGTTTCCCCCACTCCTGTTTGAACCAAAAATTGCAGAAAGTTTAGCTCCATAAGAAAATACATGGGATTTTGCGCCAGAACATACGTTGTTCATCTACTTGTATTGTTATCATGTCATCGTTTCAGTCAGTGAAGATCGTGACAAAATGGATTATTCATTTGAAGAATATACAGATATCGTCGGCGTCAGTGCAGGACCTTGTAAATGCGCAACACCTTTTTTTACAGGAGACACTAAAAATCTTCTAAATAATAACACGGACGAGTAAATGCAATTTTCTTTGGATCTAGAGTAATGAATTTGACTGCTTGAGCATGGGATGAGAGTTTAGTTGAAAAATAAAATCATTTGATATAAACACAGCACTTACAAGGAAATGCACTTATGATCCAGAATAGGAATAAGATAAATACAAGGTAATGCATTATTCTGAAATGAAGCAAACTTGTATTCATCATGTAATATGTATTGACAAATAAAGAGTACTCATTAATTATGATGAGGTAGAGATTCATAATACGGCCAACAATCCCTGGGAATCACATTTTTTATCTCCTGTAAGTCTTTGAACTTTCTCTCAGTAATTGCTAATGGAGCGGAATGTAATTTTGGAAATTCAACTTGAGCTAAAGATATATTTTTTGGCCTATGAGGCAATAGCTGATATTCTTCATTGAACTGCAATTTGTATGATATACCCTCAGAATTATATTTTGAAGCTTTAAGCGAAACTACCACAGGATCTCCAACATGTCTTCCAGGTCGTATTGATATATACTTCAATGATGGTTTGTACCCAAAATCACGGAAGAAATCAAATTGTGGTGCAAATACATGGTATTGGTTCTTTCGTCTTGCTTCTTGCGAAATGCGGTGATAATCGCTGGGTAGATATATATCCCGGTTTTTCAATGCTGTCTCTATTGTACTATGCACAAAGTCGCATTCCATCTGTGTATGCCCCTTATTCAAATATTTTTGAACCATTTCGACATTATATTTCTCTGAGAGATACAATAGGGAATTTGACATGACATTATTACGATTCTGTGCTGTGCAACCGTCTGAATATATTATAATAGGACGTTTATCACCTTTTTCCAAACAGTTGCTTTACAAATAGTGAGTTAAAAAAGAAGCAAAAGTTGACGCTGAACTATCAGTCACTGTTTCTTCAAACCAGTTACAGGTGGCCTCATTATTGGCAAGATTGTAGATCTTAAAGTTATGGTTGCATAATTTGGTTATGTAGTATAACGCATTTGCCTTAGTCATCGGAGATAATTTAATGGCTTGAACATCCATTGTCAAAACGTGATATTCACCATTCAGCGCCTTCATTATGTCCATATTTTTTCCGTCCCTTGCTTTACACTTTTCAGTTTGATGAGTTTCATATTCACTTGCTCCCAAATGCCCATTGGAGTGGGCAAGACATACATCGCATTGATCCTTCCGAGGTCTAAACAGAGATACATTCATGTATGAAAGCATCTCCTTCATTTTGTTTATAGTCAAAGGCAGTATGCCATCATCTTCACAGTTGGACTTATAAACCTGATAAAGTGATTCATAAGTAGTGAACGTTTGCTCCAAATACAATTTGTTTGTAGATTTGCGACAGTAATGGCTGGGTAACTTATTCAAAGAATGTATAAACTTCTTGAGAAACTCGAGCCTATCTGGATTCAAATTTACTCTAGGAGTCCTCGATGCCACAGCAACTAAACTTTGTTCTACAATACCATGTCGACTTGTTGACGACCATTCAGAGACTGACCACTGACCCAACCCAGTTGTGTTCAAATACATTGTTTTACAGACAGGTAATAATTTATTCTCTATTTGCAAATGGTAAGACATAGAATTTTTGCGCCTGCTATCACTGTCATTTGTTTTCCGTTTAGCTTCACGAGTAAATACAGTGTTTGACACGAATACTTTCCTTTGGTCCCAGTTCAGTTTACTCCATATATCTGTGAATATTTCCTCTCTATCTACTTCAGTTATCTCATAACATTTTTTGGTTGAATTTGTTACTTTGGTGTCTTTTTTACGGCAATTACATCTAGATAATAATTTCCTTTCACTTCTCTCGGTGTCATTGAATGTATTTTTTTGACCTTTTGGTTTATGGAATCCGAGATATCTGTTACCTTCCATTCTCTTCTTTTTATTTAAAATTCGCTGATTTTGTTTGGAACGCTTCCTTTTTTTGGCACCACTATCTAGTATTGTTCCACTTGTACTTGCTTGGTTTATCATCGGGGAATTGTTATTAAAATCATCTGCTGTTGATATGTCGTCACTTTCTTCCTGAATTGGTTTTGTAGCAGGTGATTCTTTCTCAAATTCTTCTTGGTTTCCATCAACTACAGCATCCCTTACAACACTCAAAGTATACCCATTCAACTCAAATTGCGGATTATGTGTAGGCAATACAGTACGAGGTACGTCATTTTCTCTCAAAAATTTGGATTCATTCACTTCCTCAAATAGTGTTCCTGCATCAGTTATTAAGTATTCTTTATCATTTAGCAGTAATAAGGTAGCATCTCTTATAGCGCACATAGCTTCATCATAATAATCATTAGTAGGTGGATTGCCACCTACACAATACGTTTTTTACTATACAGTCGTGTCTATTATTATTATTATGTTATAAACGCCCAATCTTCAGAAGTCGAAACTTGTGCGAGCTAAGGACTAACGAGGTCTTACCTGTCAACATATGATTCCTAACACGGGTTGGACGATAGCAAGTGTAAATTGATCGTTCAGCCTGCGGCTTGGAGAACCGCCTGACACGGCGGTCGATTGAGTGAGAGAACAAAGCACCCACGTCGAACCGACCGGCTACCGACCGATCTTTTTTCCAGTAACGTACTCAACCATTGATCATACAAACATTATATCAAACTATCATTTCAATTTTAGTCAAAACGGACTCATTCATGAACTCTACTTCATGAATGTGAATGAAGGTAGTACCGAATACATGAAAAAGACTTGAAACTGATTCACTTATTTGAGTAAGTGAACAAAGCACCCACGTCGAACCGACCGATCTTTTTTCCAGTAACGTACTCAACCATTGATCATACAAACATTATATCAAACTATTATCTCGATTTTAGGAGTCAAAACGGACTCATTCTTGAACTCTACTTCATAAATGTGAAAGAAGATAGTACCGAACACATGAAAAGGACTTGAAACTAATTCAATCAATGTAAGATCTCAGCGATAACAATGAAAACTCGGTTGCTTCATGTACGTGCGGCAGCCAAATTGTGTCTTATTGCCTACTTATAGACTAGACAAAACACTTTTTTGTGACTTATGTACCGTGACAGTATTCCTGAATTTTCTTTATGATTTTTGTGATATTAAAAAAAAACAATGAAATATATATCGACGAATACCTTTCATTGATATCATAAACAGATTTTGTTCTAATTCAAAATCGCGGTAAGCGAATTGTTCTGAAAGTGAATAGATTCACTGAAATCGGAATCATGTTACAAACTTTGCGGTGGCTTAACGGTTGTATTACTAAACTATGGCATTCACCTATAAATAAAATTCTGAGTAACTTATCACCTTCATATTTTTTCTGAATTTGTTAGTTTTTTATTTGTGCACACATATGCCACAAGAAATCATACTAATTTGGATTGATGCAGAACAAGTGTGCATGAAGTGCCATAAATTTTTTATTTTTCAAAGGGTTTAATTCATATAATGGATTACCAAATGTAATTGAATCTAGTCCAACATTACCTATTTTTAAAAAACAGTTATTTAAATCTATCCATATTGCTAAATAGAATAATACTTGGTAAGATAATATTAATAAATATAGTATTTGTATGTTGTCTTCTTCTATTTATCATTGTATTGGAGCTGCACCTATATTGAAATGTATTTTCAATAGCATATGTCGTTATTTTTCAAACTAGAAATTTTTATGTTCAATTTTGAACTATATCTACATTTTAAGTTTAATTATGATCATTTAAAATTTCTATAGTGTTAGTAATATGTTGTATATAATATTGTAAATTAAAGTTACTTATTTCAATAAATATATACTCCATCTTTCTACAAATCAATGAATTGATTCTATACCTGAGCACGGCTGCAGAAACATTCATACAAAAAATCGATTTCGTGAGTTACATTCCGAAATTCTATAACGAAAGACCTTTCTGACCTGCAGGATTGATAGGATCGAAGCAGTTTGTTACCGAAATCCGATAGGCTCACGAAGATGATCGGAAGCTTTCAGCACTTTGGTTTCATAAGTAAACAGTCGATTTTCCGATATCCGTTTGTGGAAATCCGGGGTTTCCAATTATTCGTGGATTTATCTTTATCGTCGTATTTTATTGGACGAAGGTTTCAGATATTTGAAAAGGTTTATGTATTTGCTGTTTGATAAATATTTGGTGATGTTCCACAATCTACTTTCAGATATTATGCCATAGAAATTGTGGTTTCATACATAGCGAATCATTTTAATTCATGAGGTGTTAACGATCAATTATTCCATACCTACCATACCTAAGACTATATGATTCTGTTGAAAAATGTTCTCACTTGTAAAATCTGCTATTCTTTAATTTGAAAGGGTTAATCTTTTAGGAGTGATTAATTTTTGGGAAAGAAAGATTTTGGCATTCTACTACTCCATCTTGATATAGAAAAATGTGAGAATCTTTCAAAAATTTATAACGTCCTTCCTTTCTTAGGAAGATTTCCCCATTTTTTTGTATCAAGATGGAGTAGTAAAAAGACAAAAACATTCCTGCTATTCTTGGTTTCCTGTTGAGCGTGAGGCAGCTGTGGTGAAAATGAAATCGTTCAAAACCATGCACATATACCTGATGTAGCACAAAACATGTGGAACTATCATTTCCATAGAACTGTCGAGTAACTATGATTTAAGGTGCTGTCCCAATTCCCTAACTATAATTTTGTCCTAAATTTCAGGATTATTGACCTTGGTAATATGACGTTCCATGTAAAGAATACAGTGGCAAAATATCTAGCTAGATAATTCGAAAATTAAAAATATATTGCGAGTTTTAGGATTTTTATTTTACAAAATGGTTCGTGAAAATAATTTTATTTTCATCAGAATACCTGCATCTTTTCCAGTGTTGCAAAATCTATCGTATTATTATTGTGAAAATCCATACCGCTGAATCACATCAGGAGTGAATGTGGATGAACTGTTATCTTTCTAAAATGGCAATCCATTTTCATGTTTCAGATATTAGTAACTGAAGCGAGTAATCAACTATTTGAACTTTTTTTTGGTTGGTTTCCGGGTTTTGCCATGGTCGAAGTACAGTTCCAATTGATACCTTTAGAAGAGTACTTCGACCACGCCACTCAAGATGACTGCAGTTGCAGTTGAAACGTTTGGAGATTATAACCAAAGACGACCACGACGAAACCCGGAAACCAACCAAAACATTGATGCCAGCTGTTTTTTCAAGGGCAAAACACAAGAACTTCAGGAAAATCCTTGAGACGCTCTCAGAGCAGTGCCTGTGCAAAAGTAGCGATTTTCTTTGGATTTGAATCACTTGAGATGAAATTCATTAGGACAAACGTTCTCAGAAAGTTTATTCCACGAAAACGCAAGTCTCCAGATGGAAGAAATCCTGAATAGTGAAGTTCTAGGTGTACTGAGTCGAACCTCAAAACGATGAGCAGCCACAGTCTGTCGCGTATTTCTTATATGTACCACTCTTTGTAAAATAAAATATGCCAAGTCACTTGAACACTACCCGTGAAAGTATCTATAGAAGAGAGACAAATCTCCAACCTTTCTTCGATGTTCCAGACTATCGAGGTTGCACGTGATGTTCTCGTCTTCAATCAGGCGGATGTCTCTTTTTTGGATGGAATCCAGCAACTTCAGGGTATGCTTGGGGGCAGAGATCCATACACGAGAACAATAGTCCATGGAAGGTCTGATGTGAACTTTCTAAATGATCAGAAATTGCTGAGGGGTGCAATTTTCTGGTTCGAAACTCTGTTCCAAGCTTTTGAGGAGCAGCCTTTGCTATTCCAGCGACTTGATTGTGCCAAGACATATTCGTGTCCATTTTAACCCCCAACGAACTTATCGAAGCAGAAAACGGAATTGTCTGAACTGACATTATTATATCCAGTTAGGATACATTCTTTTTTTTGGAGGAAACCGATGCCTAGGTTTTTGTGGAATTGAATTGAACCTAGTTACTTTCACCCCAATTCAAAATTACATCTAGATCCACATTAAGATATGCAACCTCCTGCTGCCGGTGAAGATGTGCCTCCGTGGCCGATGTCCTGGAATCCAAATGAAATGACGAGACAAGTGTGCTGTCGTCAGCAAAGCAATATATTTGATTCTTGTTTTTTTTTCAAAAAGGCGTTGATATATGATGAAAAGGGGTTTGAAGACAATATGGATACCTGGAGAACACCAGCGTTAATGGTGAAGGTATTCGAGAGATACCCATCGATAGCCACTTGCAAGGAACGTTCTTTCAAGAAGCTGAAGAGCCATACACAAAAATGATCCGACAAGCTATAGCATCGAAGTTTGGCCAGCAAACCCTCATGCCACACACAGTGAAAGTTCTTAGAAATTTTAAGCCCAACATCCTACATTCCTATATCTGAACTTCATTTTCTATGATTAAAAAAATATTTTTTCGTCGACAAAAAATGAACATGAAACCTGAATTCCTCACTGAATCACTAGGAACATTGTTGAATTAATTTTGTATTCCATATTATCTTTTGATCTATACAATTTTTTCAAACTCGGTTCAACAATCTAATATATGAAAATGGATAGTTTGTTGGTTGGTAAGTGATAAACTTCTACATCGCTCAACCGATCGGCGCAGTAGAACAGTTTTTTTGAAAGCACTGTTCTATAACGCTGCGCACGCCCAAGTTCGTTGATTCTGATTCAGTCAAAACATTGGAACATCAGCGATACAGCAACATAGTACTAGTAGTTTCATAATGTTGCTGATTTTAATACTAGTTTTCAATGGTGAGTTCTCTAATATCGAAATTTCTTCGATAGCGTAGTTCTCGAAAATATTATTTTTCAAAATATTCCGAGTATTAATAGTCCAAGGCACGATGATAATTACGGGATAATCCTTGATAAGTAGAAGTGGGAACCACTGGTGTGAAATTAATCTATTTGAAACACTTCTTTGTTACCAGGACAAAAAAGCTTTCTCAACGCACGTTTTGATAACAAAGTTAGCATCATCAGGAAATGACTAAGACCAGAAGTTGTCTTAATCATCTTCCGATGATGCTTTTGCCCACATGATAATAGATATTCCAGGAATATTTCATGAATTTACATTCAAAGATATTGTATTATACTATGAATATTTTTTGGGAAAGAAAGTTTTTGGCTTTCTACTACTCCATCTTGATACAAAAAAAAAGAAGGATGAGGGAGTCTTCCAAAGAAAGGAAGGAAGTAACATACATATAAACATATATATAAAATCGAGAAAGGTTAATGCAGTCAAGCTGCTGGAAAATAATTCCATGAAAATCATAGGTGGTTCCACTTATGTTTCGCTTGCGTTTACGCAGCTATTTTTACCTAGTACTTTCTTGGTTTTTTCTCATTTTGTCTTCAATCGAGGACCGCCTGCCCGGTACTGACGATGCCCAATAGGCTGAAACAGCTGTATACCGGTGGCTGTATACCAGTGTGCATGATATAAATCAAAAATTAAACAATTTGTGGACACAACACTCAAAAAAGGGGGGCAAACCGCGGACACGTGTTTCTTGCTTTTGGCCTCATCAGCGCGGTGCAGTCAAGTGTAAAGATGGGCAACACTTGTTTGCCGAAATCAGGAAACAACACAAACGCACGGAGTCAACAACAGGAGCCAACCGCACATTTGTGGAACTGGAACCACAAATGTGCAGTTGGCTCCGATACACTTTTGTGAAGCCTGATCTGGGGCTTCGTAAAAATTCACGTGCATATCGTTTTTATTCGGTTAGAAAAGGGTAGGGCACCTCATAGACGAACTATAGCCCAGGCTTCGTAATGACGGAAAACATCTCAAGATATACACCTTTGGTTCTCGCGGTCTCAGGTAGGGGGTGCGTTAGTTGATCTGTATAAAATTATATATATTGTGCAGATTTTACTCGGTTCATAAGAGTCCCATTAGATCTACGCATTATACAAAGCCCGTATATTTGGCATCAATGGGAAATGAACGTTTTGTTTTGTATCACAATTCAGGCGTTAGATAGACGAAACTCCGAATTTTCAGTATCCACATTTTGTTATGCTATACTGAGCTGGATAACTAATAGTATACTACAATATTTGAGAAGAAGATATAACACTCACTCATCTCCTAATGGGGTGCTGTTTGTTGCAACTTAAAAAATTGAAAATTAGTTGATTTTTTCGATATTGGGATTGTTTTCAGATATTTAGAGGCCAGATGCTCACAGAGTTTTATTATTATTTCAACTTTACTTATCTGTTTTTTTTTTGCTAAGAAAAAGCTGAATTTCAATATATAGAAGATATTTCATCTTTTTTGATCGCATATTCATGACATTATTTTCGGGAACGCTAATAATCGTATGTTGAAAGCTAGGACGGTGTTAATCTTTGGATGGCATGAATTTTGACTTTTGAGGTTTGTCAAAATTATACTTCAATTTTGGAACGACTTGAAGATCGTCAAATTTAATTAACTTTCGATTTTAGTAAAAGTTTTTTTTTCAGCTATCACCCTTTATAATTTGACTATTAAAGAGGTTGTAAAGTATTGATGTAGGCAAAAAACTTTTTTTTGGAACAAGTTTACTACTTTCCCCATGGAATGCATCTAAAATATTAGATGAAGCCTGATTAGTTAGGAGGTACGGGTATATGTATATTATTACGTATAATGTGCAGAGTTTACGCGGTTCATAGGAGTCCCGCAATATTTCGTGCATTATACAAAGCCCAAAGCGGTAGGTAACGAGTTATTTTGTGTTTGACTACAATTTTAATGAATCGTAAAATTCTTCGATTTTAGGTTTTTTATTACTTGAAAAAAATGCATGAGTGATTGAAAAACATAAGAAAATTGTGATACCATACTTTACTAGAATATTTTTTTTAAAGTCTTGGTTACAAAGTTTTCGTTTAATATAGAAGAAAAAAATTAACGTATTACTTTGAAACGTGAAAAAAAATATACCTGGAACTTCAGCAATGTCGTAAAAGCTACGAATTGCACATCTGCTTACAGGACCTGATAGTATGAATTAAACATATACTACGTATAGCTTCTTCCAAGCTTAGCAATATCTAGATTTCTACATTTATTTCTGCACCTGACGGCGAAGACGAGAAGGACACTGGAGAGTAATTGATCATCCTTTCAATACATACTTGACATAATATAAATTGATGTTCAATCTCGTAAATACAATCATTATCTTATTGTTCCACATTCAATAGGTTGCAACTAGGGAGAATATTGAGCTTTTCCAATTTTTTTGTCACCAATTCATGAAGTGTTCGAATATTTCTAAAAATGTCATTTGAAATTGAAGCATTCAAGCCATGCAACACAATCTCTCTTTATTTTCACCAACTTACTAGACAAATAAATTGAGTGTTATGAGTGTCATTAGAAATTTCAGCATCTTTGAGTTGTGCTGAAAGGCAGATAACTTATTTGACTCTCCCTCTCTGATAAAATCTATATTTATATTGGGAATTCAGATTTCTCGACTTCAGTACAGCAGGAATCCACAAAAATACAGTATACTTCTTTTTGTTTATTAACTAAAAGGCTCAATAATATATCCACGGTCTAAACGGTGATTGAATTTGGAATCAGTACCATAAAAATACCTCAAAACAATCCCGAAATTGTTGTAATAGATTCACTTCCGTTTGTTTGTGATTAAAAGGGTTTCTCAAAAGAATACTCCCTGTAATTTCACTCATAGAAAATTGGTTCAAGGGAATGAATCAAGAAAAGTGTTCTTTTGGGTCCGAACAGTAAGTGTATCAAGCTTCGTGCCCACTTTAGTGGCGCCGGTAAAAGTATATAATTATATACAGTATGGACATTTAACGCGGTTTATAGGACTCCCACAATGCTTCGTACATTATACGAAGCCCATCCGGCGGCAAAAATTGATAATTTTTCTGTACTTCACTTGAGCGCTATATTCACGTGCCTCAGGCTTCTCAGTGCATTTCGAGAAAATAAAAGTATTTCTTGTGTTGAGGTTATCAATTGACATAATGTCTTGCCCAAGAGGAGCAAAAATGTTGAAAATGGTGTTGGATAACAATAATCAGAAAAGTTCGATTCTCACTCATAATTTTGTGAAATTAGAGCATTTGTATTATGAACATTTGTCACAATTCTTTATTGTTTCGTTGACTAATCTTTTTATCAAACTTGTTTTTTTTGAACACGAGAAAAGAGTTGTTATTTGAAGAATATCGTAGAAAACACCAGATTAGACGAGATAGGAAACCGTGTTATTCTGAAACTTTCTAAAGTGATACCCAAGCTTTATACTAACAATAAATTTGTGGGGGAATTTCAGAACCGTTCTGAACATGGTGCTTTTGAAATCGATGAACGAACTCATTCCAAATGAAAAATGTATGTCCGGAAAAAATCCCTTCCTGATATACGGGGCTGTACAGAGCTACAAATAGAAAGTTGGTCTTCTGTTGATTATTTTTAAATTTTTATATTTTTTTGGTGATACTTCGCTTGAGTTTTTGGTAAGATCTAGTTCCTCATAGGAATTTGTTCAGTCCGGAATTTGCAACCATTGTCTTCAACAATAATTGTTTGAGACAGATGATTTGGAACCACATCAATATTGAATTTATAACATTTATGAATCACGATTTCAGTGTTTCATGGCTCTAGAACAAACATTTTTTGACGAATAGTCAAAAATTACCTTTTCAAAAATCACATTCTAAATCAATATTTAGAGATTTTTGAGTTCAACAAACATTTCCGTCATCAGTTTGATATTTTTCATATGCTGGAAAAACATAAAACAAAAGTAATAGTGAATCTGACTCGGACTCAGAACAAGAAAGAATTTCCCAAGAAATGGAAGAATTCATCGATTTTGAAAGTTCTGGTTCAGAATACATTTCTCCATCAACTTCGTACAGCTCCAGTTGCGACTGTATATTAATAGTTCGGGTGAAACTTCAGATGCCAGAACTAGCTTTGAAGTAATTAGGGAAAAATAAAAAACAGAAAAATCGGCAAAAAAATCAAAAAATCTAATTTTATCATTTATAGTGGAAAAAAAAACGACAGCCATTACAATCAGAACGTAATACCAATGATAGTTCGGACGAAGAGGAATTCGCAGTTTCCAGAAAGAAGTGTATGTAACTTTATGTAACGATACATGAATCATTAATATCTATACATTCTCAGTGAAGAAGACAGTAGCCGACAGAAGAACGAAATGGAGTGAAAGAGAGAAAAAAATCGGTATGGAATATTTCAAAAAGCATGTAAGGAACGAAAAAGCACCAAAAAAACATGAATGCACCGAATTCCTTTCTGAAAATAAGGAGATATTCATAAACAAAAAGTGGGTGCAAATTAAAACATTCGTTTAAAAGTGTTACCGCACAAAGAAATAGAATATTTCAGTTTTTATACAGTTTACTTTGATATTTTATATATTTTTGCATTTCATATACACTCCAACATTTTTAATTTTATGTTTTTTGTTATTCGACTGTTTCACAGTTAATAAACAACATTTTCCAAGATTGTGCTTTCATTATTTTCCATAATTTATTTGAAATTTGAATATTTCACAATATATAATTGAAGAGATGGAGGGATTCTTTCTCGGTACGGTGAAGTCGTACCAACCCACCAATATAGCATGAAATGAATATATCTCAGGTTATCTCTACAATTTTTTCTCTGAAAGTCTTAGTTTCATTATTTTCCATAAGTTATTTGAAATTTGAATATTTCACAATATATAATTGAAGAGATGGAGGGATTCTTTCTCGGTACGGTGAAGTCGTACCAACCCACCAATATGGCATGAAATGAATATATCTCAGGTTATCTCTACAATTTTTTCTCTGAAAGTCTCAGTTTCATTATTTTCCATAAGTTATTTGAAATTTGAATATTTCACAATATATAATTGAAGAGATGGAGGTATTCTTTTTCGGTACGGTGAAGGCGTACCAACCCACCAATATAGCATGAAATGAATATATCTCAGGTTATCTATACAATATTTTCTCTGAAACTCTTAGTTATTCACAAAAATCATTCAACTGGATGTTGAGTGGAACTCAACTTTTTCAAATTGAACACCCTGTATATTTCAACATTTTTGAGCTCTACATTCAATTTTAGATTAACTTTGTTCAGATAATAGTATTTCTATTTTGAACCGTTTTCGAAATGAACTGTTTCAAACGGAAATTTTGACATGGTTTCCTTGTTCATCACTCATTTTTGTAAAACAGATTTCGTTTGATGTTTCTCAATTAGTCACAGATAATACAATGAAAAGATAATTATTGAAATACTACTCAACCATCGAATGAAACTTCTCTTCAAACAATAGTTTTATTAACGCTGAAACACGAACTGAAAATAATAAACCCATAAATTAATGAGTTAATTTAATCGTCAGTATATTTCAGAATATGTTCAAACACATCTCCACCTCTACTTAAACAAACATGTAATCTCTTCAAAAGATTGTCTTGTGTAGCGCTTCTGATCAAGTCTGGAGTCAAACTATTGAAAGCAGTTGTAACTCTCGATTTCATATCTTCCATTGTTGTTATTGGAGTAGAGTAAACCATATTTTTAATGAAACCCCACACGAAATAATCTAATGGATTGCCATCTCGTGTTCTAGGAGGCCAACAAAAAGGTCCATTATTACCAATCTATCTGTCTTCGAAGATTTCGGTTAAAGCTTCGCTGACTGAATGAGAATTATGGGGTGGAGCACCATCCATTTGGTACCATACACGTTCTCTTCCTGATCTATTATTTAAAATCATTTGAATTCCATTCCTCAGTAAATCTTCATATTTTGATGCATTCAAATTATCATCATAAAACTCGATATAAAAAATTGACTCATTCTTTATGGCACAAAATACATTGAATTGCCATCTTTCTTGAAAACCCCTTTGGCGGACAACATGCGGATTTTCTGGCGCCAAATAATGACTGTTGTTTCTATTGAAAACTCCATTTTTTGTGAACTTGGCCTGATCTGTGCATATGATATTATCAAGGAAATGTTCATCCTCTTGAGTCTTGACAAGTAACCATTCAAAGAATTCCACTCTACGAGATAAATCAGTCTCTTTCAAATGTTGGACACAGTAGAACTTACAGGGATGCCATTTATGCTCATTGGGAATTCGACAAAATGTCACGTAGGGTATACCTATGTCCCTTTCAGCCTCGTGAAGAGAAGCATTTGGAAATGCATGAAAGTATCCCAAAACTGTTATACCATTGTCATCATCATCCACTTTAGTCTTCTTACGAATGATTTTTGGACGGAAGGTTCCATTCAATCAATAGTTTTTTAGTAGTCGATTTATCACATTATTATTCAGCTTCGGAAGTTGTGAATATCTTTCATGAAATACTCGGCATGTTCTACTTGCAATTCTATTGCAATCACCATAAATTATTATTAAATTCAAGAAATCTTCATTACTGTAACCTAATCTTGACATTATTATATTATAATTGGTAGCTATCACAATCAGTCAAAACCACCAACGAAAGTCTGACGTTAAATAATTGGTTTATTTATTTTTCCAAAGCACACTATTGAAAAATATTAATGTGTACTGTTGTACGTTAGAGACCAATTCCTCAATGTATACAAATTGTAACTTTTTCTAAGGTAGGTACATACCAGTTTCGAATTGACTGATCTGAGACAGTTAAAAAACTGGATTGAAAAGAAATATTACTGAGTATAAAAAAAAATTTTGAATATCCAAAATAAGTGATGAATTCAAAAAAACGAGCAAGAAAACCACGTCAGTTTCCGTTTGAAACAGTTTATCTCGAAAACGGTTCAAAATTGAAATAGTATTATCTGAACAAAGTTAATCTGAAATTGTATGTAGAGCATTTTGAAGACCCTGTATGAGGCAAATGAAAATATGACTCGTTCATGTTTGGTAAAAAAAATATCGAAATTAATTTATATCTTCTAAACCGTAATAGATAGGTATAGGGAAATAGTATATGAATTTGTTGACAAAGTGATAATGAATCATAATATGATATTATATACGGGATGTTCCATTTGAAAAATCAAAGAAGCCGCTACTTTATAGTAGAAGCGACAACGCCGCTTCGTCTGAAATATTTTAGGCGTGTAGGTCATATTGATTTATGCATACTGTGAAATTTTCAGGTTGTTCCGTTGAATAGTTTGTAAGAAACGGCTAATTAACGCTCATCATGAAAAGCCCTGTATACAATGGGGCTTTGTATAAGCGAATGAATATCTATGGATTCCTAATATATGTTGAATATGAATTGAAGGGGTTATATTTTTAGGAGTGATTAATTTTTGGGAAAGAAAGTTTTTGGCTTTCTACTACTCCATCTGATACAAAAAAAAGGATGAGAGAATCTTCCAAAGAAAGGAAGAAAGTAATCAATTTGAAAATAAGTAACTCTATACATGGATGTGTAGATCATGCAAAGAAGTAACTTTCAGACACAAACTGAAAGAAAGTCCTCCTGAAACAGCTACTTTCATATAAACATTGAATTACACGAAAGAAAAAAATTCTTTCGAAACAAATATACAAACTGAGTAGAGAAAAGTATCTTCTGTATAATTCAGTGTTCATATAGAAGTATTTGTTTCGAAAGAATTTTTTTCTTTCGTGTAATTCAATGTTTATATGAAAGTAGCTGTTTCAGGAGGACTTTCTTTCAGTTTGTGTCTGAAAGTTACTTCTTTGCATGATCTACACATCCAGGTATAGAGTTACTTATTTTCAAATTGAATAATTCCTTCCTTTCTTTGGAAGATTCTCTCATCCTTTTTTTGTATCAGATAGAGTAGTAGAAAGCCAAAAACTTTCTATCCCAAAAATGTTGAATATATTCAGCGAATATACAGGGTGTTCCTTAAATACATGCTAATATTTAAGGAGGTAATTCTTAGACCCATTTCAAGAAAAAAACTTTCTATGGACGTATGTCCTAAACGTCTTAACTTTTGAGATACAGGGTGGCAAAGTTTTCAAAAATAATCAGTTTTTTAATAATAACTGAGATAATTTTGTAGACATCTTTGGCATATTTGGTACATATGTTCCATGCCTCAAGGCGCATTTTCTGATGTACACAAATTTGTATTTTTTCAAACAGGGGCATCCCTACGGGTTTCGCATTGAATATTTTTGGGGAAAAAATACTACACCAATGCTTTCTTTTCAAAATAAAATCATTTTTAAAATCCTCATTCATTTCTGATAAAATTTGATCTCCTGGTATTTCTTTATCCGACGCATGATTTTCACTCAAAAAAATAAAAATCGACAGAAAGCAAATTAAGAAATTAGATCAATTCTAAAATGAATGAGAATCTGAAAATTGCTCCATAACGCATTACCAATTCACTAATCATATTTGAAAACATAATCTACAAAAAAATAAATTTTTCACAAAAACGAGTTTTATTTTATTTTGTGACAGTAAGACTAAACGAATAGCACAAATTTGTTAGTTAGTAATAATACCAAAACTGATTATAAAAATTGTTGGAAGTGGCCACCTGCACTTAGTATGCATGCTTTCGCCCTTCTACGCATGGAATTACGCACCCGTTCAAATATTCCCGTTCAAATATGTTTTCAAAAATTATTAAGCGGTGCTGCGTTATGACGTAATTTTAATTGAGAACAGTACATCTGACAACAAACAAATACCTTTTAGATCCTCAATTATTTTGCAACAAATCTGATCTCTTAGTTTGCTTTCAGTCGATGCACGATACCGCATCAGATTTTTAAGGAATTTATCCTTAAGTAAAGCGATTTTTAATTTTTTGAGCGAAAACCATGCGTCGGACAAAGAAAACCCAGCAAATCAAATATGCTCAAAAATGTATGGAGATTTCAAAAATAATTTTTGATTCAAGATAAAGCAGTGGCGTAGTATTTTTTTCGCCAAAAATATACATTTCAAAACTCGTACGTACGCCACTGGCAGAGAAAATTAAGAAAATTGTACATCAGAAAATGCGCCTTGAGGCATGAAACATATGTACAAAATATGCCAGAGATGTCTACAAAATTATCTCAGTTATTATTAAAAAACTGATTATTTTTGAAAACTTTGCCACCCTGTATCTCAAAAGTTTAGGCGTTTAGGACATACGTCCATAAGACGTTTTTTCCTTAAAATGGGTCTAAGAATTATCTCCTTCAATATTAGCATGTGTTTAAGGAACACCCTGTATATCTTATATACGCCCGTCGACCTTCCTCTCAACCCGGGCTTCGACTGACCCTCGGCATATAACAAGCTTGGTATCATGCGTCAGATGCGTATATATATATATATATATATATATATATATATATATATATATATATATATATTGCATTTAGATGCAAGATTCACACAAGTAATAAAACACATAATATTCAAAAACAATATACACTGAAATATTTGACGTTTCTACCAAAATAAAAAATCTTATTCGAGATATTCATTCACTGAATGAAATATTCCTGAATATTGTCTTGTTACAAATATTAGAAATGTATTTAAATTAGGATGTTCCTACTCTCAAAAAATGTATACTGAAAAATATACTGAAATATACTGAATTCATCAGCACTAATAAAAAAATAATGAAAATATCATTTCATTGAAAAAGAAAAATATATTACATCAAGATATAGGATAGGTTAGATTAGGTTAGGTTTCTTACTTCAAAAAATAAACCCACAAATGAAGTTCTTTGAATGAGTGGTATGATGGGTTCTTCAATGAATTTCACTTACTTAAAGTTATCCAAACTTTTTTCACCAGAAGAGTTTTTCTGATATTTGTCTAACAATGCATTAGTTAGTGTTTCAATATTAATACCTGGAACAAAATGTACAAAAATGTACAAAATTAACGTTTATTATCACTATTTGAAAGTGGCACAATAAAACTGGAAAAAATCAATTAGATATTTTTCTCATAGGTTCCTCATGGACATTTACAACTTTTTATGACTTGGAGAGAAACTTGCATTCCCTTGTTGAAAAGTACTCATTACGTTTTCAGTTTCTTGGCGCACCTGCTTGTACCAGGTATCACTCCGTTTCCTTTTGGGCATATTGATACTATCTTGAAAAATAGTGATACAAATTATGAAAACAAATGATACAAAATGTCATTCACTTACTTTTCTCTACTGAAGATACACAACTGAAATCACTCTAGTTTAAACATGTCAAACCAAGACTGAATATGCAACTCTACTGTTTGAAGATGCAAAAGCAAACTATTCTGGGCATACAGTGCCATAACTTTTCAATTAACTAAATCTACAATATCAAGTTCAAAATAAGGGTTCATTCATCTTAAGCCTAACAAAAGGTTTTGAACAATTGTCGGCGGACAAAAGTTTCGCGTTTAACCCGCGCATTCATCTTAAGCCTAACAAAAGGTTTTGAACAATTGTCGGCGGACAAAAGTTTCGCGTTCAACCCGCGCACTAAACTCGCGAACACTCGCGTTTGTTCGTGAGTCACTGCTGGTGTCAGCGAGGCTCCATTGCCTGCTGTGGTGTGGTGTGGTGCTGTGTGATGTGAGAAGTAACCTTTTCCACTTAGTCTTTGATGGCCCAGAACTTGCTTCTGCTCCGCTACTGGATACGGCCTGATCCATACCTGGTTCCAGTAATGGTCGTGGTTGTAACGATCTCGATCATAATGGTCAGCTCGCCTTGTACTTGCGAGCGACCCTGCTACTGCACAGTTCATGAAAATTAGAGTTTGAAAGTTTATGTCTGGGTTCGTCTTAACTTAAATTCGGACCGCGACACGATGTCTCACTTAGATTTGCGGCAAGGCAGTTCGCAAGGCCTGGCTCGCTCCTTGGGTTGCCTGGTTGGACTCCTCGGTCCAGTGTTGTGAGTGGGGTACTCGGGGATACAGTCTTGGAGGTACATCTGCTTCCTCTAGGTAGGCTTCTTCGTCCCTTCTAGGTTCGGTTATGTCCTGTGCTACTACTTTCTGGTATCTGTGGGATACCCACATAGTTAAGGTATTCCATAGACTGGCCAGTATCATTACTCCGCATCCTACTGTCTGGTAAATGTGAATTCCATTCAATACCACTCCCAAAGCGTATTTGATTATTCCTAAAACAGCATAAAATCCCATGAGGCCACTCATAAAGAACCCTATGTCAGAAAACCATCCCCAAATCTGCTGCATCGTGTTATGGGCTAGTTTCTCCATTTCCTCTACATCAAATAGATTTATTGTGGAAAATCCTTGTCCTGTGGTTTCTAGGCCTGCTACTCGTCTCACTATAATATTCTCCACCACTTTTCGTTCATTTCCGAAAGCGATTATGCGTTGGGCATTCTTAATCTCCTCCTGGGTGTAAATTCCCAACGCTCCAACAGGTTTTATCGGGTAGAAATTGAGTTTAGTTTCTGCTTCTGGGAAAAGCTCTTCTGGAGCGTGTTTTTCTATGGGGTATGGAGTTAATCCAATCCATTGGTCGTCAATAAAATACAAGGGTGGCATCAACCCATTGCAATCTACCTCTTCGGCATGTTCTTATATAATCCTAGTAACCGGTGCCATATACTTGGTTCGGTTATTTACCACTATGGGTAATTCATTATAGCATTTATTGGTCCTGTAGATTTCTACGGTCCTGGGTATACATCTCATAATGTATAGGATTTCTCCTAATACCCGTCCTATATAGCCTCCATTCTCCTTAACGAGCTGGCTTAGGGTACTGGGCGCCAAAAGTGCCAGTAACAGCCTGGTGCGTAAAATTTCTCGCTGTGTTAGACATCTCCTATGAGCAGTGTCGGTATATAGTCGATCGATCTTTCGATTATAGGCTTGTTCCACGTATAGAAACTTACTGTTTACATAAGCCATTAGATCGGCATTGTGCGGGAGTATATCCATTTTTGGTTTGAGATTAAAATATTGTGTTCCGTTTGCCATAATTCCATATTACATACGTTGATTCTCTTTATCAGGGTAACTGCGAAGACTTTCGCATTGTTTTCAACTACTATCAGTCGTTCTGTGGTGATTTGGTTGATTATCTTATCGGCTTGGCCACTATATAAGAGGCAAAGTTTATCTTCACAGGTTCGTAGGGGATTAGTCTCCCACATTGCTTCGCCTACGCTGGGGTCAAAACAATATCCTTTTAAATAGGGGCATACTACGTTACCCATTTAAACTATCTCATTCTCGTCTAATTTGATTTTGGCCTCGTAGTCCACTAGTCGGATTTTTACCGTGGCTAGGATAATGATACTTTTCCATGATTGCCCATTTTCATGGTATGTGGTTCCTTCACAGGATCCGTCGGCGTTTACTAGTCCTTCTAAAGTGAGGGATGCTGTAGTAGTGCCATTGGCTGCAAGGTCTCCAATCTTCTGGTGATGAATGATTAAGGATCGATAACGATGCGCGTTGCGGCATTCGTCAGCTCCTACGCGGTTTACATAGTTCAGTATTCCCTCGGACACTATTGAACTGTGGCTATGCATTCCACAATGTATAATTACTCGCGTGACTTCGATCAAACAAGTCCACACATGTTGAAAAGGAATTTCGTCTCTTTGTAAAACCGACACTTTTCCCGACTCGCTTTGATATGCAGTCTGAGTTTCGGGGCACTCCGCGACATCGCGAATTGATATGGCTGATATCTCGGTCGCCTTGTCGTCACAATCGTAGGCGATGAGGGATTTCACCTGGGTGAAGTTAGACATAATGAGCAAGGTTACTCCCGTACTGATGATGAGGAGCCTGATGAGGTCCATCCTTCTATCGGGCGTATTCTTTATTCGACTTTGCCCTGTGGAGAAATCAAAACTTTGCCAAATGTATACAACTGTCTATTTCGATGACCCTATCATACAGCACAGAATAAGAATGCGTAAAACAAAAAAAAACATCAGAGCAATTGTTCGTGACACATCTATTCTAAACAGTGTTTCAAATCCTGACTATCCTAAATAACATATTTCTTGATTGGAGGCCAAGGCAATTCAATTTCTGACAGAGTGTCCTTTATATGTGATCCTACCTACCCATTTCTACGGTAGATCATCGTCACGATATTCAATATCGAGATCCTAGATCATCTCGCGATATTCCCTTATTAAACCTTTCCTCCTACTTTCGCGCCCTCCTTTTTCGGCATTCCCGACTTCTAATCTCATGCCCTATTGACATAATCTTCCACGTTATACATCTACTATGATCAGTAAATTTAGGAACTATCCTTTTCGAATAACTCTAAGTTCACGTAATCCGTGAACAGTAAAGAGGTGAAAATACTATTATATTTCTCTTTCCACCCCTATATGTTGAAAAACCCCTGTCGACCCTTTCCACCGAGGCCCAGCGGTTGAGGTTTCTCAAGGTTACCAAAACGTGAATCTACAATTTTTTTTTCTGATTTTAGCCAAGGAACGATTATCGTACCCAGTGAGATTATAGTCCACACCTGACTGAAATTTGATAATTAATACGATGACTCAGGTACATCCTGTGTCCTGGTACATCTCAACATGGCGTTTCGGAAAGCCGAAATTCCACAAGACGTAATTGAATTTCCAATTCTTGTTTCCCGACAAACGTAAACAATTTTCCCCTCTTCCAGTCGGTGAACAGGGATGGCTGCCTACCAACCCAAGGTGTGTCAAAGCACGCTTCATAAAAGATCTAGTACCTGTTACGGCCGGTACCCCGCCCCCCTGGATTTAAAATATTATTGTGGAACCCTTTTTTCCTTACTATTTTATCGCCCCTGTTATTTTACTACCTTTCCCCTGGTTCATTGGTATCTTAACATCTACCCTTGACCGGCCCTATTAATTGTATCCGTTTATCCTTTCCCGAACTGACCCGTGAACAAAACTGTTGTTATAAACTCACTCCCTTTTTATTTCTGAGATATAGTCCTCATATTATCGTCCTTTAAAAACTTTGTTCTAACTTGAACTGAATCAAATTCCACCCCCTGAATATCCCCTTATTATTCTTGAATCTACTTTAATCCCGCAATTTTTTTTAGAGTACATTCCCCAATTCAATTATTTATTCAAATACTCATTTATTATCCTGATCTTGTTTATCTACTATCTTTCAGCCGAGAAAAATAGCACAGATAACTCTTATCTATCTTATACCCGTGAAAACAATTATTTCCCCGATGTAATGGGATTTTTTTTTCGTACTCGCATGTGAAAGATATAATAGATCAATGGGCAATATCTAGAGAGAATTCTTCTATTATTATTATCATCATTATTATTATTGTTATTGACTTATGGGACTGACTACTAGCTTTAAATGAGGACTATGTCCTGACTCCTTCTCTAGGGAACAGAACAACTCCCTGCTTCTCCCTAGCAAAGGGAAAGAAAATAAATGGATTGGAATCAGCTAGCGCTGCCCTTCTAGAAAATCTGGAGTCTCTCGTCATCGCAACGTGGGAAGATGGTAAATCGATGCGGTGGGAGGAGTGGTATCTGTTTTGGTGGTCTTTTACCCCGACGGTCGATCCTTTCACCGGCAGATGTATTCTCTTGCCCCCTCTGCAGAGCATGAATCCTACAGAGCTCTAACAACCACTACCACCGTATCGTGTGCGATGGGAATAAACGATACGACGAGAGAAATAGTATTCGTTTAGTGGGACTCCTACCCCCACGGTCGATACTTACCGGCAGTAGTATTCGAGCGCCCCTATCTGCAGAGCGTATTTCAATGTGCACAATTTACGGTGTATGCCAATGTGGTCGCCTTATCCTCATAGACCATCGTCTATAAACGATTCTTCGTCTGTGAACTCTTCTTCACTACTTTCCTTCATAGTTGGGTCTAACGTGATCGGAATATACCGCGGCCACACAGCCGGTGTCCTGATGGGTTTATTTTTTCGCTTCTCCTGGTTATCCCCCTCCATTTCCTCTTCACTTTCAGTTCCATTGCTCACTTCGGATTCTGAATCCTCTGTGGTATATTTTTGTTTACTCATTTTAAGTTTTTGCTTTCGGCCCTCATCCTCTTCTTCCTTGAATCTCCCAATTGATTCTACCATCCTGTTCACATGTACAACTCGTTCTTCCCTTTCTCCACATTTTCTTACTCGGCACGTGACGGGCGTGACCATCTCTAGGATTCTATATGGCCCTAAAAAGTCTTCTGTAAATTCTGTCATTGTCCGTATCAGTACTTTGTCTCCCACTCTGAACTTATGCTTTTTCGTATTCCTGTTGAAGTTATCGAAATTTTTCGCATTTTGCGTATTGACATAAACTCTCTTTTCTATCATGCTGTCCGTCTCCCATCTCGGCTTTGACGTCCTATTTCGTGACTTTGAGTTTCTCTGGTGGGGTGTGTTCCCGAACTGGCTCAGCTCATCTACTGATTTTTCTGGTTCCACCTTATTTTTCGGATTTTTCTTCTTCAATTTCTCCCCTAGTTTAGTAGCAATTGACTTCTTCTCTTTCGACTCATCCATCTGTTCTCTCGTGTTCTGCTGTTTTCCTTTTTGGTCATTTTTCTTCCTCGACTCTTTGTTTTCATCTTTTTCGTCATTTGAGGCCGCATTCAGATCCTTATTTCCATCTATAGTTTCGCTACTCTGTGGAATATCTTCAATTTTCTTTCCTTCTAGGATAATATCAGTTTCCCATCTCTTGTGACGCAGCTCTACTGGCTCTATGGTTTTATCGTCTTCGTCCATTCGTTCTGCGTGCGCTACTGCGGACTGGTCTGTCTCTTCATTTTCAGCGTTGCTCAGCTGTTTCAGTTCCTTTTTTTTTCGATCGAAAGCTGGGTTGGTTGTCAGTGGTTCCGTCATCGGTACACCTTCTAACAAAGCCTTCATTTCTTTTTGTACCTTATTCACTTTGCTCTCAGGGTTCACCATCGTTTCCTTCGGTTCCAGTAATGCGACAGCCTTTTCTTCTATTCCCCGTAGTAGGCTTTGTGCTTCTTTCAAATGTTGCTTCTTCTGTTGTAACTGGTTATCTAAATCAGTTAAGACTTGATTTTTCTCTTCTACTTGACTACTCTTGTCTTCTACAGCTCGTCTCTGACTTTCGAACTGTTCTTCTACTTTTTCTTCCATTGTCAATTTCGCAACGGCCCGACTCTTCTCCAGTACGATGCCCTTAGTGGACTCATTCACCACCTTAATCCAGAGTCCTACTGTATTATCTGTATCCGCGTTAGCTACGCGTACTCCCTTCAATCCGAGGTCGATTGGCTCGCAACTCGCACCTCTTCCTGTCTTTGCCAAAATGGCGGGTACCATGGCCTCGTACCGGCCTGGCACAACTTCTTCAATCCCATTTTCACATTATTATTTTCTCCTCCTTGTATCTGGCCTATCACGACTTCCTTACTACTCTCAGTGACTTCTTGATTCCTACAACTTTTTTCCTGATGGGGGTTTCCTTGGCTCCACATGTCGTTGTGACCTCCACTTCCTGTTTCATTTTCTTGACCCCGTATCCTCCTAGCTCATCTACTGTTCTCTTGGCCACGCTCTCCCTTATGTTATCTACTAATTTGTGACTTTTATTCCTCCCCGCTTCTGGGGTCTTCCATTGCGTTTTAAATGCCTCTTTCTTGCGGCTGCTTTCAGTCGGTTGAATACTTCTTCTCCAATTTTCAAAAAATCTTCCCACCATTCCTAACCAATTTTTCCATTCAAATTTCGAAGTTTTCAGGTCTCTCCCATTTCTGCTCCACATTCCTCTTCTTTCTTTGATGTATCCTGGGCATCTCCCATTTCTTGACGCCGTCTTCCCTGAAATCTTCATATGCTCTCTCCTGTACGGAGCATCCGTAATTTTTCCAACCCTCTTCTCGCCAAACTGATTTCCTAACATTTCTTCCTCGTGTGAGAGAAATCTCACTAGTGTCCTTCCAAGTTAAAGTCCTTGCTCTTTACAGTAAATAACGTGAGCCTGAGTTGCCGACAGGAAATCTCTTCCTAAAATTATGTGAGCATTCCCCAGAGTTTTGTCCTCACATACTATTGCTGTCTATTTTCTGCACCATTGCTTATTTTCCGTTTCGATCCAAAGATTTGTAGATCCCCATGTTTTAAGAAAATGGCTCGTTACACTTGTAAGATGGTAATGTTCAGCCCCTCGTTTATCAATTTCTTCTTCCTTGACTAGCCCTCGCTTCACTAGGGTCACAGCAGCTCCCGTGTCTACGAGGCAGTTTCCCCGTTTTCCATTTATCGTCATGCGTATTAAATGCGGTATATGCTTTCCCGATTCTCTTGTCACCTCCGGTATGACCATCACCCATTGTCCTTTTCTTGTTTCCCCCTTCGTTCCATTATCTTCCCTCAAAAAATTATCTTTTGTAGTGTTCTGCCATCCTTTCTGTTTACGGCCTCCGTCCTGGCAGAAAGCGGTCGGCCTTTTTAGTTTAAATTCTTTTTGCGTGAGTTTTCTGAAACGGGCCCCTGTCTCGGTATCCCCGAAACTGGCTCTTGTTTAGGTAGCGCCCCCGTAGAAGGTCTCCATTCTCTGAGATTCCGAGTCTCCGTCCGTGGAACTCTATCTCTTCCATTATTTTCTGTTCTTCCGAATTGTGGTATACTGTTAGTTCCTCTCGTGTTGCTATCCGCTTTCCAGCATTCCTTGACCCAGTGACCTTCTCGATGACATACAAAGCATGCCGTATTCCTCGGAGGATTGTTCCTGATTCCGGACCTGCATTCCCTTGCCCAGTGTCCATTTTGTCCACAATTATAACATCCTTGTGAATTTCTTGGCGAAAGGAATTTCCTAGGCCCCGTATTTGTTGAACGTTCCTTATCGTAAACGTCCCGCTTCCTTAGCGGCGTTCCTTCAATTTCATTTTCCACTCCTGAGATTTTTAGGTTGCTGTTCCTTCCCTGTAACATAAGTATCGTCGTTTCCTGGAGTTTAACCAGCCGTTCTGCTTTTTCTAAGTTCAAATCAGGTTCTTGTAGCAGTAAAATCCCAGTATCCTTCATTAAATCCTTCCTTAATCCCATTTTAAATTGACTCAGTATCAAATCTTTATTCTTTTTTCTAATTCCCGCCTTTTGTACGGTAGTAGCCCCTTGCAAATCTTCTTTTAGTAAATTAGCCCCCGAAATCCGTAACCGCGTACAAAAAGATGAGACATCCTCGTCATGTCGCTGATAACACCTGCTTAGATTATATTGGCTTTCCCCCGGTAGCCTAAAAGGTGCGAATTTGGAGAGCATCCGCGATTTTAATTCAAAAAAAGTTAATGTGTCCAAATCCGGTTCGGACTTGAAAAAATTATAGGCCTCGCCAATCAGTTTGAATTTAAACAAAGTTTGGTCTTCCGACCACTTGTCTAGTTTTGCTGGCATCTCGAGTTTGTCGAAATATTTTCCGGCGTTCTTTCCCGAAAAATCTTCCAGAGTAGTCGCTCTCATTCCTAGTGAGTACATGGCGGGTGCCCTTGCCATGATAGGTGACATATTCATATTTGGAGCGTTAGTAGTATTTTGAGAGGTGTTCACCATTTTATTCAAAATAAAAATATCTCTATACAACACAATACACAAAATTCAACAAAAAAAATCTTCTACCTTTGTGGCTTCTTCGACGCCTGAAATACAGCCTGAGCTAATTTTCTGTGTTCTTAAATGCAATTAAAACTTCTACTTGATCTTCCCTTCCTTTTAGATAGCAATGACTTTTAACAAATGTTATATTCCCAATTCTTTGTACTGTATTTATATATAAAAAAATACTCAAGTTTAACATCTCTTACTATAGTACACCTGATTTTCACCCAATAGTCTTATACGACCTTCTCAATAATTTACTTACCAACTTAACCTTTCAATATTTACTCCCGAACTTACTAAAATAATAAAAAAAAATCAAGAACCCTACAAACTCATTCAAATTTAACTCTGCGTCCCATGTAGGTTTGACCCACTAACCGATATAACCCAAGAAAAATAAAATAAAATGATTAAAACAACCAACCTGAATAAATGGACCCCAGAAAATTACTTTTTTTAACTCCCCTGTATATTATATACAATAACTCAACTCTAAACCACAACGTAAACATTCAATGACTCCCTCTGTATGTACTTTTCACTTACAGTAATCTGACGAACACCGTCAAAAACTTGTATTTATGTCACCCAGTACCTTGTTAACTTTTTACTAGGCAACCATAATGTTTCTAGACTATTCCAACAATTCTGAGAGAACAAATCTAATTCCCAGTAACCTCGTCTAAATTAAGACAATAAACATAAAATATCGATTTATATTTTATTCAGCTTCACTCTATATTTTTCCTCAATTCAAAAATATTTCATTCAACCAAAATGAATTTTATTTGCCGTTGCTGTCAGGAATTTTAACTCAAGTTTAATGTATTTGAAACCCCACAGAGCTTCCTATCTTCTAACTTTCTTTCACCGACTTTATTAAACTACTTTAAAGCCTATTATCATACCCAGAACAAAAGTTATCAGTGCCCTCTCAAATTTTTCAACTCTAAACCCAACTTATATCTCTCCCCCTGTATACTTTACATAGCAAAACAAAAATAAAATTATTTTCCCTGATGCTTTAGCGGATACACCCAGTATATATCCTCAACCCACTAATATTGACTGATTACTGCTTTATTTCCTTCTCAAATAAATTCAAATCAACGTAACTAATAATTTTGTCTACTCTGTGAGACCTTAAATTTCCTATCACTTCAGGCTGTCCACATATAAACAAATACTTCACGTCAACGCTATCAACTCAATTCATTTCTTCCCAATACTTATAATAAGTGTCTATAAATTTCAATATTTGAAACCGCCTTGTCCTATTTAATAGCTTTAAAAAAATACATAAATTCTCACTGCTCAAATAATTCTTTTGAATCTCGGCCACTCAGTATAATTAAGTTTCTAGCAGAGACAATCTCTGCTTATCCCACCGCTAGGTCACCAAATGTAATACCTGGGGTGTTATTCCAGACTATTTCGGCAATTAGTATCAAATTAATTATTTAATTTCCACCAACTGTCACCAATAAAAATAAAATAATAAAAGGCTTTCGCTGTCACCAATATCTCACCATTCCGTAGGGCTGCTGGATTCGTGCCAAACGCACGAAGGTTGGTCTTTTGAACCTCAGCTACACTGAGGGTTTCCCTTTTTACGTTCCTCCTGTTGAGGTTGAAGTTTAACTTTGTCAGCTGAAGGCCGATTAATTATTCAATAGGACAGGGGCTTACTCAATTTAACGAGCCAATAAAAGATAATAGGTGCGGTTATAGATATATTATCAAAAAAAAAAAATAATTGTCACTAAAAATGAATAATAGCTATAGATTGCAGTAAATTGGCAATTATGAGCCTCCACACTTTACCATAGTATATAGAGTAAATATATACACAAATAAATGAAACAAAGAAAAAAAAAAACCATATAAACCCCTTGAATGTAAAACAATGCAAGAAACCCGAAGAAACAAAATTATTTGTAACACAAATCCCTCCTACAATAAATAATAAACAAAAATTAGATAACTCGTTATCAGCTCGAAACACATTGAATGGTATTGCTTGTTAAAGTAGGCTTCAACCTTATACTTGAAACTTTTTATAGGCTTGCCTGGCCGCCGTACTAATATTGACTACCTATCAATTATTTATCAATGAGAGTTTTACTCTGAAACAAAAAGGAAGTGGTATAATTTCCTTGTCTTTCTTTTCAACGTCAATGCCTCAAAATAACCAATAACACACAAAAATAAAATTCAAAGTGACAACCTCTCTCAATAAGACAACATGGGTGTTAGTACAATTTAAAATTGACTCACGATACTCTACCTATCCTTGTGTATTCGATTACCCTAGCTGCGCCCGTGGTCTGTCCGTCCTGTCCAGTCCTGATTCTGTAATCCTGGCTAATGCCCCAAACAAAACACCAAGTTTTATTTACCTAACCGGCCTAACGCCACTATACCGCAAGATTCACTCCGTCGCCCCCAGTTTATCCAGAAATCACTATTTCCAACTATTTCTTTTATTTATTCCCGTGTTTTGTTTTCGGAGCGTGTACCACTAACTACCGCTTATTCCGCTTACTCCCGTGTCCCCCTGACTACAATTAATCGCCCGGAGTCTCGCTAAGTACCCTGTATCGCCCGGAGTCCCGCTAATTACTCTTTTTTTTTTCCTCAGCGTCTTCCGATGCACGTCCCGCTAGCTACTCATCTCCCGCTGACCACCGTGTTCCTCTAACTACTGTCCAAATTCCTTTTTTTCCGGTCGCCCGCAAAAACCTCCGTACCCCCAGTACCGTCTTCAACAAAAATAAGTCCTTCCTCTTAACTTCCCGTGAATGGTCATTCCCTACGGTCTTGCTAGATTATTTCCCATTACCCTTCCCATTTAAAACTTGTATCATTTTTCATCGAACGTTATTGGTCAACCTTTATTTTTGATAAGCTGTGATTCGGCCCATCTAGTTATGGCCGCTCTTTTCCGAGTCAACAAAATTAACCGCAAAACCTTAGGTCTGCGGTTTCTCAACCGTTCCCAAGAAACGTGATTATGGGCACATGTAATGTATACGGTTATTTGGGTTACTCTAACTTACATGGCGGCGGCAAAACCGACAAAGTCTTACAATCATATATTATATTCCTCCAGACGCTGAGTCATCATGAGAGCATTTTCTGCCACTGGGTTCAACGTGACCGTTAAAATGTAATCGCGAAAATGCTTATCTAAATATTGAACTGACCCTGCAGAGAGATGCTATTCAAAAAATGAATTCTTATTTTCAAGGGAATAAATTAACCTTTTCCATTGCCCTTATAATGGCAATTATTACACATTCATCATTGAGATTCAAAATGTCAATTGAGTGTATCTACTGAAAACATATGTTTCTCATACTTGTGTTTTGCTAATCAATTTAGCATCATGAGGAGAGGACTGATACTGTTCCGACAAACAATTTATGATGATAACTTGTTTGTCGTAGACAGTATATATGTTCAGGTGTGAAAAAAGTCTTTACAACAGATTCATTTCATTTCAATTCTACCTATCGAGCATGGTATATTTTTGAAAATACCGGTTACTTTATCCGTTCAGAAATACTCGAGGGTATAACTGCAGCACTCCCGGAAACCGGTGGCACAAGGTCACCCATTTGTTTCATATGAATGATCTTAAACTTTATGCTTCTGGAAAGAAGGATCTCCATCAGTCCTTGAGAGTGGTGGAAGAGTACATGCATGCTATCCGTATGAAATTTGGGATAGACAAATGTGCAATGGTCCATCTCAAAAGAGGACGATGCGGGCACTACATAGAGGATGTGCAGCTCATAGATGGAAGCATCCTACACCACTTGGATGCCGTAGAGGCGTATACTTATCTCGGGGTGGAACAACGCCACTCACAAGAGGTAACAGCAGTGAAGAACTCTCTCCTCCGCAAATATCAGCACAAACTTCGACAGATCTGGTCTTTGGAACTGTCGGAAAAGATCAAAGTTGATTTCCGTTCCAATCTTACTCTAACCTCAAAAAATTTTTTGAAAAATTCAAATATACATTTTAGTGAAAGGAACAATTTTGTATTAACATTCATGAACCCCCAAATGCCCCAATTAAATTCACTCATAAAACTGCACAAACAGAGTTATCCAATTAGACCAGTGGTTTCTTTTGTGACTGCACCACCAGTGTGAATCATTTTAACTAAATTGAATCAGAATTAAAATGTGGAACGTACCCTAAGGTATATATCAGTCAAACTGGCAGAACATTTAGAAATTGAATCCAGGAACATCATACGAGCTATGTAAATAAGAAAACGAATTCAACGTATTTAAATCATCTTCTAGAAGAAAAAAATCGTATCTTTACCGAAGAGTTCGAAAATTTGCACATAGAAAATAAAGGTTTGAAACTGAAGCATTTGGAAGCAATGGAAATTGATAAAACTTCGTCAGGAATTCGGATCCCCTTCTCTACATGGTCCGTGACCATGAGAGAGCAGGAATTGGAGCAATTGGAGATCACCTCACTTCTGCGGAAACACAAAGGGTCTTCTTCAATAACATTGGAGACCTTGGCTTATCAAAGCGCCGGACTTTCGTTTTCCTCAGGTCGAGTGGGCCAAAGACGGAAACTGGGGGGTTCATCACGGCTTGCCAGGATGATGTCTTCAACACCTTAATCTACAGCAGTCGCGGGATGGGTATAGAGGTTTCTGACACAAGGTGCAGGGCCTTAGCCGGACAGATGCAGAAGGCGGTCATTCTTGGCTCACTGTGCTTGCTCGGGTCGCATGATTCTCGGACCCAATGATCACTTACCTCGCGGTGTAGCGAGTGGTCGTTGGTTGATAATGCTGGCACCCTCTCCCGAATGACGAAACAAAAAGTATATATACGTATAGAAAATAATAAAAACAGGAATGCAAAATTGAGTTGAAAACAATTTGAAAAAGTTTTAGTTCAACCCCAGCTTATAAGTATAGTCATAATTGTTCGCGTGCAAATCATTTTTATTTTCATTTTAAAAATGTTGAAGTATAAATAAATATTATCTGTGGAAACATTGTTATACATTCATGGCCAAGAGATTGTTTCATAGTACGAAGTGATGGGTCGATCTCATTATAAAGCTTGAAGACATTGTAGTTGAAGCTTCTTCGGAAAAGAGAAGTTTTGTTAGGTGGAAGCGAGATATGACCCCTATGAAGTAAATTAAGGTTATTAATATCTGTCCGATATTTTATTTTAATTTAAAGATATGGGTGACACTGTTTATTGAGACTACTGCGTGGGTTGAAATGAGAAAATGAAGTTTCCGACGATCTTGCATTTTTAACTACTTTGCGGATTTCAGTTTGTGAGATATTGGATCATATTTGCAAATATCGTAGATCAATCTGAGACATGATTTATGTATTTTTTATATACGATTGATATCGTTATGATCCATACAGAACGTCACAGAAGTTGAAGTGACTCAGGACAAGTGTATGTATCACTTAACGTTTTTTTAAGAGATTGTGAAAGAACATGTCTATGAGGGTAAAGCATTTTCAATCAACAATAAGCATTTTGGAGAAAAGAGTTGATATGTTTTCTAAATCGAAGTTCTGTATCTAAGTGTAAACCTAAATTCCTTGCATCACTTGTAAACAATACTTAACTCTTCATTTTGAATTTCACTTCTCATTGTTGTAAATGGGATGGATTCTTATTATTCAATCGTTTTAAAATACGTTTTGACTTCCTCGTAATGACCTTTTATTGATATTCAACAACTGAATAACTGGATACAATAGTTACAAAACAAATCAGAAAACAAAATTATTCATAAAGGGAGAGAAAATATTAACATCAAAATAATATCATGAACAATTCCAACACTCATAATGGTTTCAATGCGATGTTTGTTTTTTCCAAATATCATTGCTTCAGACTTGAGTGCGTTGATTTTCAACTTATGCTCATGTGATACCTCTACTAATCGGTTTATATCTTCAGATATAACTATTTGAGTCTCAAACCAATCTTCTGGAACAAATGAGTGATACAGCTGTGTATCATCAGCATGAAAGTGGACTATACAAGTTGTAATACTCGAAATGAAATTACTTGTGTATATACTGAATATTGCGAGGTCAAAAATTGACCCTTGTGGAACCCCACAAGTTACTTTACTTCTTGCTGACTGACCACAGCTGTCTCCACATATTGACTCCTGTCCTATAGATAATTACACATAAGACTAATAACACTGTCCGAAAAACCTATAAAGTGTTGAATAGAGAGTGAAATTTCTTGGTTTATCGTATCAAATGCTTTCGAATAATCTAAGAGAATAAGAACAGTTGTTTTTCCTGTATCTGTCTCTCTAATAATATCATCAACCATTTTAAGTAAGGCTGTAGCACAACTGTGTCCCGGTCTGAACCCTGATTGTTCAGAAGCCAATATAGTATATTTTTCAAGATGATGCTTTCGAATAATCTAAGAGAATAAGAACAATTGTTTTTCCTGTATCTGTCTCTCTAATAATATCATCAACCATTTTAAGTAAGGCTGTAGCACAACTGTGTCCCGGTCTGAACCCTGATTGTTCAGAAGGCAATATAGTATATTTTTCAAGATGATGTCTTATTTTAAAGTTCATGATTTTTTCAATTACCTTCGACAGACTTCGTAGTATACTAACCGGGCGGAGGTCATTCTAGATATCAGGAAAAATACTTTCCACTAAACAAGAATTGACAATATTACTATTTTACTAAATTTAATATTTAATATTGAGGCAGTTATCTGACCATTTGAATTTAAACAGTTTATATTGATATAACCCCCAAAAATGAATTTATCATAAGATATCGTTAGTTCTAACAACAAATTCTCTAGACCATTAAAAAAATTACTCATGTTGCCTTTCGGTGATCGATAAAGTGACCCAACCTTGTAAATTTGCTTTTTGAATTCAAATTGAACCCAAATTTGTTCCAGATAGTTACATGATTGATATTTCAAAATTTCAAATTTGAAGTTATTTTTGAGATGCATACCAACGCCTCCACCTCTTGAACCTCTGTCTTTACGAATGAATGTATATCCCATAATATTCAGCATATTAGTCAAAATGTTATCTGACAGCCACGTTTCTGACGCTCCAATAATATCGAATTCCTCTATCAATAAAAGGGATTTGAATTCTGCAAAATGGCCAATCGAGGACCAAGTGTTGAGAAATGCAACATTTATTTCCCTCATGTTTTCACCTGCAATATTTCTATATATGCAATATCGAGAAAAGAAAAAATTATATAATATGAATTGAGAAAAAAAGAAAAAAATATAAATATATATTTACAAGAAATAACAAACAATATTCCTTTAAAGTAGAAAAGAAAAAAAATACATGTGTCAATTTTGTGTATCCGGCTATTTACATAAATTTACTATAATTTCTTCTGCTTTCAGTAGAGTTCTCTTCCCATCAACCACAGTATATAGCTTTCCATTGTTCCCCAGCTATTTTTCCCCAATTTATCTTCAGCGAAGGTCAACAAATGAAAGTGATTATTGTAGATGAAGCCAGAAACTTATTTTTCTCTTATACAGTGTTGCCCATTTTCAATGGAAACACCTCCCTAAAATTTGAAGTTATGAACCGATTTAAATAAATTTCTTTTTGAAATGTTAAGTACTGAAAGGTCTACCTTGGGACAAAATTTGAAATGTTTATTAAAGTTTCAGAGCATACTACGATATTTTTTCTTAGTCGAAATTCGGGATTTTTTATTAGCGATTTTTTTATTAAAAAATCACCCTGCCACTGGATTCAGAGTGCCCCTAACCAGGTGTGACCAAAATTTCATTAAAAAATATTCATTATTAACAAAGTTATGACAACTCAAAAATTTACACAGCTAACAGTCACAAAAGACACCCTATATCAACAGATATAACCATGAGAATATTTTTTTATCATTTCAACAATAAAGTGCCGCCAGATGAAAAAAAAAACAAATAGCGTAAATATTTTCAATGAAAATAACAGAATTTCATTCAAGTTTTCACGCAAATTAACTAAAACTAAGACCTAATATTTCAATTTAAATCTTAGTTGCCAGTATCAAAAATGATGTTAAAAAGTAATCCTGTACAAAGACGAAACAGTAATCACAGGAATGATCAAATCATTTTAGATTATTTCGGAAATAATCCCAATGCCAGTATAAGGAATGCCACTTCAGATTTGAATATTCCATTAGAAACTATTCGGAGATGTCTCAAGGCGAAGAATATTAAACCTTTCAAGTCAAAAGTTTTACACACACTTCAAGAAGGCGACAAAACAAGACGCCTGGAATATTGTTTATGGGCCCAAGGGGAATATTTAAACAATAGAAATTTCCTAAAAAATATTTTATATACCGACGAAGCCACTTTCACTACAAATGGAGTAGTGTCATCACAGAATTGTCGCTATTGGGCAGCGGATAATCCTAACTGGTTAATAAACTGTAAAAGCCAGTATTCCCAAAAAATCAACGTCTGGTGTGGGATATTGAAGGAACGAATTATTGGTCCTTTCTTTTTTGAGGAAAACATGAATGCGCAGAGGTTTCTAGAATTTTCAAACACAGAGTTTTGGGATGCTATTCACGAGCCGCTAATCAATGAACGATCAAATTTGATCGTCCAGTTAAATGGGTGTTCAGTTCATTATGCCAGAGCTGTGAGGGAATGGCTCAACGAATATTTTCCAAACCGATGGATAGGCCGTGGTAGTCCGTTTATAGAGTGGCCACCCAGATCTCCAGACCTCACAGTTTTGGATTTTTTTCTCTGGGGACTTCCCACACAAAAGGTTCACAAAAACCGCTCAAGAGATAGAAATGAACTTTGTGCAAGAATTCGATAGGTATGTGCAGATATTAGCCCTCAAGAACTAAGGAACGTAATCAGAAACATTCGTAAGCGCTACGACACATGTATCGAAATACGTGGTGGATTAGTAGATGCTACTAGAATATGAGTTAGAATCAATTGTTGCACTGAATCGAAACATTTCAATAATTAGTTATTAGTTACGTTTATTAAAATTTTTTGCTTCATTGTTAGTTGAATTGTGTGAATGTAATTCCGTTATTTTCATTAAAAAATATTTACGCTATATGTTTTTTTTTTTATCTGGTGGTACTTCATTGTTGAAATCATAAAAAAATGATATATTGTGACTGTTAGCTGTGTGAGTTTTCGAATTTTTGAGTTGTCATAACTTTGTTAATAATGAATATTTTCTCATGAAATTTTAGTCACACCTGTTCAGAGGCACTCTGAATCCAGTGGCGTAGTGATTTTTTTCAATAAAAAAATCGCTAATAAAAAATCCCGATTTTCGACTAAGAAAAAATATCGTAGTATGCCCTGAAACTTTGATAAACATTTCAAATTTCGTCCTAAGGTAGACCTTTTAGTACTTGATATTTGAAAAAAAATTATTAAAATCGATTCACAACTTCAAATTTTAGGGGGGTGTTTCCATTAAAAATGGGTCACACTGTATATTATTCTCAGATTCCATTTCCGTTTTGAGTGGATATCTTTCGAACTCGAGAGATAGGCTGATTGAACATGAAAAAAATCGTTACATTTATGTCTATATTATCGGGTTATAATAAACAAACTCTCAATCACTGGAATTTTCAAATTGTGAGCATTTACTACTAGTTCGAAAAAAAAATTTTCGCATCTTTTGTCACTTCTTTCACATGAATTATGTCTGATATGAATTTTATAAATATCCATAAATAAAATCAATTCAAAAGATGATCGTCACAAGTATATTATTTAGATTCAGCTTGTTTAGTGATTCTCTCTCCTCTTCTGTCCTTCGGTCAAGATTCCAATTCTCTACTTATCTGTCCAAAAAATCCCATTCAACGAACAAAAGAGAAAGGTGGTAATGTAGGTTGAGTGCTGCAACTCTGAACTTTGCCTTTTGTTTTATTTTTGTGTTGAAAAAGAATATTTTTATTATTATAGTTCCAGATACGTCCGCACAATCCCACCGAGAATATAATGAAGAACACTTTCTGTGGCTTTATCGGAATGTTTTTCCACATAAAAGAAGTTGATTCAATCTTGAAACATGAGCTGTATAACATGTATCTCGTGCCGTAACTAACACAATTTCCGTGTACTTGATGTTGAGATAATTGAAGTCCATATTCGCTTCGACTAACAAGATGAGACTAGAGACTGATGGAAAGAGTTCACGCGTAAACAAAGACAGAACACTGTTGAACTTTTGAATTTAGTCTGAGTTTTTAATGAATGTACAAACTATAGCGTTTATGCCATTCGTGAAAACGATGAGGATGGACGAATATTCACTCATACAGCTGAGTTTTCGAAATATCTCGTTTCTTCTGACCTACATATGCATATGAAAATGAATGAAGTATTCAGGCTACCAAATTTTAATTATAGAAGAACGCGAACTGGACTACTACATACCAGTATAAAAAGCATCTACCACATCTCAATCACATTTGAAGAATTCTTCGAAACCACAACCATGTTTTTCATAATATCAAAGAATATTTGGGAATGACATTTGAAACATTTCATATACAATACAAAGTAGGTATACAGTGCATTTGTTCAATGTTCCCCCCCTTGTTATTTTTTGAACGGGTTAACTCAAAAAATTTGGGATAATAAAATCAATGCATGAATACTTTATTTTGAAGTGAAATTGACAGATAAAACTTATCAATATATCTACAAATATTTATTATTCTCTGCCGTATATCCAATATTGAAGCAGGTTCAATTTCATACACCTTTTTGCTTCGAATGGCCCCATAAAAGAAGTCCAAAGGTGTCAAATCTGGCGAGCGAACTGGCCATTCTTTAGGACTTTGACGGTCAATCCAATGACCGGGAAAAGTAGTATAAAAATAGTTTGTTACTTGACTGGAGTAATGTGGTGGTGCTCCATCTTGTTGGAATACAATATTCATATCGAATTCATTAGGATTCGCTTCGACGATTTCAAAGATGAGAGGGTCAACAGTAGTTTCCAGCATATTCAAATACAGTTCCCCAGTTAAATTGTGATCAATAAATAGAGGTCCTACAATATGGTTTCCCAATATTCCCTCCCTAACGTTAATTTTTTCTGGATATTGGGTATGTGTTTCCCGGAAAACGTGAGGGTTGGTGTCTTTCAAATAACGACAATTTTGTCTGTGAACATTGCCGTTCAAAAAAAAAGTACATTCTTCACTCAAACATATATTGTGGAGATGGTTTTCGTCATGATTTCGCAGACTTTTGTTCTTCGATCAGGGTTATCTTCAGTTGATCGGTGTACCATTTTAATTTTGTATGGATGATACCTATTCCTCTTCAAAAGTCTCCATACAGTAGAAGGAGACACCTCACAAACATTCGCGACGAAATAAGTTGACTGTTCAGGATTTACTACCATCTCACCGGAATGGACGGATGACCTGGTGGCTTTTTGTTATGTACACTACCGGTAGTTGTGAATTTTGATACAAGTTCCCTCAAATATTTTCTACAGATAGGACGATTTGTAAAACGTTCATTGAAAATCCTTTCGGTCTCGTCCAATGGACGAGAATTGACAATTTTATAGATTGTTGACGTGGTACCTTTCTACTAGTAAACTAGTACTACTAGTAAAACTAAATGGGAATATTCTAACTGAACAATGATGTTCATTGTCGTATTGACATTTTTTTCGTTTCTATAAACAAAAAGTAAATTCACAAACCTTATCGGGTTGTTGAAATTGCCATATGGCAGATAAAAACGAATATTTCTAGAAATTTCGATATTAATGTGTTTGTCTTCAGGTCGGTCGGTAGCCGAGCGGTTCGACGTGGGTGCTTTGTTCACTCACTCGAATCTACCGCCTGTTGGTCGCTGGTTCAATCCCCAGGCTGAACTATCGACTTTCACTGGCTATAGTCCAACCCGTGTTAGGAATCACACGTTAATAGGTAAGACCCCGTTAGTCTTTAGGTCGCACAAATTTTCATCATATATTCGATGATTTTGATTTCTACAATTGATTTCACTTAAAACGCATTTTGCTATACGGTAGCTTCATCAGTTACGGCTACACCAAAGTATTCTACAATATCTTTTGTATAACAATAGGGAATAACAGAACTTGTTAGAACTCATGAATATAGTTTATTGAATGATTTTCAATATAAAGAGTTTCATAAATACCGCGACACGTGTTTCGCTATAAAATAGGTTTCTCAAACGCTTGAGAAAATTATTGTACAGCGAAACACGTGTCGCGGTTTTTTTTAAACCGTTTATAGTGAAAAATCAAACAATACACTGTTATAAGTTTTAATATGGATTTTCATCAAGTATTGGCCAGTTCTCAGAATGTCTGGACTCCAAGCCATTCAGGCTTGGAGTCCAGCTCCCCTACCCTTTCGGCTGATTATTGGTCTCAAGAGGGACCAATGGGTTCATGACTGATGATATGATGGCATGAAGTCCTTAGACATCAGTGCCGCCCTTCACGGGATTTGGCCAGTTCTATTCAAAACTTGTTAGATAAATGATTAAATTTGGCAAAACAGGTAGATTTCGAATGAACAATTAACTACGTTACAATACTAATTACTTTTAGGAAATAGGTAAAATATTGGAATTTTAAAGAATATTACTTCACTTATTTCCCCGAACACCAAACCTTTATTTTAACACATCGACACGTGTTTCGATCACCAAATGATCATCTTGTAATGAAAACAGGAAGTTTTGATTACAACGAGATGGAAAAACTTGCAGAGGAAAATCTGCAGCAGTCATTGGAAATGACGCGTCATGAAAAATCGAATGAAGCCATCATTTATGCCCTAGAATTTGAGGCTGCCAAAAATGCATCGCGACAACAACGAAAAGTTCTAGTGAGGGCCATAAATGAAAAATAAGACAAAACAACAGATCGACTCATGGTAGTTCTACAGGAACTTCTAAAGGAATATTTAATGAATGGAACTGTACCTGATGCAAGAGGGTGACTTAAATGCTATAAGTGCGGCAGAAAAGGACATTTGAGGCGGAATTGTCGATTACGTCCAGCCGAACTGGAGCGTCGGGGTTTTAAAAAACCAAATTCAGCTGGTGTTAAGAAAAGTACGTTGGCTGCTGCATCAAACAGGAAAAACGTAACAATAATAATTAGAAAATTTCACAATATAAACTTTATCTTCAATACTTGTTACACTATAACAGTAATCTTTTCAGTTGGACTGGTACTACTTTACAAAACATTATATATATACTATAGGCCTCAATTGATACAGGTTATGATTTGGTAAATAGGTTCAAATCAGGATTCCGGTAGTTGTATCGCCAAAAGCATACGCAGGAATTTCTTGTGTAGAGAATCCTGCATTGACAACTGTCTGATACAATCCAACGCCCTTCGTGGTATTAGCCAGGGTAGTGATAGTTTTCTGAAAAATGTCAGTTCATGAACCTCTCGAGTGATTTCTATAACACACTTTGGATAACACTGAAATAGAACGAAAGTGTGAAAAATCTGTTGAAGGATTACATTTTTGCAAAGGATAAATGAGAGATTCATTCCACAACCTTGAAAATTACGGATTTTGAATGCAGGAGTTGATTATGAGTATTCCCATGGATGTTTTGAATTATAGCCACTCACTATACGTGAACTTATTTCAAGAGTTGGTCGTTCGATAGGAGATTTGATTGTTTGCGTTTATAGATATCCAGGTATTTCAGCAGGTTCAATGTTTGTTCTTTATTATCGGTACGTAGTAGGTCATATTGAGTTCTTGTTTGTTTTTGAATAGATAGCATTTTATTTTTTTTTTTATTTTCAATATTCGAAACAATACAGTATCAGTGAATCTTATCGTAATCAAAACTCGAAGGCTTGAAAAGTAAATGTGTGATGTGTTCCGTTCCAAAAAAAATTTAAATGTTGAAAGAAAGAACTATATACAAGATATTTTGGAATGATTCTTAATGAAACTGATTTTTATTGGAAAGCATTTGCTTTCGAAATTAAAATTTCCATCTATTGACCTTGGTGTGCAAGGAATATCTTCATTAAGATTATATCCGTAACTCATTCACTTCTCAGTAAGAAATTCTATTACCATCACTTTTCGTTGTGTGCATAGAATAAAAAAAAACATAATTTCCAACTCGAATTCTAGGCAGTGGAGCAGGTAATGAAATGACGAAAGTTCGATATGAAAGCTTCTTAACTTGTTGTTTTAAACTTTCCGTTTATATTAGGCGAACCTTCGATTCGATGTGGTTGAAATGTGTTAAAAGTCAAATAACGGAAGGAGCGTGCTTCGCCGCGTTCTGAATTATTCAATCAGTGCCAGAATGGCAGTTTGCTTTTTATTATTTCATCACGTCTCGTCATCGAAATTGCGAGATTTCACTGAATTGCTTCGCTTTCACTTCACCGGTTAATTCGCTCTTGTGAAAAATGCCAATATTCAATGAGAGAACCCAATTAACAGTTTTAATTATATGGAGGATGAGTAATCAATTGAAAACATTTTTCACCAAAAATATGGAACGTTTATAACTTGATGGTTGTTTCTGCATATGGATAACAAATTTCTATATTTTGATTTTTATCGAAAGAGAGTTAAGAAAAATTCATAGTTGAACGAAATTAGTAGATGAGATTCTTCTGTTCTGAAAGTACCCTTTATTATCTTTTTTTATTGGTAAGTTGTGATAAATCATTATTAATTATAATATAAATATAATATGAAAATAGCTGTTTTTTTTCAGTTTATGCCTTGAAGTTACTTCTTTGCATGATCTACACATCTATGTATTGAGTTAATTTTTGAAATTCATTGATTCTTTTCTTTCTTTAGAATATTCCCACATGTTTTGTATCAAGAGAAGTAGAAAGACAAAAAAAATTGCTCAAGAATTGATCTCTTTTAAAAATGTACCCTTTCAAGTGAATACATTTCCTACTCACTTTGTATCCCAAACATTCGTTATGGAAATAAATCAGATATCATTCATGGGATTTCTACACAAAATATTAAATGGAATGTAAAAGTTTCACTTACAGTGAGTATGACGGCCCAACTAGCAATTTCGTATTTTATAATAGTTGCGGAAACGTTTCGGAGAAACAAATTATAAAACTGCATTCCTCACAGAAATGTTTTCGAATTGTTTATAAAACTGCTATAAATAGGAAATTGGCACCGTTTTATAAAGCATTATAGTCATTATCAATATTTTGTAAGGCCTTTTACAAACACTACAAAACAGTTTTATGAACATTTTGGCAGTTACTATAAAATTTGTCTAAAACTCTTAAAAAGTAGTTTTATAAAGACTTCCCTTATTGAACCTTTGCAACATATTTAAGCGACACATAAAATGATCAGGAGACAATTTTATAAGAGTTTTTTAGTAGTTCCAAGTAGGCGTTATAAAATATAATACAGTCGAAAACGATAACAATGAAATAAAAAAGTGTTAAAAATGTTTTCTTGAAGACGCAAGAAGTAATTTTGCATTGGACACTAGGAAAATATAATAGATATGTCACCAACTGAAAACTAACAAATAGAAAGGTTAAAGCCATTTTAAAATTTCACTTCTGCACTCATAAAACTTATAAAGACATTGTTTGTGTTTCGAAGATTGATATTTTTACTGCAAATGAAATTTTATTGACAAATATATAGCCTATTATTAGCAAAATTTAAGCGCGCCACTCATTTATAAATGTTGTCGCTAAAATTATTAATTATACAAAAATTCACTCATTCGACATAATAATTTTCTGGTCGCAAACTCAACTCACTTTTTTCTAAATAATATAATGTTATAATATTTATGTACATTTCAGCTGTAAATATCACTATATGTGCGGTATTTCATATTTTCAACTCATCTAATTTCAGTATTCCGGATCGCTATCATTTAAAATGGCGTCGTTCTATAAAATAAATTGGTATCAGTAGCGAGCATTTCAACGTATTTTAGCTACTATGTTACCCCTATAAAACTGTTGAGAAACTCTTAGTTCTGGGAGTGATGGTATTGCGGCAGAGTCGGACTACTTTTAAAGCTATAAGTTCCTACAAAAGGGCTTGTATGAATAAAAGATTTCTCACATATAGTTCGGATAAATATTATCTGTATTTGATGTTTTGGCTAAAATGTTTCATCGATTATAAAGGCTAAACGATGGGTTTTAACCATTATAATAAACTTTTCCTGTTTTTCGCAAGAAACAAATTGAAGCACTAGGTCAGGTAGGATAGTTTGAAGTATTTTTTAATATTTACAATATACAAGGCGACTCAAAAAGCTTTCAGAAAGTTTTTTTATGGAACACCAAGTCATTTCTTCGTCTATTTGAAGCACTTCGAACTGAATCTAAAACTATTATATACCCCCCAATAAATGCTCAAAATGGCCGCCACTGAGTCATCATTTATTTTTATTTATATATTTCGGATAGAAACAGAAAAATCCACTACAGTATCCACACAATGGAATTATGATCAAATTGAAAGTATAAATTAATACACTAATATATGCATATCATATTGTCTAAAATTGAGGATGAATTAGAATTGAATACAGTAACAATAAAAACTGATTATTAGTTATTGACAAAATATATCAATGAATTATAATTTATAGTAATGAGTTTTCAAAATTTTTTTGGCCCTAAGCTACGATGTATTGAAAATATAGAAGTATTTTGCAAGAGTTTTACCTCATATTACTGGAGTTTTCTCCCAACACCAAACTGTTCTAGATCCACTATTAAAATTTCCGACCGTCTTTTTTTAATAGATGGATTTTCTGAAATAACTTGAACTCAACCAAACTAGCCCAAACCAACCATTATCCCTTCTTTTACTAAACAAAAAATTATAAAAAAATATTTGTTACAAATAAAGTATTCGAACCAGTCGTCACAAAAATTATTCATACGTCAATCAATCAACATCCCAACATCAAAGGCATTTACACTAACGAATACCTATGGATATGAACACTGTCACGAATTAATTATAGAAAGCGGATAGCGCACCCATACAATCGAATTTGAACGCGAACGCATACGCTCAAATCACAAAATTATTGGAAACCTAGATACTCCCAAATTGATGCAATTCCGTGAATCACCTTGTATGGTTTAGCTGCTAAAACTGAACTCCCATCCAACCAACACAACTAAGCACCCCGTTATTTTGATGTTTTCTTACACAGAATACTAAGAATACGGCCCTGTTAATATGTGTTTGCCTTTCTGCTCCGCTGTGGCTCTGCTGTCGGTACACAACTATTGTGATTGTTATAAGTTAGTTGGCAACATTTTTGCTAATAAACGACACTTTGGTGACTCTTATAATATAAATTACTTATATTCATCACATATTACCTTTTTTATGATAAATATTCGTTGTCTAATGCTAAATACATGATGAATATTAGACATAACCTATATGATCGCCGATGAAATATTGTTAATATATAATTTATCATGCGTTTAGAGGAAGTGAGGGGTAAGTTTTTGATGTCAGAATATATCTTTTAATTATTTTCAATAATTGACCAGATATTTGATAATTCAGGCCTATATTTTCAGTTGATAGTTTTTTTTGAAGCTGGATTTGACTCATTTTATCTACGTTTTAGGTATATATGTTCACCATAGTTCCTTCGTCATGGGTAAATAATAATCAACTCTCATGGCCCAAAATTGATGCTGATAAGCTTATACGAACCCACAATTCTATGCCAGAAGCCAGTTGGTTTACAATGATGTATAAACTGAAACGAAGTCATTTGATGACCTACCAAATTGCTGAAGAAGAACTATTAGAACGAATGCTGAAGAATGACGATACAGAACAAGAAAAAATTATCAATTTTATGCAACCCAAAAAGCAAGCAGGGTTATTTTCATTCAAACAAGTTGTCACAGAAAGTGTGAAAAAGCCAGAGTGATGTATCTTTTATGGGATACTGTCTATATGACAGTAGGTATTAGTTACTCGAGGAGTTACTTCTGAATACTTTCTGTAAAGCATATCTTGCTGTACCTGAATTTGTCATCATTCAAAGGGTTGTAACACGAAACTGCTTCACTCAGAACAAAATATTCAAGTTTTCTAAATAGATAACTAAAAACTGAAACTTGAAAGTGCAAACCCTTTGTATTTTACAGTCCTCCAAATTGTGAATAATAAGGTTGATTTACTGAACCCAATGCCTTGAAAATATTGAATTTACTTACTGGGTACCTATACTCAATAAAAATCAAATATTTAGAAGTCGCTGAAGAATTAATTTCCACCACGATATCGATGGTGTCCCATTTGAATAACTAAATGGAAATATTCTTACTAAACACAACTGAAATTTTGAAGATTTTTTTCAAAGCTGTGATTAGGAATCGATGTCAGCTGGTTGTTCTTAATTGCTGCATTTTATTCTTGGTGGCAGCAAATATATATTAGCAAAAGCAATTCAATTTTATAACAGTTTTATTAGTGTTTTTGAATTGTTGTGAATATACCATACTATAAAATAGTTGGGAAATTATCATTGAAGTGACAATATAGTAATGAAAATAAAATAGTGTCTGAAAGCATTCTTATAAAATAATTTCATTAAAGCTACAGGAAACAGTTATAAAATAAGCTTGAAATAAAAATCTCGCAGAAAAGTCTTATAACACTGCTACATAACAATTTACTTTTATAGGAAAATAAGTTTTATAAGTTAGTTTTAAAAACGTTTCTGTGATAATTTCCTGACTATTTTATAATGGTTTTTTAATTTTATTTCATAAACGTTTCTATGACAAATTTATAAAACACTTTTATTGCCTTCAACTGTATTGTGTTCACCGATCATCTAATACAATCAATTAGCATTTTGGAAGTAATTATAAAATATTAATAAAATAAAACTGTTGCAACACCATGGAATTATAAAACAACTTTGCTGGTTGGGGGGTGTTCCATGTTAGTGAAATTTTTAACTTTCATTCAGTATATTGTGTAGAACTCCTGTGAATAATAATATATTGACGTATTCAAAAAACACTTCATAGTGAAATTTTCACTAAACGATTTCACAAAAATGCAACACGTGTTTCGCCATACAATGGCTCAAAGGGTTCCCCATTATAGGAACCCTTTGAGTCCCTTGCTGGCTGAAATTTTCATGGATAACATAGAATATGAAATCCATAATAAACAGTTAACTTACAGTTTCTTGTACTGGTACAGAGATAATATCTTAGTCTGTTTTATTGTTTCAGATAGGCAAATAGGTAAGTTCATTGAATATGTCAATTCCATCCACTCGTCAATAAAATTCACCACTGAGCGGAAGGTAAGTATTTCAATGAATTACCTTGCCTCAACCATCACGAAAAATAACAATAAACATGAATCCACACACCCTTACCAGCATAAAGTTGCTGCATTAAATATTATGCTTCACATACTATTGAATATTACACTGTCAGAGAGTAATTTCCAGAGAGAGCTGAGTTTGATCAAACAAATCGCTGTTAACAGCTGTTATATGGTAGATATTAAATACTCCATTCTTTCCGAAAAACTAGAAAAGCGAGACATGGACCTGGTCGAACAAATTGAAGATGCGATAACGTCAATTATAGGACGTTGTCATATTTGGATGGACCAACCAATAATATTGCCCGTTTTTGAAGAAAGAATGCGTTAACGTAGCCTACAGAACGAATAATAGTCTGAGTAAATGCATTAAAAACAATGAAGACAACACTTTGGTGTTGAATAGATCAGGAGTATATAAGCTGGCCTGTGGCTCTTGCCCAAAGTGTATATTGGACAAACAGGGAGAACATTTTCCCAAAGAATTAAAGAGCATAGACGTAGTAATGTAAATAGAAAGACCAATTCCACATTTGGAAACCACCTTCTAGCCGAAGGACATGAGTTCAATCATCATTATGGTGTGTTACATTTAGAAGAGAAAAGTTTGAAACTCAATTTTCTAGAATGATCAGAAATCAATAGGTTCAGGAATTCACGTAATTTACGGAATGATCAATCAGAATTGAATAACTCCCCGTTACTAAATATTTTTTCAAATTTGGAAACTGGGACATAAGCTCAGATAATTTATTACATTAAAAACTTAGGTGAAAATCAGCTACTTGAAATGGAGGTACTTCAAATTTCAGAATGAGTTATATCAAGTATTGAATATGTAGAATTAGTTAGAAAAGAACGCCCGAAGAAGCCATTGTATGGCGAAGCACGTGTTGCGTTTTTGTAAAGTCGTTTAGAGAAAATCTCACAATAAAGTGTTTTTTGAATACGTTAGTTATGGATTTTCATTAAGTATCGGCCAATATCATCGTAATATATTGAAATTTTGGATAATTTTTCTATCCTTGGCTGATTGAACAGACTACCCTATATTCCGAATACTAACTTCCTAGTGTGAAGGATTATTCACTGGAACACATGTTAAATTACATACCGACTAAAAAGTTGGAAGCCCTAGAGCAAACACGAACCCGAAACAAAACAAATCATTAACTACGATGAAACAATTAAACTTTGCCAGAGAAAAGCGACCTACCGAATCGTCCGAAAAACTTTTCAGCGATTTCCAGCCAGCTGGCAGTTTCCACATGGAAAATAAAGACCATCGAGCGTTACTTCGGTGAAGTCATCAAAAATTGGGGGAAATGTCAGTGGAGACCGAATACAAAAGTTAATTGGGCTATTGTTTTCGTTTCAGTGGATTTTCAGTGTACCTTTTTCACTGTTCAGAGCCCGCCTCAGCTGATTTTCAAAAGCGTATGGACTGATGCTCTCACTCGAGTCAATAGGTATCAACACATATTTCAATGCATTGAATTTATTGAATTTCATTTATGTTTTTTCATATTTGATTTCATAAATTTTTTGAAATGTAAATTCTTTAAATGAATATTGGTGGAGTTTTCTCCCAATACCAATCCAGTAATTTTCATTTCAACATTCATGAAGTATTTCACAGAAAATGTAGTTTGAGCGGAAATACTTTTTATACAAGGTGAACAATAATTTACTCGTCAAGCGAAATTTTTTTATAAGAGAACTAAAACAACGGCAGATATGAAATTATGTCACTATTGATTCTGAGATGTAGAATTTTGTATAATATGAAGTTTCGGATAGTTATTACCAACTCATGGATTGAATTTTGCACCAAATGAAAAAATATTATGAATTGTGGCTCTTATACCTCCTCAAAAATGTTGAATAGTAGCCTGGGAAATAATTCTGGTAAGTAGCAAATGGGCGCCACTCCACACTAAAATTCCATAACAGTAGGCAATGAATTTCCAGAAATATTATTGCATTAAAACAAAAATATTGTTGTCAGGTTGTGATTCTATATTATTTTATCATCTTCTATTTGAATCATACACACATCTGAATGATCATGGAATAGCACACAACATATTTTATTTTTTAAAAAACTTGTTAATGGAATGTTTATTAAATGAATATAAAGAAATTCATTATATTCTGCAACTGAAATTAATAAATGGCAACGTTGTGGGATGGAAAAAATGGCAGATTTGATTTGATGTAACATATAGAGAGAGAATATGAATATTGGCCAATCAGCTGAGCGCGGTTAGGCTAACATTCGTTGAATAATACGTAGATGAGATACCTTTTTTTTATTACTATTATGAATTAGTTTTGAAGATTTGGGTCTGTTTCAACACAGTTATGGAATTTCCTCTTTTGAAAACTCTAGAAACGGAAATACCCTTTTCAATAATATAATAATAAAATAAATAAATATATTTTCGTATAATACCTACCTTAGATAAGAATTGAAGAAGAATAATACAGTTTCTATCAACTTAATCGAGTCGTAAGAAGTTATAATGTATTCGACGTCACAAAATTAGGTACCGACATTTCTAGGAAAAGGATTAACAGTGAATAAATGAAGAAATTTTATATAAGATGAAAATCAAGGAATTGGATTGAGAATTGAAAATCCTCAGAAAATAAATCAGTTCGATTTTGTGCTGAGTACTGTTAGCAATATCGAAAATGAAAGCAATCAAAGCAAACGCAGACGCCTGAATGTATCTGAAGGACAAAAAATATTATATAAAACGTGTATTGTGGGTTCCGTGGACGTTGTGAAAATATGTTGCATAACGACGAATTTTCAAAACCTTTAAATAAAATTAAGGTAAATGGGATGATGTTTCTAAAAACACTGACACTAGACGAGGATCAATGCCCAAAATATCACGTGTTTCATTGCGCACATTGAAGCATTTATGAAAAGAGGTATGAAAAGTACTCTTATAGAAAGCGAATAAATGGTTTTGTGTGGGAGAAATTACTTGAAAAAATCCGATAGTATCGTTTTGAAGGTAGAAATATTCATTATCCAGGTGAGAATTGGTTACAAGAAGGCCATACTGTCTTAAAGTTATAGCGAAATTTAAAAGTAAGAAGTTATCGATCAACTTTCATTGAATGCCTCTCAACAGGAGGACGGAGACTCATAATAATTCATATGGACAGTCATTCGGTTTTTTTTCTGAATGGAGCAATTGGAGCAGTCACTAACAATTTATTGGCGAAAAGCTGATATCAACTGACTCTCTCAAAAAATATACCATTCGACGATAATATGTTAAAAGTCCAGTTACTCAATATTGCAAGGAAACGTGTACTTCAGTTGAAGAAGTATGGCTCGTGACAGAAACATAAGTACACCGCCTCCCTCCTCGCCATTGTGAGCTGAACTGAATCGAACTAATATGGGCTCAACTAAAAAATCAAGTGGCGACGAAAAACTCGACTCTCAAAATGGATGAGGTGAAAGGCCTACTAGCTACTGCTATAGAAAATATCACACACGAGTCATAGAAAAATGCATTGGACATATGATAAAAAGAAAACAAAAAGTGATCAATTTTACATAAATTGTATCCAAACTTTTGCTAAAACGACTCTCTTGATAGTTTTTTGTAAAATGCAGCAAATTATCGCCAAAACCATATGATTAATCTAAATGTAAAAACTGGAATTTTGGTCTCAAAATGTGAATTCATGCGTCAGTTCAGATTATTATAAACATCATTTATCATTTCACAAAACTTTATGTAATATAATACCTACTTTCCTCATGAAACATTTTCAAGTTCCATTACTTTACTAACACCCTGTACATCCGATCTCAGATTTTCATTATGATTTTTTTCATAAGAATGGCTTTTTGTAATAAAATTAATAATGAAGATTTCTCTCCTCTTAGCAATTCCATTCGTAGACACACTGTATATTTTTTTAATGATCAAATAATTTGATTATTTTTTTGTAGATTAAGTTTTTAAATACTAGCAATACGATGAACATTGATTTTTTCTTATCTATTTAGTAGATAAGCAGATTGAAGCAAAAACATCATAGTCATTTCTGAGAATTTAGTGTCCTTATTTTGTAATAATAGTATAGTACAACCTGCGATAACATGTCATGTGTCATGATAACATGTCATGTGGATTTGATTGAATGTTGAACAATCGTTTCATACACCTCACTGGAAAATTCACAGTGATCGTTTTCGGAAACACTTGTAATTCATTGTATTTCTATTTTTTGAATAAACAACATTGAAAAATCTGAAAAATCACCAAATCAAAATCAAAAGAGAATCTGCCGAAGCGTAATGAAAGACAAACTGAAAAGTTCAACACGGAAAGTTACTGCGTAATAAAGTATAAACCACTGGAGAGTCCAATTATGCAGTAACTTGTCGTATTTATTAATTTTGCCTACATATTGGAAAAATTGATTGAAAAAAATATTCATACCTAGCTTTTTTCAGTAGTCGACGTTTCGGATTTTATTTCTTCCATTTTCAGAACTTGGAATTCATCAAAAACTCAAGCGGTACTCTACATGAATACATATACTGGATGTTTTTGGAGTATTCAGTTGAGGTTCATAATTTCGTTTTCAACCTCTCTTTACAGTAATAGCAACCAGATACGATCCATAATCGCAGAGCTATTTGAAATACACTTGTTACTTTCTGAGAGTATATATGAGGATTCTCAAAGTTTTCTGATTTTTTCGTGAGTTTCTTTGGTGATAATATTCATTTCACTCAATTCTGAAGCGTGATCAACAGTTGATTTCAGAATATTCTTCGCTATCTTCAATCATGTCATCTGTTTTCTCCTTATACATTCACGATGTTCATATTTTCTCACATCTAGTGGTCTAATGGTTTCAACAGGAATAAGGTAAATTGTAAATGCAAATTTCTGATTTTCCAATCGTAGTTTTGGATTTAGTTTGTGTCAAAAAAGGTGTTAATGCGCTGGTGTTATTGATAATTCTGCAGAAAAAACATGGATAAGCCAATGCATAGGGTCGTCTTCAATAACACCGAAGACCTTGGCTTATCAAAGCGCCTGACAGGTCGCTTTCCTCAGGTCGAGTGGGCTGAAGTCGTAAACTGAGGTGTTCATCATGGCTTGCTAGGATAGTGTCGTGAACACCTTAGTCTACCGCAGTCACGTGATGGGTATAGAGGTTCCTGACACAAGGTGCAGGGCAGTCATTTTTGGTTCACTGCGCTTGCTCAGGGCACATGATTCTCGAACCCAATTATCACTTACCCAACAGTGTGGGGAGGGGTCATTGGTTGATAATGCTGGCGCGCCCTCCCGAATGTATCGGGGCTTCGGGGGATAGGGCCAGACCAGCGTACACTACGGTGAAAAAAAAATGACTCAATACTTGGTTCCTAGTGATCGAGGAAGGGGCCCTCACAATCGACCCGCTCTGAGGGGTCATAGACAAGGTGGTGGGGCCCATAACGATGATTTGCCTACCGATGACAACCCTGACAATGACAGCGGACGTTTTGAGTGGACGCATGAGCTGAAAGATAGCCTTACGGTATGAAAGAAGTTAGCCTGCGCGAAGAGGATACATGGTGAGATTGCATGCTCTGTGGTGTGAAACACATTCGGAGTATGCCGCCTTTTCCGCCAAAAATCTTAGAGATTACGAATCCTATCTTCGGCGGCAGTGATATATAGTTCCTTCTCAGCCTGCTAACGATGTTGTAGAAGTGACAGTTCTAACAGCCGTTGGACCAATGAAGTCAATCAGAACACGCAGGGCGCTTCACATAATTAGGTCCCTGAAAACACAAGAACTGGCTTGTTTGGATGCGGAGATTCATAGTGTTCTAACAGAAGAGGCTGACATCTGACAAATCAACACCGCCGTGTATAGCGTCGTCCGATCGCTTTCCGAATCGAAAGAATGAAATCTCGACCTTGCGATTCGGGAGATTGAATTGCGTGTACGCAAGATGGAGGCTAAAATCACGTCGTCGGGACAACACGCGTCTGGTATCCAATGTGCGTTAGGAATCACACGTTAAATAGTAAGACTCCATCAATCCTCAGCTCGCACAAATTTTGACGTCTGAGGGTTGTCGTTAATAGGGGTGCGGCAGCAGGTTAATAAAAAAACATACTTTTTGTTTTACGCCCGCAGTGTGACGAATAGGCCGCCAAACTACAACGTAGTTTGCGGAGCGTGCTGCTGACCACCAACCAGCACTGCCTTTATAGGATACGAATTCTAGTGGCTGCTAAAAAGTCACTAGTGAGGCGAGCGAGAAGTATAGGGGAAAACCTTAGATTCCGCGAGAAACCTTCTCGCTTATTCCAAGAGCCTCCACGTCTTGTGGATAATCCGCCGACCGCTGATCAGGTGGTATCCTGAGCTCAATGAACTGCGCAATCCGATAAGTCCGGATATCGTTCGAAGAACCCTTGTGGGTTCCAAGAACTCCAGGCCAAGTCGGACTGAAAACTTATTGGTGGAAAAAACTAACAAGTATCCACCACCATCTGGCCAGAGTTTTCAACTCATGACTGGACGTGAAGCAGTCGACTCCGGGTTGGTTTGTCGAGAAACGGACCGTTCTCATCCCCAAAAGTGGAGATTTGTCATTTGGAATAGTGAAGTGGACTCGGGAGGAGCTGTATGCACTCGACCTGAAGACCCGAAAAATGATGCATCTCTATAGGAGTTTGCATCCCAAATCTTCCGTTTTACGGCTGTACTTCACACGACAATAGTGAGACCGTGTACTTCTGAGTTTGGAGTGTCTACATAACAGAATACTACTGGACATAGCATGTGAAGTCGTCAGGAGTTCGGATCCCCTTCTCTGCATGATCCGTGATCATGAGAGAGCAGGAATAGAAGCTGCATGAGCAGCTGATGGTTTAGTTCTTGACACTGAACGAGGTGACCACAACTCTGTCACCGAGTTGAAACCCGTTCAGAAAAAAGCTCATATAAAAGCCACAGAGATCACCTCACGTCTGCGGAAACACGAGGATGAGCCAATGAATAGGGTTTTCTTCAATAACATTGAAGACCTTGGCTTTTGATTTCCTCAGGTCGAGTGGCTGAAGTCGGAAACTGAGGGGTTCATCAAGGCTTGCCAGGATGGTGTCTTCAACACCTCAGTCTACCGCAGTAGCGTGATGGGTATAGAGGTTCCTGACACAATGTGCAAGTCCTGCCGCGAGGCGCCCGAGACCTTGATGCACTTGCTATCAGCATATCCAGCATATGCGGTCTCGTCCTACATCCATCGACATATCGCGGCATTTAGACTGCTATGTCATCATATAAGGCACTCTTACGGTATTGATGAGACACTTATGGTCTTCTGCGCTCCGGAGGATATTGAATTTGTTGTGGGAAAAGTGAAGTGCCAAATTTATTGTAACTATTCCTTTCCCACTCTAAGGCTCATACAAGCTAATGAGCCTGATGTATTCCATTTCGACCACCAGAGCAAGACAATATTTGTCGTGGAGTTTTCAGCTTCTGGCGGGACGAATATCGTCCAAAAAGGGGGGGATAAATGAATAACATATCGAGATTTTCTCTTTGAATTCCGCAGACTCTATCCAGACCACTCTGTCAAGATGGTTATTCGGATTACTGGATTTCTTGGTGGAATGATGCTCTTTCTACTCTCGGATCTTAAAATCATACCGGCATGCCGCACCAAGATAGAAATCTCAGCCAGGCAGATGCAGAAGGTTGTCATTCTTGGCTCACTGCGCTTGCTCAGGGCACATGATTCTCTGACCCAATGATCACTTACTGCACGGTGTGGAGAGTGATCGTTGGTTGATAATGCTGGCGCGCCCTCCCGAATTTATCGGGGCTTCGGAGGATAGGGCCTGACCAGCGCATACTTCGTATAATAATGATAATTGTTTTTATTGATAGGTAAGGAAAAAATAAATATTATGCATGAAATACAATATATACAATCCACCCATGTATCTATCAAAAGGCAGAAAGACACGAACGACTCAATCAGAAGCCGCTCTTCCATTCAACCTCGAGAAAAAAAAAATTAAATGAAAAATATCATACATGCACAACACACGTGAATCCTAGATATAGTTCAGTGCCAAACACACCGGAATCATTTCTGTCAGTACCGACAATAATGAAAAAACTAATGAAAATTATACTGAATGAAATACTCATTTACATCAAAATTATTTAATTGCCAGAGGAGTTGAAGCAATTTGTGTTCCAGTAAGTAAATATTGAGTTCACTCCTATAATCTAGCACGGAGAGTGATTGTGAATTCGATTATGAAGCCAGGACACCATTATAAGAGAAGGATCCTCGAAATGTTAGGTGATACAAGCTACACAAGCTATATCTATAACCGATGCGTCTCAATTCCTTAGATGAACCAGACGTTAGTTGTGAGGTGCGTGTGTAGTGTTGTTGGTTCTGTGATAATTGTGGGATATGTATATGTTGTGTATTGCTTTTACCAACTTCATTGAGAGCTCTTTCTACAAACTGCTCCGGATTTGCGTTTTGATTCAAAACCGTTTTAATGATTGTTATTTCCCCTCACATTTCGAATTTGTAATTGATTAAGTTTTGCAATGAAATCAGAATTATCTTTATGAAACTGCTTTTCTTTACAGAAGAGGGTTTAAAAGATTTTGAACAAATGCTCTTATCTTATTTCTTATCAAATTTTTCGACAAATCAGTTTTTTATGGCGTTTGAATCTTTATAACTCATCAACTATTCGAGATACGACGAAGACACTTCAAATCTTTTTTTGCTCTCCTTTTAATAATAAACAAATAACATTTCAAACAAAATGCTCTAACCCTATTATTTATCATCTTTTTCCAAACCTCCCCCCCTTTCTTCAACTGAATTGTTTATAAGTTTTGCAAATTTTTCGAGTTCCTCTTGATATTTTTTAGGAAGTAGCTAGAAGTCATTCCAAATCGAATGAGCCCTGGATCAATTTTCGGTGCCCTCGGACAAAATTTGAAAAAAGGATCTTGTAACCCAAACTAGATGTTACCTATCATTGCACTTGGTAGTACGTGTTCGTTGTATGATTTATAGAGTATTATATCTGTACTTTTCCTCATTTGGATTTGTATCAAACTCTTCAACCAAGCTCATCCTCAGTTCAATCAGGTTGGAGCCTAGCCCCCTTACCCTGTAGCTGATTTTATCAGAAAGACAAATGGCTTCATGACTGAGAGATTATATGACTGAGAGATGAACTTATTCGCTTGCACCTTCTATTTGTATTCTGGACGCTGATGTCATGCAGGTAGATATCGCTGGCTACGCAGATACATTATAGTCCAAGATCCCAGGGCTCCCAGACGTGGATCAACGAAGCTAGACAACCTAGACAAAAGATTAACGTTCAGGTCTCACGTACGGCAGAGAATAGGAATGACGAGATCTGCTCCACAAAACCTATTATCAATAATAGGTCGAAGAAGCAACATGGGAGTGAAAGTGAAGCTGGTGATAATAAAGACCGTAATATTACCGATAATCCTGGGCACTGCCTGGGGCCAGTGCCCAGCGACATACAGAAGACAAATGACCCCAGATTCCGAGAAAGGGACAAACACAGAAGGCCAACGAAGCAGAACCAAAGACAACCCCCCGAGAGTCGCTGTCAGGCGGCTCCGGTAAATAAATTTATTAACCAGTCTTCAAATTGATCTCATTTTCAGATTCACTGGGAACCAACACTAACCGGAGACACTCGTCTTCGAGCAGGAGGGCTCCCAGACATTACTTATATTCTCAGAAATGAAATCTATAGAATAACGTAGTATCAGTACATACTATGAATGCTACTAGCTTGGGCCTACGGCCAGTTTGAAGCTATCAGGTGCTGAAGGTAAGTAAAAATTGTAATTACATTGAAGAAAATGTTTCATAAAATATTTTCGAAAATTAATAATCAATACTGTCAGAGTCGTTTTGGCGGCGGTCATTTCCACCAGACGTTTCAAAGCTTTCGAAAAAATGATGCAATTTCACCTATAATCTCACAAAAGCCCGCTATGTGTATGATCACAGGGTCATTATTTGTCCGATTGAGCGTGGGAAAGATATCTATGAGCATCTATTTTTCTTCTGCATTTACTGTCTATTCTAGCCTACAGTGTATGTGTGAGCGACTTGGTGTTTGGTATACTGTTTTGTGTCGGGTATTTTCAGTATTATTCCATTGTGTGAATAATACTATTTGTAAGACTCAAAAATCCATTTTGAAGAAATGTTTGGAAAAGGACATCGAACACAATCCACCATCTTATACTGTTGCAATTCATAGATTTTTCTTACTTCACACGATGAAAAAGGTTTCAAATCATTTGACAATATTTAACTTATTCCTATATTCTATATCTAACTATTCTTGAATTCTCACATGGTGTTTGACGTCAGTAAAGAGTTCAACAGAAAAAATGTTAAGAACTTCGATGCGAGCAACTTTCCATCGAACAAAAATGAGCTTTTACAGCTGTTGAAACGAGCTAATTACATCGCTAGTCTCTGAAGTAATGCTCATATGAGAGAGCCTACTATTTTGAGTCCTGAAAATAATGGGTGGACATTATACTCAATATAATTTCAACTAGTTCGATGGGGACCAAATACTGAGCTTTGTTAGTGAATCTCATATTATACTATTACTGAATTATTTACAAGAAATTGTAACTATTTGATTCTCAGTAATATTATTTTATTCAGAAGAAGATAATGAAGTTGCTGAAGATGATGATGAAGATATTCAAAACCAACATTAGATGAATGATGAATTATCAATCATCAATGATGTTGACTATGTGAATCAAAAAGAAATCGAAATTACCATTGATGAATTTCATTTTTTTGCATATGAAAAAATGAAAATAAACTTGAATTCCATTGAGTTGATGCTGTTTAAATCATAAATTTCCCAAGTATGTTCAATGGAAAACATTTTGCCAACTCAACAACGGTTTGTTTATAATTTTTCTAATTATGCGGTAATCATTAGTATGAGTAAGCGTGAATATTTTACTTCATTATTACTAAAGACCCATTAGATTACTAATAACCAATTTCGAAAAACTATGTTATAAAACTACCTAACACTTACGCTCGCGCTCATAAACCTAGAGAGCTTTGCGTGTGTCTGAGGGGGCGTTAGGTGCCTCCGATTCGTCTGGCTGCTTATGAAAATTAATAAATTAGTTTCCCGAGTATCATATATGAAAATCAAGACTGAGATTGTAAGAAGAGTAACATTACTTTTTTGGATGCTTCAAAGCATCTGGTGAAGATTACCACCGTTGAAATGAGTCTGGCAGTATCTAATCTAATATATAAAATTCACGTGTCACAGTGTTTGTCACCAAACGGCTGAACCGATTTAATGAAATTTTGTAGGTTGTTATCAATTTTTTATACTCCTAATTGGTATTGTTCAATAAATAATCTTAATTTATTAATTTTTGAACTCGGTCGATAACAGCGCAAGTGATAATTCATCAGCTATTCTTATCAGCTGATACCAGTCGGCCTCCACCAGGTGTCGCTGCTTACGCACACAGTAAAAGTAGCACATACTTTTACTTGATATAACCTCAACAGTACTTAACGAGAATCGCAAGCTCCCGTCAACAACGGTTACTGTGTTGAACGTATTGCGTTTTATTTATTGGTAACACTATATTAATAATACCATTTAAGCCAGTGCATATCAAATTGTTTGATATGCGTGTTCAAATACTTCAAGATCCATCCGCTGAAACATTTTCAAAACAACTGTAAGATATTGGTGATGGAAAAGATACAAAACAAGACCGATTTCTGCACAATTATTGCTGCACAAGATGCTCTCATTGACCAGATATTTCCCAATGTACACATACAACGTAATTTGAACTTACCACGGTTGTGCAACGGTACACGATTAGTCATTAAAAAATTAATGACAAATGTTATCGAACTCATCAATTTGAATGGCAAATGTTGGAGTTTATTTCGTTTATTTATTTTAAAATCGTTGCATTCTGTATAATTATATTTGATGTTTTGTAAATCTTTGATAATATGTATAAGTTATCTGTGACGTTGTTGAAAAAAAAAATAAAAACAGTTTGATAGACAAAAATTTTGGATTTCAATTTGGTTCTTCGAGGCTGGATATTTCCAATAACACCTAATTTACAGGTAAAGTCAAAATATATGGTCCTTTATTGCCTATAAAGAACAGCAATTTGGTGATACAAAGTAAGAATTATGTCTGAATTGAGAAAAAGTAAACGACTCGACGAAAAAAGAAATCAGAGAGACGCAGAAAAAAATGCTGAAGCAGATGAGGGGATGAACAGACCGAAAAAGGTGCATGTGCAAATTTTTTCTGATAGATCGGTGGTAGATCCAAATGACAAATCTACCTAAGAATAAATGAATGCAGACAGCAGGAAGAATTATTCTGTACATGGTAAATCTCATGAAAGCAAGAAAGTCAGCACAAGAACGATAAATCTAAGATTTGGAACCTGCAATCAAACTAGCCCAAATTGAAGAAATTGAGTCAGTATCTACTTAGCAGGATGAAATTGGATCAGATGGATACAGGGAGTCACTGGCAAGCTATGTTCCTAACGTACAAAAGTAGATGACAGAAAGAACTCCGTGGGATGGTAATGACTAAGCAGGTATTTTCACACCAAAATATGAGCAAGATCAGAAAAATAAGACCAAGGTAGGTGATTTTCATTTACAAAATCTACAAATTGATAAAAAGTCATAAATGCATACGTCAATGTCAAGTGACAGACAATGACATTCGGAAAATTTTGGTTAGACAAGGTGTACCGAAAGACTTGCCAATTTTCAGGGGCGATCCTATAAAATGGCCACATTTTATTCAGCAATACAAACATTCTACATCTATATGTGGCTACTTCAATGAAGAAAATCAATGTCGACTTCGAAAATTTCTCAAAGGTAATGCAAAAAAATTAACTGTCTCTACTAATATTGCCACTAAATGTTGACAGAGTAATTGACCTTTTACAAAACCGTTTTGGACGTTCAGAACATATTATCTCACTTTTATTAGACTGGGTTAGAAAGTTTCCCAATGTTAGGAATGAAAAACTAGATATGTCAGTAGAGTTCTCAGATGAAGTAAAGAGTCTTGTTGCAACCATTGAGACATTAAATGAAGAAGACCATTTGCGCAATCCAATATTGTTGAAGGAATTAGTGAACAAGTTATTAACTTCACAAAAACTCAATTGGGAATATATATCAAATAAAAAAACCAAATGTCAATTGATTGAATTTACTACCTGGTTAGAATCAAAAGCAAATGCAGCATGCCAAATTTTGATTCCATGTACTTCTGACGACAAAGGTTGTAATTCAAAGAATAAAATACGTAAAGATGTAACCCTGACAACAAAAACCGTTTCCAAAGCTTTTTTGTGTTGTAGAAATGAAATTCATCATTTGAATGTTTGTCCAAAATTCAAAGCTTTTTTAACAGACGAAAGATGGTCCTTCATAATATCAAAACGAATATGTTTTACTTGTCTTTTCCATTTCATAGCATAAAAACTGTAAAAAAAATATAATTGTGCAATATCAATGGCTGTCAAAAGCCTCATCATGAACTGTTATAAACAGATTATAGTCAAGAGACAAATATTCAAAAAAATACAGATGTACAGATACAGAAATATAACTCCTGCAAAAACTAAATTTATTTGTGAAATATCTTGACTTTTGTCAATTTAATTAGAGAGCCTACAAAATTTAAACAAACAATAATCGAACAATCAAAAATCAGAATATAGTTGAATTAAAAAAATCAACAAATCATTAATTAATTCATTCAGATTCATCTATGGTGGAGATCAACGAACTTGATATAGTTCTAAAATTTCCATGGATATCTATCCGCTGTCCTTCTGTGCATCTATTTGGTCGAACGTCGATCAAATTTCTCTTCAATCCTTCCATCGAGCATAGTTCGTTGTTTGGATCGCACTGTACCCTAACCATGAAGAAAGGCAAATGGAACAAAAAAAGACCAGTTATTAAGGCAACAGCTAACTTCATTTTGTCAGTTCAACTCGACTGTGTATTGAATATGGTGATACACTGATTGTTTACAATTGATAAAACGGTAGCATTTTCTTAATTTTTAATTAACATTTTTATTTGTGAAATTTAAAGTTATATGTGAAATTATAAAAGAATGAGGTTTGCAACATTGGGGGAGGAAAAACCACAACCCTCTCAATATATGGGAAACTTGAGGTCTGGCCTATGGAGTCTAGCTACAAGGACGGGCCTAGACAAGGAACTCAAGCATACATGAGGGCACACACAATAGATCTGCAAAGGTCGCAGTGTAGTAGCTGTTCAGCACATAAGCCCCATATTAATCTAATCTAATCTAGTCAAGAGACAAATATTCAAAAAAATACAGATCTTAATACTAATTGTTACATATTGACAAACAGAAAAGAATTACTCAAAATTTCACCCATGATGATCTATAAAGGAAAACAATCAGTCGAAACATTTTCCCTTCTTGACGATGCTTCAACAGTTTCATTAATCGACGAGGATTTTGATGATAAAGAATTTGACAGGTCCTAAACAACCTCTTCAATTACAATGAACAAATAAGCAAGTGGAAGAACAGAATAATTCAAAAGTTGTCAGTTTAAAAATATCTTCACACTCAGATCCGAATTTAAATTTCTATGTGCGTCACGTTCGAACAATCAAAGGTTTATTTTCACCAGGGTAAACGGTGAATGTTGGTGAGATTTCTGAACGTTATCCATATATAGACAACAGATTCAAGTCATTAGTTGACGCTCAACCAAAAATTTTGATTGGGCAAGATAATTGGCAACTACTGGTGAGTACAAATGTTATATCAGGACCTTGGAATGGGCCTACAGCCAGTAAAATACCTCTTAGATGGGTCATACATGGTAATTTCAGGAATAATGATCAAAGTGTACCTAAAAATTTCGTTTGTTATACAGATGGCAAGGTGAAGGACGACCTCGACATTCTACATGATCTTGTCAAGGAACACTGGAAAATCGAGACTTATACAGAAGTAGAAGAGTCTATGTCCAAAGAAGGGGGAGTTGTTGATGACTGCGGGGGTTGATGTTTCAGGTATGATTTTCATATAAGAATTGATCCTCGCAGAAATAAAAATAGGCGTGTTCTTTTAAATTTTCAAATACGTATCCGTTTGTGTCTTACGGGGGGATCAAGTTTTCGTTGGAACGCCCTGTAAAATATTGAAAGCTGTTTATAGTTTCTTTGATTGATAAGTTCGTGATATTATCTTGGGAATTTTTGCATGTTTGCTTCTACGTCTATAACAGGGTGGTGATTCACTGATTTGATCCAAACCCGTTGGCCGGTTAGAGCCAATAATGCTCTAAATATAAACCCAAATACCAAATACCCAAATACAAAATGAACATGTTGAACAAATCAATATTATGGATGTTTCAAATTATATTTACTTGTGACATATATTACTTCCAACACACTATCGCCACACTTCTCTGAACCACAATATTCTATTTGGAACATACTCATATAACAAGAAAAAATATCATCACGATAAGCTGGTGTTGCTAAGGTGATGTGAACGTTAGAAATTTTATGGACCAATAAGTTCTCATCCCTGTATACGGTAAAAGAAATATGCAACTAGATCCATTTATGATGGAATATATTGCAAATTTTTTGGGACTTACCTTATATTTTTTATGTGTTCAGTTTTCCTGATCTCTCAAAGAAATCGATAAATATAACTCCTCAAAAAACAAAATTCATTTCTGAAATATCTTTGACTTTTGTCAATTTAATTAGCGAGCCTACAAAATTTATACAAACATTAATCGAACATTCAAAATTCAGAATATAATTGAATTAAAAAAAAATTACAAATTATTTATTAATTCATTCAGATTCATCTATGGTAGAAATCAACGACCTTGATATAGTTCTACAATTTCCATTGATATCTCTCCGCTGTCCTTCTCTGCATTTATTTGGGCGAACGTCGATCAAATGTCTCTTCAATCCTTCCATTGAGCATAGTTCGTTGTTTGCATCGCACTGTCCCATAACCATGAAGAAAGGCAAATGGAACAAAAAAAGACCAGTTATTAAGGCAACGGCTAACTTCATTTTGTCAGTTCAACTCGACTGTGTATTGAATATGGTAAACTGACTGTTTACAATTGATAACACGGTAGCGTTTTCTTCATTTTTAATTAACATTTTCATTTGTGAAATATAAAATTATATGTGGGATTATAAAACACCGATAAAAATGAAAACAATAATAAAAATTAATTGGCACTCCGGGGCGACTTCATTGATTCCAGTGGCGCATTTGCTTTTTCAGCTGCAGGAAAACTCGAAAAACCCGCAGTGGAAATAACTAGCTAGAGAACTGTTTTGATTTTTATATCCGGTAACGTATCGTCAGTACTTATGAAGGTGTCCAATTATGTCTAATTATGGAAAAGAAGATTATGAAAATATTAATCCATTCAAACTTAGTTAAATCATTCGCCAAAGAGGTTATTTCTGCTGTTGTTCCAATATTTAAGTTTCAGTAAAAATATTTCCCCCAAATCAGTGATCTACTAATCAGTATCAGAAGATCTGTCGAAATTTGAAAAAAAATCGAAGAACCTAACTGGAACATTTGTGAAAATATTAAAGAGTTCTGATTCGTAAACAAAAAATGACAATATTGCACAATAGAAGTGTGAGAGGGCTTTTGGGACCTATCCATTTCATAGGTAGATTCCTATTCAACCAAACCCTTGTTATGCCACTATTGTGAACTGGTGAACCATCTAACTGAAAAATCATGCTGTGTCTCACATACAAAGGTAGTTTTTCTAACACATCGGAAAATGCATTTTCGAGAAAATCAACGAATAGTCGTCCGTTTGAATTTTGATCGAAAAAAAATGGCTCGATAATATTTTCGTTCAGGATACCACACCACACATTTACTTTCTGAGATATTTCGTCTCTACAATTCACCACCCAATTTAGATTTTGCTCAGCCCAAAACTTCATGTTCTGGAAAGATACAACACCATTTATGGTAAAGGTAGCATCATCACTGTATAAGATATACTTTAAAAAATTCCTGTCATTGAGATAATTTTCCTGCATCCATAAACAATACTCCATACGGCGAATTTCATCTCCTTCGTGCAAAGTATGTGAAAATTTGGGTTTGAACGCATGCGTTTTATGCCTCTTTAAACACCTTCATATTTTACTGCGGCTCATATTGAGTTGAAGCGATGAGTTTCTCAAACTAATTCTAGGATCAGCTTGATGAGCCGTCAATATCGTATCATCATCAATATGATGTTTTACGATCTTTCTGTCCTTTGTTACTTGGCCGGTGCTCATGAATAGATTATATATTTAATGTATAGTTCAGGGGTGTACAGCTACCTCTAGCGGGTGTCTTCTATTAAATTCAGCGGTCGCTTCACAATAAGACCTCTCCCTTTCACCAACAATCAAAACAATTTCAATTTTTACTTGAAGTGACAGACGTGCCATGTTGAACTTTGTCAATCAAAATGAGCTGATATCAGTTGAAATGGGAACTTCAGAAATATTAAAATATGAACAGGAACTCACGAACAGAAAACAACTGGAACACAGGAACAATATCCAACAGACATACAGGAACAATAAACACAATGGAAACAAAAACACGGCAGAAACAACAGGAACAACAGTGATTCAAAGAACAACAATACTAGAAACAACAAATGCAATGAAAACTGATCTGGGGTTAATACAACAAGATCTTTCAACAATATTATCAGATTGACAGTAAATATCAACGAGCAACTGTTTTCCATGGTGATTTCAGGGCACCGCATGATTCAATGAAACTGTGTAATTCAATCCTTTCAAATGATTTCAGACAACAATTCAGCAAATACGTAAAATAATCTGAATTCTACCTGTTCACCGAGTGCGATTTTTTCTTTAAAAATTAACAGTTGTTTCTGTGTTGCAATGCATGAAGATTGATTTTGTTTCGGATGGTAAAATGTTTTCTCAATATTTTGATAAAGGACCCCGCACATTCGTTATGAGAAATGGCTTGCCTCGAATTTTGCCAAAATTTTGGTAGGTTGTAGTTCTTGATGTGCTGATTGAAAGTGTCCTCAGCCAAAGCTGAGAATTGTACAGTTTTCGAGATGTGAACCTTTGAATATAGATTTTTTTCATTTTTTGCATCAATCGAGAGCTCTCACTTCTGATTGGGATAGAATTTGGATGTTCAGCAACCAGAATTAGTTTTACGAATAATTTTCTTCAGTTATAATAGATGCCGCCATCAATAATTTTTCATACACTGCTTCACACTATCTCGATAATCTGAAAATGTAGTGCTGTGACATTTTCCTCAGATAGGGTCAAAATGGATGATAGCATCTCACAGCATTTGTATCTTTCATACCTAAGAGTACTCTCCAGATAGAATGAAGGGGTTAAGGTTTGGGAAGCGAATGGAACGCCCCATTTTTACGGTAAAACATATTAGGGGGCAAAATAGATTCAAAATTTCTTCAGATTCGTGATCAGGACTACCAACTTACTACGAATACACTTTTTTCCTGGAAAAATTTCAATCCGGAAAAATCCGAATTTGGAAACACCCCCGTATCTTCCGTAATATTCTATGTGGAACGATGAAATTCTCAGGACTGATGTAAATGATCAGAATGCACCTACCTCCTGAATGGTTGGCCAAAAATATATACACTATCCGCCACTCGCGATGGAACACAAAATTTTTAGGTAAAACATATTACGGCGCAAAATAGTTCGCTTCCAATCTGAATCCCTATCTCTATCTGGAGAGTACTCTCAGATATGAAAGATAGAGATGCTGTGAGATGCTATCATCCATTTTGAGCCTATCTGAGGAAAATGTCACAGCACCACATTCCCAGATTATCGAGATAGTGTGAAGCAGTGTATAAAATATTATCGATGGCGGCATCTATTATAACTGAAGAAGATTATTCGTAAAACTAATTCTGGTTACTGAACATCCAAATTCTATCCCAACCAGAAGTGAGAGCTCTCGATTGATGAGAAAAACTGCAAAAAATGGAAAAAATCTATATTCAATGGTTCACATCTCGAAAACTCTACAATTCTTAGCTTTGGCTGTGGACAATTTGAATCAGCACATCAAGAACTACAACCTATCAAAATTTCGGCAAAATTCAAGGCAAGCCATTTCTCATAAGAAATATGCAGGGTCCTTTATCAAAATATTGAGGAAACATTTTACCTTCCGAAACAAAATTATTCTTCATACTCATTGCAACACCGAAGCAACTGTTAATTTTTAAAGAAAACATCGCACTCGGTGAACAGGTAGAATTTACATTATTTTACCTACTTGCTGAAATGTTGTCTGAAATCATTTGAAGGAATTGAATTACATCAGTTTCATTGAATCATGCGGTGCCCCGAGTTGCTCGTTGATATTTACTGTCAATCTGATAATATTGTTGAAAGATCTTGTTATAATAACCCCCAGATCAGTTTTCATTGCATTTGTTGTTTCTAGTATTGTTTTTCTTTGAATCACCGTTGTTCCTGTTGTTTCTGCCGTGTTTTTATTTCCATTGTGTTTATTGTTCCTGTATTTCTGTTGGATATTGTTCCTGTGTTCCAGTTGTTTTCTGTTCGTGAGTTCCTGTTCATATTTTATTATTTCTGAAGTTCCCATTTCAACTGATATCAGCTCATTTTGATTGACAAAGTTCAACATGGCACGTCTGTCACTTCAAGCAAGCAAAAATTGAAATTGTTTTGATTGTTGGTGAAGGGGAGAGGTCTTATTGTGAAGCGACCGCTGAATTTAATAGAAGACACCCGCTAGAGGTAGCTGTACACCCTGGAACTATACAATAAATTTATAATCTATTCGTGAGCACCGGCCAAGTAACAAAGGACAGAAAAATTGTAAAACAGCATATTGATGATGATACGATATTGGCGGCTCATCAAGCTGATCCTAGAATAGTTTGAGAAACTCATCGCTTCAACTCAATATGAGCCGCAGTAAAATATGTAGGTGTCTAAAGAGGCATAAAATGCATGCGTTCAAACCCAAACTTTCACATACTTTGCACGAAGGAGATGAAATTCGCCGTATGGAGTATTGTTTATGGATGCAGGGAAATTATCTCAATGACAGGAATTTTTTAAAGTATATCTTATACAGTGATGGGCTACCTTCACCACAAATGGTGTTGTATCTTCCCAGAACATGAGGTTTTGGGCTGAACAAAATCCAAATTGGGTGGTGAATTGTAGAGACCAAATATCTCAGAAAGTTAATGTGTGGTGTGTTATCCTGAACGAAAATATTATCAAGCCATTTTTTTTCGATCAAAATTTAAACGGACGACTATTCGAAATGCATTTTCCGATGTGTTGGAAGAACTACCTTTGGATGTGAGACACAGCCTGATTTTTCAGTTAGATGGTTCACCAGTTCACAATAGTGGCATAACAAGGGTTTGGTTGAATAGGAATCTACCTATGAAATGGATAGGTCCCAATAGCCCTCCCGTAGTAGGTATGGCCACCATGATCCCCAGATTCAATTCCACTGGATTTTCATTCATGGGGAAACTCGAAAATCAAAGTTCATAAGGATAGGCCAACGAATAACGAAGATCTTCGTGCAAGAATTATACATGCGTGTAGAGAAATCACACATAGAGAACTGAGAAGAGTTGGAGGAAATGATAGAAGGCGCTTAGAAAAATGTGTTCGATTGGAGGGAAATTCCATAGAAGGCACGAAAATATAAAATTGTCAACAGTTAAATCATTTGAAATTGATTGTTTTGTTTTTTAATTGAAAATGTGATTTTGAAAGTAGTACTTCGAAAGAATTTTGAACTACATGACATATTTCGCCACAAAATATCCTTGTTTTTTTTAAATAATGGAAAAATGAGAATATGAACTAACATTAACCATCCTAAAACCTCACTGATTACATATTTCCGTTTCTCTTACAAAATTACCATTTTCTCTCTCATTGAGAAGGAATAACTTTCCTGACAACAAAATGAAAAATAATTATTTATGTAAAAACAAAAGTCGAGTTTCTCTTAAACAAGTTCGTTCATGTATTGATGTCAAAACCAAAAAAAAATCTACTTCAATTATTACGGAAGATACGGGGGTGTTTCCATGAGAAGTGAAACTAATTCGGATTTTGCAGGACTGAAATTTTTTCAGGGATAAAGTGTAATAGTAGTGAGTTGGTAGTCCTGATCACGAATCTGAAGAAATTTTGAACCTATTTTGCCCCCCAATATGTTTTGCCGTAAAAATGGGGTGTTCCATCTCGAGTGGCGGACAGTGTATATCACTTTGGTCAACCCCATTCAGGTGGTAGGTGCATTTCGGGCATTTTCATCAGTCCTGAGAGTTTCATCGTTCCACCTCGAATATTACGGATATTACGATAAGATGTGAGACAAATTCGGATTTTTCAGGACTGAAATTTTTTCAGGAAAAAAGTGTATTCGTAGTGAGTTGGTAGTCCTGATCACGAATCTGAAGGAATTTTGTACCTATTTTGCCCCCCCCCCCTAATATGTTCTACCGTAAAAATGGGGTATTCCATCGCGAGTGGCGGACAGTGTATATCATTTGGCCAACCCCATTCAGGTGGTAGGTTATATATATATATATATATATATATATATATATATATATATATATATATATATATATATATATATATATATATATATATATATAAAATCTATAAAATCTAGAAAGGTTAATGCAGTCAAGCTGCTGGAAAATAATTCCATGAAAATCAAAAAATGAATAGATAAGTACTCTTTGATCATTCCCATATTGATTTCAATTCAAGAGCCACCGGTATACAGCTGTTTCAGCCTATTGGACATCGTCAGTACCGGGTAGGCGGTCCTCGATTGAATACAAAATGAGAAAAAACCAAGAAAGTACTTGATAAAAATAGCTGCGTAAACGCAAGCGAAACATAAGTGGAACCACCTATTGGTGTGACACCCAAGTCAACTTGCCAAATTTTTATGTCAGTGTTGGTGGTTTGACCAATCTATCGACAACTGCGGTAGCAGTTTACGGTTGATAGGCTGCGTTGATAGGATCTCCACTGAAAATTGGCAAGTCTTTCGGTACACCTTGTCTAACCAAAATTTTCCGAATGTCATTGTCTGTCACTTGACATTGACGTATGCATTTATGACTTTTTTTTGGATTGTGGATTTTGTAAATAAAAATCACCTACCCTGGTCTTATTTTTCTGATCTTGCTCATATTTTGGTGTGAAAATACCCGCTTAGTCATTACCATCCCACGGAGTTCTTTCCGTCATCCACTTTTGTACGTTAGGAACATAGCTTGCCACTGACTCCCTGTATCCATCTGATCCAATTTTATCCTGGTAAGTAGATACTACCTCAATTTATTCAATTTGGGCTAGTTTGATTGCAGGTTCCAAATCCAAGATTTCTTGTGGTTTTTTCAAAACCTTTTGCTGATTTTTAATTTCCAGTTGTTTCTTTTTTATCTGAATTTTGATTTCACATTGCTTTTGACGTCTTGATGACGCAGTACTTCTTGTGCTGACTTTCTTGCTTCCATGAGATTTACCAAGTACACATGTACATGTACGGAGTTATGAATGCTATTCTATGGATGCTAACTATGGATGCATTTGTATTTGATGGTAACCCGATTGGAAATCTAAACTAGTAAAATATTTGCAGTTACGTAATCGATCAATTAGCTCTTCTATTCTGGGTAATGGAAACTTATCTTCAACTGTTATTGCATTTAATGCCCTATAATCAACGCATACATGATTTTCACCTGAATTTTTTCTTTTTTACTGAAAGAACTGGGCTAGCATACGGTGACCGACTTTCTTGGATGATATTTGTTTTTATCAATTCAGCAATGATATCATTTAATACCAATTTCTCGGCTTCGGCCACCCTATACGGATTTCTAGAAATAGGGTTGTCAGTTCTTAGCATTATTTTCATAATTTCGCAGTTCATCTGCTTTAAATTATTAAAAGAAACTGAAAGGATATTACCGTATTCTTATAGCAATTGTTGATTACATTTTTCCATATTGGAATTGATTATTTCGCTTATTTGACATATGTTTTGCCTATTCGATTGCATCTTTAATGAAATCATGGTACCAACTTTCAGCAGTATCTTTCAGTTTATTAAGGGCTATTTTCATCCCACCCATAGCACTTAGCATGCTCGTCAATATTAGTTATTCACTCGAAAATATTTTCTTTGCTAGGGTCAAAATCTGGTATTACTTTTGCTAAGACGTTACTGGTATTCCTTTCACGTGAAGAATGAAGTGCAGTACTCACCCCCAATTCAACTAATTGTTTCTCAGATAGTCTTACTATTTTGGATCTCCTCGAATGTCTCGACTTTCTGGAGCCTCGGGATGATCCGTTTGTAGTTTTTCCTCCACGACTTCTTTGGCGATTTTCTCTAGATTTGGAGCTTGCTGAAGAAATCGAACTTCAACTAGTAGAGTCAGAGGAACTTGAAGAAATATAACTTCGTTTTCGTTTGTTTTTCGGCATGATCACACACTTAACAATTTTACTCGATAATGCAAAAAGCGTGTACGTGATTCTGTTTCCCATTTGTGAGTTGTTGCAAAACTAATAATTGAAACACAATTCACTTCCCAAAATATTTCACTTCCGTACGTTACAAATGGTATCGCTTTCTTTGTCGTACCTATGACTCAACTCCCTGATTCCTCTACCACATAAAAACTATAATTGATATGAAAACGAATTTATACATCTATTGAGTGGTCGCTTATCATGGGATTTCTAACAGTATTTTGAATATCAAAATCATAGGTGAACCCCTGAACGTAAACTTCTCTTCCACTAATTTCAAAAAGATGGAATTGAAGTACCGTGAATACGACATCACACTTGTAGTTGCGCTGAATAAAATTCCATGAATTACTTGAATCATGACGAAGTGATCTGATTATTCGATGTTGCGTTGAATTGTAGAATGCGACGATATTGAAAAATCAAAAACGAGGAGGAGCTGTCAGTTAAGATAATAAATTATCTTTTGAATTTTTGCTTCTACTCTGTCGAAGAATACGTGAATCATTTTAAATGTTTATAATGTCAACATACATAGTCAATTTTTGTTTTTATATTTTTGTATTTGTGTTTCTCGTTTGTTTTTATAACATTTTGATTGTTTTACAAATTACTTTAATGCTACTTTTTGACTCGCTACAAACATTTTACCATGTAACGTGGTGAAATAAATTATCTATCCATCTATCATACATATCAAAAATAACAGTGTGATTACTTGCCAATATATCTCATCAGCACTAGTTTTGTATCACTAATATTTTTCAATTGTTTTGCATGTCAATTCGTTTGTAATTTAAACTCTTCATGTGTTACTACATGATAGTCTTCATGAATATTTTAAAGATGATTTCCACATTATTCAAATCCAAATATGAAATTCTTTCGACACGTTTTTACATATTGCAGTTATATTTATACGACGTCGTTTTTGTCGTCGCCTGAAAAGTTTTGACTCTTGTATAAATGAATTCATTTGAAAGTATTTCAATTGCAAATACAGTATTCAAAAGCAATTTTTTCCGTGGAATTTTTAAACTTATTTGATGAATTATAATTCATTCCATTAACGCTATTCTCACTTTCAGACTGCTGGTTTGTTCATTTAAAGTTGAACCAACCCATTAAGTGCAATTGTCAACAATTACCAGAATATATTTATTCGAGTTAATATTGACCCGTTATAGTCCAATCAAAATTTGCGAAAAAAGTGGCTAGGTTACAATAATTTGCACAAAGCTTAAAAAGGTATATCAAAAACTGAATCAATTTTGTGAATGCGATCTCATATGTGCTGAAATTATTATTGAAATTGTTTTTATTTCTTTTGTTAACGGCAAGTATAGTAGGAGAGATGGGTTGAATGAAAAAAGTAGATCAGATAATTGTTCACAAAAATTGTTTTTGAGGGTATTGCGTGTGTTCTTCTCTCATCCAGTGAGGATATTCCATTGACCAGTAGCGGCAATTTTGCCGATTAGCATTACCGTTAAGAGGCAAAGTACACTCATCAGAAAACATAACATCTTCTAATTGGATTATATTGTTATCCAAATTGTCCATCATTTGCTCACAAAAATAAGTTCTTCTATCAAAATCGACTTCCATGAGTTCCTGAGTAGGTATTATTTTATAGGAATGCATTTTATTTTCTTTTGATATGTTTACTATCGATGTATGGCTTACATTGAATATAGTGGATGCCTGTCTACCCTATGTATGTGAGTTTTCCTCAATATCAAGCATCACATCCAATTTGAGTTCATCACTCATTGCATTGGCAGCTGCTTTTTTATCTGCCCCACATGACCAAGCTAGCAAAACTGTTTCTCTATTAAGCTTATTGTTCCTTGCGATATGGGTGGTAAATTAAGATATTTCTCATGAAATAGGCGAACTACTTCCTATTGTGTTCGGGTTTTATCTCCGAAACCAATCATTTGTGAAACTGTCATTACCGGTAATTTCGTTAATCTAACCATTAGTCAGTCTTGAAGTTACCAAACTATTAACCTATATTAAAATGCTAATGTTGTAACATACAAAACAAGTTGGCACGGCGTTTTATTCAAATCAACGTTGCACGAGAATCATTTACAGTTTTTAAAGGATACCATCTAAAAACTATGGTTTTTGCTTACTTTCTTATCATATCAATACCTCAATATGAAATAAATTTTGAGTATATTGCAATAAGTTTTGAGTGTATTTTATCAAATTTCGGTAACCACGTGATTCTAATTCATTTGATCTCAATTGTTACAATAAACTTGGAAGCGATAACATTTTTGAATAGAGAATGAAGAGACGTTTCAAACGATATATTACAATCCTATACTTTCCATTAAAAAAATGGGGGGTTGTACCTATCATTTGACGGGTGTTGAAGGTAAGGGAAGTATATTTCCGATACGGAAATTCTGCACTATGCAAGGATCGGTTGCAAACTCAATTATATAGAATCTTCGGAAATTCATAAGCATAAACATTGCGGGTGCAACCTGTTAAATGATCGAATTGATTTAACTTACTCTCCAGTTTTTGAATTGGCACATCCGCATTGTCAACTGTAAATTCAGGTACCCAATCAAGTCAAGTACCTCAATTTCTATTAGTACCTACAGGGATGGTATATATTGGCGAATGTAATGAATCATTGTCAGTTTATTGTATAAGTTTGAGAATGCCCGTATAGGACGGAACTGCAGTAACGTTAGTTACAAATAAAAGTGGTAAAAAACATGGAAATTTTCATCTCTCTACTCTATTTTATATCATTTTAAAAATATTGATAATTGGGTGGTGGAATATTTCGTAAAATTCCAATCGTCAGTGATATTTGAACCCAGAACTTTCAAATCCCGAATTCTATCAACTACTCCACAAAAATATGTAGAATGTAGTTCGACAAGAAATTAATTTTCAAAATGCTCTCACTTTGTTGAGTGATGAACGTTTGAATAATATCATTTCATTTGCCACACAACTTCTGATACAAGATGTTACGCTTTGAATGCTTATCGCCACTTCACATAGTGTTATGTTCTGTAATGGATATGATAAACTCAAAACACAGAATATATTAAATAATAACTCAGTGATGGTAAAATAAACCCAAGATTGAGACTTACCCCTTTCTCGATTTTTGCTGTTGGATCCAAACTGCTTCAGGGAAACTATTATGGTAAAGTAGGGAGGGATCAAGGAGTTTCAGGAGAAGCAGTGTTGAAGAAAACTTATTTGAACAAAAGAACAATGCACACATTAGCCTATACTATACAACAGAATCACCAGCGCGTATCTTATTTCTTTTCCGATCCAGCCGTTCCGAATATTTCTAATTTCAAAACTAAAAAACTCAACTGAGTAGATTTATTCTATCAAAACCGAGAGCGGTGTTGCCAAAACTTAAATTAATTTTCCTTAAATATATACATGCCAAAACATACCCCCCACTCTGAAAAATTGATTTTTTTCAGACTTTTCGAAAAAACAAAGAACTTAAGAAGTCAAAAAATCCAATCAAACATCAGTATAAAATAAAAAAAAAATTGAATAAGAAGATAATTTTTGTTTATTGGGTGGGCAAAGGACATATTTTTACAACAGGACGTTTAAATGTTCCTTTGCTGGTTTTTAAAGTGACATTCCGCACACTGCCATCCTTTCCTGGATGTATGTCTGAAACCACGGCTAAGGGCCAATGTAAGGGTGGAGCGTTATCCGTTTTCAGGATAAGTTCTGAACCCACAGTTATATTAGGAATATCTTTAGTCCATTTCGAACGCATTTGTAGACTCGTCAAATATTCCGTCCTCCAGCGTTTCCAAAAATCCTGTACCATTTTATCGATCAACTGGAATCGATTGAGTCTATTAATAGGCACCGCTGTCACGTCCTCTGAAGGAATACCCCGAAAAGGAACCAATGTGAGAAAATGTGCTGGAGTTAATGCTTCTGGGGCCATGGGATCTGCGGATCAACGACATAAAGGTCTGGAATTCAATAGTGCTTCAATTTGAGTCAGTACTGTTAAAAGCTCCTCAAACATGAATACCTGATCCCCGATTACCCGATAAATATGATTTTTACTGCCTTGACGTTACTCTCCCACAAACTACCTTGATGCGGAGAAAAAGGTGTATTAAATTTCCATTCGACTCCGTTCATTCCTAACTCCGTTTCAAATGAATTAACGAAATCTTGAGAGTTGATATGTTCATTTAATTCTTTAAGAATTGATTTTGCCCCTACAAAGTTCGTCTCGCAATCGGAATAAATAACCCGAACTGGGCCTCTTCTAGCTATAAATATTCTGAAAGCTTGTAAAAAATGATCGGTTGATAAAGAAATGATCAATTCCAAATGGATAGCTTTCACCCCCATACAAATGAATAAACTTACATAAGCTTTATGCACTGATGCCTTTCGCTTCCTACCCAATGTAATTTTAAGTGGCCCGAAGTAAGCGACCCCTGTATGTAAGAATGCACGAGCTTCTCTAACTCTAGCAGCGGGTAAGTCCGCCATAAGGGGTTCTACATTCTTAGGCTTCAAACGAAAACAATGATTACATTCGTGTATTCTACTCCTAATTAAATTTCTTCCTCCTAAAATCCAATAGTTCTGTCGCAAAATAGCCTCTAATAAGTGAGCACCAGTATGAAGATTGATCTTATGATGAAAATCTACCAATTTTTTAGTCAAAATATCTTTAGCTGGAAGAATCAAAGGATGTTTCTGACAAAAATTCAAATTTGAATTAGCTAATCTACCCCCCACCCTCAGCAACCCATTCTGCAAAAAAGGATGTAATTTGATTAACCTAGATGAGCCAGATCTATTTGACTTCAACATCTGAATTTCAAAATCCAAATGTTTAATTTGAACCAGTTTTATTAGAACCAACTCCGCAGTATGGAGATCCTTTGATGAAATAATTTTCTTATTAGGAATAATTTTCAAAAATCTTAAAACCCATACTATTATTCGTAAAATTTTATTCCACGATGAATACTGTTCTAATAAATCTAGTAGAGAATGATGAAAATCTCCGTATTATTATTCAGTACAATTATATCTTTCTTCCCGAAATTTTTAGCCTCCTCACGAAAACAAGGCCATTCATTTGGGGGTAATTTTATCCATGCGGGTCCATGTAACCACTGAGGATGTCTAACTAATTGTTCAGGAAGTAAACCACGCGATAAACAATCGGCCGGGTTTTGAATGCCTTCGATGTGATACCACGAAACTTCGGGTATATTTTCCTGGATTCGAACGATCCGATTCGCAACAAATATATCCCTAGATTGAGAAGATTTTAACCAGCTCAAAACACTGGAAGAATCTGAAATAGCTAAAGTTTTTGTAATGAAAATCCGTTCTTCATAGGTTTCTAAAACATATTTAACCAAATTAGAAAGCAAAAGAGCAGCTAAAAGTTCCAACCGTGGAACGGTTAATCGTTTGGCCGAAGATACCTTTGACTTGGCACACACCAACTGAACTTCCACATCATTATTCGATAGTACACTGCGTAAGTAGACGACAGCTCCATATGTATTGAAACTAGCATCCGCGAAAGCTAAAAGCATTACAGGGTTTCGTTCTATTGCTCCTATATGCCTAGGTATTTCAAATTTTTCAAGTTCTCCCCATTCCGATCGTATCTTTTCCCAAATTTCTAAAATATTCTCTGGAAGCATCTCATTCCATTCCAATTTCAATGTCCAAACATTTTTTATCAATATTCTTAAATACAAAATGAAAGGTGCCAACAACCCAATCGGATCATAACATTTAGCCACCGTCGACAACATTGTTCGTTTTGTACATTTCTGATCCAGTTTATGCACCTTGAAACTGAAAACGTCAGTTTTGTATGCCATTGTTTACCTAATACCTGTGTATCTGAGGAGAAAAATACATTTCCTGCTAACTGCTTTTCTATGGGAATGTCATTCAATAGTGCCTTTGAATTTGTAGCCCATTTTGTTAAGTCAAAACAACCAGCTTGAAATAAATCAACTGATTCCTTGTATAATTGCGCAGCTTCCTTTTCCGAATTTATACTTGTGCAAAAATCATTCATATAGATATCTCTTGACACAAATTTCGCCGCCAGTGGAAATTTTTCTCTTTTGTCTTCAATTAATTGTTTGATAGTGCGTAAAGCCAAAACAGGTGACGATTTTATTCCAAAAGCTACAACTTTTATTTCGTAAGTGTCAATTGGACGATCTGAACTAAAACGCCACAATAACCTTTGATAACGCCAATGATTCTCAATAACATTGATCTGCCTATATAACTGCCGAACATCTGCTGTCAATGCTACCTTGAACAACCGAAAATTCAATAGTAAAGTAACTAAATTTGCCTGCAACTTGCCTCCCCGATATAAGATATCATTTAAAAAAACATTATTATCCGTAGGAGCACTAGCGTCTAGCACTATCCGCACCGGAGTGCTTGTACTACTTGGTTTAATCACTGGATGATGACCAATATAATACATTAGGGTCAATATCCACTAATTTCATATGACCTTGGTCTATGAAATCCAGCATTTCTTTATTGTATTCAATCCGTAACTTTGAATCCCTTTCAAGTCTTTTTTCCAAAGAAAGTAACCGAACTTGTGCATTATCCCACGAATTTCCCCAACTTCCTTCCGGCGGAAATTTGAACAGTAACGCCACTGTAAATCGTCACGATGAGTCCTTACTAAAGGTACTGGTATATATATTTTCACATTCTATATCTTCGGGATTCATAGCAGAACCTTTAGTTATTTCCTCAAGGTCCCAAAACTTACGAACAAGTTGATTAATTGAATTTTCCTCCTGCACTGAGAAAAATACTGACTGATTTGGTCGTACTATTGGAAATTGTCCCATAACAACATAACCTAAAGTGGTTTTCACCGCTACAGGAGAACCCGATACCCCCGTAATCCGACCCTCTTCCAATATATTAGCAAACATTTCCACTGCCAAAATCCCATCGATTTCCGCAGGTTTATCGAAATTATTATCCGCTAATTCCATCTTTTGTAAAATGGGAAATGCGCTACTGTCAACTTCAAATTTTGGCAATTTGTTAGTGATTTTATCAAGCACTAGAGCCCTAACTGTATATTTCTTTTGTGGATTATACCGTGAAACAACTGTAAAAATTGTACTTCCCTTAACTTTCTGAATAGAACCTCCCAAACCTTAAACCGAAGAATAATTTTTTGAATTCTTCAAGCCTAACCTTTTACAACATCCGATTGTCAGTAAATTGGCTTCACTACCCGAATCTAAAATAAATCTAGCTATAGCAACTGCAATTAAACTTGTTTCCACGAAAACAACCATAGACGCAAGCAAAGTTGTATAGTTGGAATCATCCTTTAAATAAACCGCATTAGGTTCTGAACATAAATGCACATCAACCGTTGGTGTATCATTACTAACCGTTTCCCTCCTCTCAATGTTTGATCCGGAGGCCGAATCCTCATTCGATCCACTAACTGAATTTGGTTTTCCCAAATGAAGTAAAATGTGATGTTTTTTGGAACACTCCACACACAACCGCTCGTTAGGACAATTTTTTACTGTGTGCTTGTTTGACAAACAATTGTAGCACCAGCCATTGTCCCTAACCGCTTCATATCTTTGTACCCGGTGACAAAGACTTGAATTTATCACATCTACCCAAGTAATGACCTGTTTTCTGACAGAAAACGCATATCATTCCTCCTTTTTTCCGTTGATTTACCACAAACGTTTTGATTGTCTTTATCGGCTTATTATTATTATTCGACACCGATGTTGTTTTATCCCGACGTAATATTTTTGCCTGATTTTGTATGAATTTTGTTAAATCTTCATAAGTTAGAATTTTGGAACTCTCTTGTTTCATTTCAAAAACCTTTACAGAATTATGATCTAACTTAGCTAAAGCCTGATACAACAACATGAAGTCTGTCAAATCTGGTAAATTCAATTTTTCCAATGCCGAGACCGCTACGTCAAATCTTTCTAGAAATACATCCAAATTTCTTGCCGATTCACTTTGCAACGGTTTTAAATCAAAAATTTGTTGTAAATAACTGTCTGCTAACATCCGTTTATTTTCATACTTTTCGGTCAGAGCCTTGTACAAAATATTATAATTATCGCCGGTGATAGAAAATCCTGCGCAAATTCCCGAGGCCGGTCCTCGTAAACTTCCCACTAAATAATGAATTTTGTCTAAATCTGTCAAAGATGCATTATCGTGAATCATACTCTTGAAGAGCGAATGAAATATTTCCCACTGCCGTATTTCTCCCGAAAATTCAGGTAATTCAATTTTCGGCAACGAAGTTAATCATCTACTATAATATTGCCGCTATTACTATTAGATTGCGTTAATTGGTCAGGAGGTCTTTGAATTCCTTTTGCAGCCATATGAATGTGACAACACAATTGATTAATAGTTGAAAGAAGCTTATAGTCTGGTACAAATTCATCATCTATTTCAAACTGCACTTCATTGATCTGATCTAATACCAAATTCAAAGCTTCTCTAGTAGTATCTAGAGTCAAATATGATATTTTAAAAGCTTCAACTTCTTGGGCCGTTCCCAATGATTTTGATAGATCGTACAGTTTCTGCAAAATAGAGAAGAGTTATTTTTTTTCGCTGTTAACATTTTAAATTTCCTATCTGCTACCGTACCCATTTTGACTTTAATAATTCCCAATGGAAACTTGATGTCCGATTGCAAATTTCACCTTCCGAAATTCAGATCATACCAAACCGTTCAATATTTTTATTTGACCGTAATTCAAATATACACGATATACTGAATAATATGACAACACCGCTAAAGACCTGACTACTTCCGTTTTTTATACTGCTAACTGATTCGAGAAAAGAAAAAACAATCCAAGATTTTATAACCATCAATCCGATTCGAATAGGACCAAATGTTATGTTCTGTAATGGATATGATAAACTCAAAACACAGAATACATTAAATAATAACTCAGTGATGGTTAAATAAACCCAGGATTGACACTTACACCCCTTTCTCTTTTTTTGCTGTTGGATCCAAACTGCTTCAGGGAAACTATTATGCTAAAGTAGGGAGGGATCAAGGAGTTTTAGGAGAAGCAGTGTTGAAGAAAACTTATTTGAACAAAAGAACAATGCACACATTAGTCTATACTATACAACATAATCACCAGCGCGTATCTTATTTCTTTTCCGATCCAGCCGTTCCGAATATTTCTAATTTCAAAACTAAAAAACTCAACTGAGTAGATTTATTCTATCAAAACCGAGAGCGGTGTTGCCGAAACTTAAATTAATTTTTCTTAAATATATACATGCCAAAACACAGTTTCGATATCATCCTCGTATGACAGACAATATCGAGAAACATTGAGGAACAATACATCGCTGGTACCGCCTATCATCCCAGAAAATTCACGTGAAAATCCTGAAAATGAGACGCTACAACATCGCTGGGGGTGTTCTTGAATAGTAAACCTAGATATTAACCTGGATAGATATTGATGTCATTCCGGAGCTGAGGCCAGAATGTCCAGGAGCTTCGAGAAATTTTCAACGAGAAATCATGAGGTTCAAATGAATAATGAAATTAGGATATGTCAAAGGAACTGTGTGGCTTATGAGTAGGTGTTATGTATAATAAAACTTTTACAACTGTTTGAATGGTGATATTTCGGGAATGATGATTCTTAAAAAATAGTATAGACACAATGTTTGTCTGACCAATTTATGACATAACACATTCAGCAAGTTGTGATATCTCCAAAATTCGGTAAAATTGAACCACATTTTGTATGTACTTGTGATGCACTGTTTGGAACCTTTGGTATAGTATCGAATATTACTGAAATTTTTTCCCAACCCTAAACCGTAATTTCGAAACACGTCTCGAGGTGTTAAAATAACGGTTTGGTGTTAGGAAAAAAATCCAGTGATATACGTTTTGTATGGAATAATACACCTACCGTAGGCCAAGGCGTAAGCGTATTAGTGGCGCCGAGGCTAAGAGGACAAAGAGAGCGAAAGAGGCAGGAGTGGCAGCAACTATGAGTGCACCCTCCCCCTATCCCGTTCCATCTCCAACAACAAGGACACCTCTTGCGGAGGGCCCCAAGAGCTCCGCCTTGAAAAAAGGCAAGGAACCGGTTGCCACTGCAGGAAAGCGCCCTCACGCGAGTACCTCCACGGAGGGAACCCCAAGAAGGTTGAAGAAGCTGCACAACCTTCGTGGAGGCCGCCTTGAGACACCTCAAGGTAGTCATCATAGATGAGACTAACCCGTATGGTAAAGTTACCGCAGAAAGAGATAGTCTCATAAAAAAACAACTGTTGGAGAAGCTGGACAAGATCATCTTCTCCGCCTCCAGCAACAACAGCAAACCGCCCACGTTCAAGTCGTGGACATACTCTGGTGAAATCATCAGAGTAGTCTGCGATGACGACGTGACGCTAGAGTGGCTGAAGAAAGCCATAATAAATATCAAGCCGTGGAAGGAGGCATCACTTGCGGTCGTTAGTGTGGATAAGCTCCTAAAGTTCACCAAAGCCTCACTCTGGATCCCGGAGGACGTCCACAAGACGACATCCAGGGAAAAGAAGAGGGTGCTGGGCCGTTGAAGGCGCAGTACTCTGACTTGACGGTAGCAATATGGTGCACTTTCCAAAGAAAGTGCAGAGGGTACCTTTGAAGACCCTAGGTCCTTGGAAGTCGAGCCACCTTAAGTGGATATTGACCCCTAGGCCACCATGGGTCCCAAAAAGGAAGTCGAAGCATCTGAACAGATGACAGTCGATGATGTGACGGAGGAGGCACCCAAAAACAGCGAGGCCACCTCCCCCCTAACGGGGGAGCAGATGGACCTCTGAAGGTAACTTTGAATCCAACAACTGTCTCATGGGCAAGGACGTTGGAAAAAAGTAAAAATAACACAATGCAACACCCAACACAAAAAGACGGCAACGGCAACACTATGTTGCCACCTTGATGTATTGTAGGAGGCAATAGCTTTGATCTAGGAGCCCTGGATAATAAAGGCCAAAATTATTGGTTTCAGTAGCCTAACTGGTCAAATTTTCAGCTTACCAAAAAACCAGAAACCTAAGACGGCTGTCTACTCTCCTAGGAAATACAGAGCGTTTCCGATGGCACAATTCAGCACCTCAGACCTCACTGCGGTTAAAGTTAAATGTCCAGTTGGAAAAGGCAAATATATGACGTTGATAATCGCATCGGTGTACCTCCCTTCAGGTGCAGCCACTCTACCACCGACCAGAGAAATGGAGGTACTAGTGTATCACTGCCTCAACCAGAGAGTGGAGCACATATTGGGTTGCGACTCAAACTCTCACCACTCGAGCTGGGGCAGTAAGGATATCAACGCCCGAGGTAAGTACTATATGAATATAAAATACAGAAAGATCTAACATTCTTGAACAGAGGCACGGAGCCAACATTTATTAACGACCTCAGGCAAACAATAATATCACGGTTACGACAGCCAAAATATCAAACAAAACCCAAGATTGGCAAGTCTCGGACCATATTTTTATGTCAGACCACCGCTGGCTGACCTATAAGGTGAGCCAGGATTTCAGGACCACTGTAAAATCCCGTGACCCGAAGAGGACGGATGTAGCTCTCCACAAAAGAATCTTAAGAGGAGCTCTGCAGGAAACAGAAGTCCTGACTTCTGGCAACAATAAAGAACTGGAAAGGTACACGGTATCTATCCACAACAAAATAGACATTGCCTATAAGGAATCCTTTCCGATGAGGATGGTTCAAACACACGGCACAACCAATACCTAGTGGTGCCCTGAATTAAAACACCTCAGGAAGACAGCAAGAATGACCTTTCACAAGGCAAAACGTACAAGACCCGAAGAGGAGTGAGGTATATATCAAGTCAACCTCAGGGAGTTCAAAAAAGTCTGCAGACGAAAGCAAAGAGAAGCCTGGAGAGCCTATTGTGAGGCAGTCGAAGACTTCCCACTAGCTTGTAGGCTACAGAAGGCACTCTCAAATGACCACAAGAATATTGGCATCCTGACGAGGGAAAATGGCGACAAAGCCGCCAACCTCCAGGAGAGTGCTGAGATTCTTATGGAAACTCACTTCCCAGGTTCTGTCTTTCATGAAACGACGAACTGGACGGATGTACCAACAACACCCTCACAATACGACTGGCAATATGCTAGTGCAGTAATTGATGAGGACAAAATAAGATGGGCTATATCGAACTTTTCCTCCTTCAAGTCACCAGGACCTGACAGTATAAGACCAGCCCTACTTCAGTGGGGACTGGACACTCTTATGATGCACCTGGTTGCATCTCTAGCTCTGAGGTTTATTCCCAGTAAGTGGAGAGAAGTAAAAGTAGTCTTTATACCCAAACCAGGAAGGATGGACTACACCCTACCAGAAGCATTCAATTAGTGACGTATCGTTTTTCTTAAAAACCATGAAGAGGCTATGTGAGCAGTACATAAGAGATGAAGTTCTTATCCACATCCCACTTCATCCAAATCAGCATGCATATACTTCGGGAAGGCATATACTCCAGGAATGTAGCCCTGGTAGTAGGAGAATGGATACTCCAGATGCTCTCTAGTAGAGCAATAAGTATCAATGTAGAAGACATCACAATAAAAGGACTGGTCATGATGGGATGTCCACAGGGAAGAGTCTTATCACCCCTTCTCTGGAACATAGTTCTGGATACCCTAATTAATCACCTCAACAAAAATGGATTCTACACAATGGCATACGCAGACGACGTAGTTATCAGACCGGCAAATTTGTAAACACACTGTGCGGTATAGCGCAGGATGGGCTCAAATTAATAAGAACATGATGTGAAGAACACTCACTGTCGATCAATTCCAAGAAGACTGAGATGGTCCTTTTCACCTCCCGAAATCTTCAAGAGCAAACAAAACTTCTCTGAAGAGGTGAAATACCTTGGTACTATCCTCGACAAGAAGCCAACATGAAACTCTCATCTACAGAGTGGAGCGAAAAGAGCATACGTGGCTTATGAGGAATGTCGGATGACAGTGGGACGCGCATGGGGTCTTTCACCCCGTGTGGTCACCTGGATCAACACTGGAATAATGAGATCTATGTCAACGTATGGAGCCATTGCATGGGGACCGAGAGTTCTACAAGCAACGGCCATCCAAAAATTATATCAAACACAGCGACTGGCTTGTTCAAACATCACAGGGGCCATGAGAACAACACCAACCGCGGCAATAGAATGAATTACGGGTCTGCCCCTCTGGATCTGTACGTTAAGGAGGTTGCGTTAATGGCCACGGTACGATTGCGCACGGCTGGTGTAAACTTTGAAGTAGGAATGGGTCAATTGAGGCTGAGCCTATGGCGAGAAGCGCTTACTGCGCAACTTCTGCTGCAGGCAACAAGTGATGCAATTGAACCCAGGTTTGTGTTCAATAAACCCTACAAAATACAAATCAAGCAGAACACAGATTCAGATGCTACAAATGCGATACGGATTTATACTAACGGCTCAAAAACCAAAGAAGGTTCAGGATGTGGAGTGTACTCCAGATCACTTAGTCTAAAGATTACGTGGGGAATGGAAAGAAATACCAGCGTGGTCCAAACAGAACTGGCTAGTATCTCAAATAACCAAGAAAGGAATTTCTGGCAAAAACATAACGATCTGCACTGATAGCAGACAAGCACTATCAGTTTTGAACAGACAGCGTGTTACCTCAGGGCTAGTACTAGAGTGCCACCAAGATTTAGCCAAAGCCTCGGTAGATAATAACATTCTCCTGAGGTGGGTTGAAGGGCACGACAGGAGTAAAGGTAATCGCATTGCCGACTCTTTAGCCAAGGAAGCGGCTGGACTGAGAATTTTAGGACCCCGTGGCACCCACCGGCTGATGACTTTGACATTTGCGAAACGAGTCGAATGTTATACCCATGCTTAATCCTTAAAGGGATGGAATGGAATCAAAGGATGTAATCTTGCCAGGACCACCTTGGGCGACCCTGGGAAGCTGGCGCCGAAGAAATATCTGGCGATGACCAGGAGAAATCTACGCCTTACAGTAGGATTTCTGACCGGCCACTGTCAACTAAGGAAACACACCCATAATATGGGGCTAGTGGACACACCTCTATGCAGGATGTGTGAACAGGAAGATGAGACTGTCAGGCATGTCCTGTGCAAGTGCTCGGAGTTATCGTCAATAAGAGAGTGTGTGTTCGGCGAGTCTTGGCCTACACCTGTCGATATAAAGGAGATGTCTCCCAGCGACCTGTCCACCTTCCTGGAAAGGACAGGATGGACGATGACCTAGGAGGACAACTCCTCGGGAGGGTCACATGTGGCCTAAGTGCGTGGGCTTACACTCACCCTCCCTACTCTACAGCTACGGAATACACCTACCGTCGGTTGGAAACACTTCAATAGATCTAATCCGGATTTTTTATACTGGCTATTGTGCTATTTTTTTTGCATATCAAGTGATCATTGATGCTGATCATTCATTGGGTTGTAATGATTTCATTACTGTAAAATTGAACGCTCACTACTGAAATCTTTTAGTTATTCAGGAAAAAAATTGATTGGTCATTGCATTCATAGCGATTTCAGATCAAGTACCTACTGAGACAAAAGTGAAATAAATTTTTGAAAGCGCCTTTCAGAATATATAAACTTTCTCATCAACGAACCAAACGAACTAAAAACTTTGATCAAACACTCGAGCAAAATTGCTCGAGTTTTTAAGAGACTCTCTCTTCCTCTTGCCGTTGTCAACCTACATTCTCAATTTATCATTCCTTTTCCCGTTCGACCCAGTTCACTTAAGTAATTGGGATATCTGAGGACAAACATCTGAAGGCTGCGGTTACTGAAAGCCCTAAGTCAAATAACAATGATTGTTCAAGGGCTTATCTCGACAGAACTTGTCCTACGTAGTGACGTACGTCAGAGATATTTCCGAAATGTAACACTGGTTGGATACAGGACTATTAACTTTAATGGCATTTTTCTGGCAAATAGCTGGATCCATATTCCATTTTCTTCTTTTCAAGCGATATTTGTATGGGATTAGACGAATAAATTGAGATATGATATGCTTGATGAACAATCATGCTAGACATTATGAATATTGAGAGTATTATTTTTGAAAACACAAAATAATATTTTTTATGAATATAAGGGTTTTTGAGATGGACACCATTCATTTCCAGAAATTTACCTTCAATACGCAAAAAAAGTTTATCAAAATTGAATAATATCCAGCATATTAGTGAAATCCTTTCTACATAGGCTTTTTCTGATCCCATACGAAAAAATTCAATGATAACTTACGATATATTCAATGAAATTCTTCGTTTTTGTAATGAGTATCACAGTTTCCCAACGATCTCTTCTTAGGTATTTTCACAATCACGGCTGGCATCAACGTTTTGGTTGATTTCAGGGTTTTGCCGTGTTCTACTTTGGTTGCAATCTGGTTATAATCTCTATTTTTTTTCTTGAATGACTGGAAGATTCCAATAGTGGGCGTTTAATTTCACATTGATAAAATCATTTCAACCTAATGAATGATCAGCATCAATATTGGCGTATCCCATGATATGAAAAAAGTTAGCACAATAGCCGGTGACAGAAATTCTCATTAGGTCTATTGAAGTTACATCAATCTATGTTAGGTATATTATTTCATACAAAACGTAGTTCAATTTTGATGAATTTTTATGGAATTATTGGATCTGTAAAAATGTAACAACTCCTTAAAAAATACTGATTTTACATTTTCCTTGGTAACGCTGTTACCTTGAATATTGGTCAGATGATAGTTGTGAATCATAGAATTGTCTACAAAAATTGTGTATATACTCTTTTTCACGAATCATCATTCCCGAAATACTACCATTTGAACAATTGTAAAAGTAATTTCACATAACACTTACCCATATACCACATAATTCCTTTGACATATCCTAATTTAATTATCAATTTGTACCTCAGGATTTCTTGTTGAAAATTCGTCGAATATCCTGGGATATTCTAGCCTTACTTGTCTATAAATGATAGGTCTCACAACTGAAATGAACACTTGGCGGTTGGTTTCTATTGCTGACTCCGTGTATGTTTTCGGCAAACAATTGTTGCTCATCCTCATGTTTGCCTGTACCTTGCTGACGCGCTGCCAAACACGTGATATGATGAGCCGTTCTGTTTTTTCATAGTTTTGCTCGGTGTTTGTTCCCAAGGACACCATAACACTCACAAGCAATGAAAACTTCTCCTCTCGAGCAATCAATGAGGCTATCGAAATCGAAAAACGATCTAGTAGTATGAACAAAAGGGATGACACGCAAAGATTACTAGCAACATAGAGATCCCTCTTATCACTCCACATAACCAAAAGCACATAACCAAAAGCAAAGCTCAGCACATGATATTTCAGGTATAATGAAACTCATAACGGTGATAGTAAAATTTTTAAATTTTGAATTGATGAAAATACCACTCTGCTTCAAATATTTGTTTCTACTGTAAGTATTGTAGTATTGTGTGGAAAACTGAATGAACTATCACATGCTTTGCATTACACAGGGATACATCCAGATATTTTTTTTTCAGAAACAGATCCGTGATATATTTCAGGCAAACTCATTCATTTTCATCGATATCGTACATCAGAATATTTTTAGTTATGGACAACCCGTCAAATTTGTCTATCTTGGTTACAAGACCCTCAGTCGAGTGCTCATGCTTTTGAATTTTTCCGGTTGATGATTTGTTCACATTTTTCAGTGTGTTGATTTCCTCGACAAATTCACCTATGTTTTGACTGCTTGCTGCAGTTCATCCTCGCCCTTTCGACTACCTATTGTAACTTTCTCCGTTATTCAATATCAATGATGATTTGAATCTGGTATACGAGTACATATTTGTCTACGCAATCACATTCAGTATACAACTTTTCTCAAGAAATCATTTACTCTTTTCTTCAAATTTTGATAAACGCTGAGCAGCTCGGTGCAAATACGTCTTACTCCATTGTGAATCACAGAAAAATTCAGTTGCTCTCTTTGTTCTAAAGTTTCAGACACGATTCACTATTAATTTTTATATAGATATACAGTTCTTTTTGACTAACAACGTTTTTTTGGGGAATTATGTCTTCAAAATGAAATATAAGAGACTATAATATGAAAAAAACCATAAAATGAAATATATTTTTCATTTGTTTTCAAAATTTGATACTCAATATTTCCAAAAATTAGTATTATAGATGTATTTTTTTATTGTCACAGCAAATATAGAGGGAGTTCCAAAGAAAACTTGACCTCCCCCTGTAAGTCAGAAATGGACGTGTTATCGAACATTTCAATCTGATATGAAAATTATATCCGAAACTTCATCCCCCTGCGGTCAGCAACTACCCCCTTTATTTTTTTTCAATGGCATGGGGAGTCGAGTGATACGTACATCATTTGAAAGGTATTTTGTCCTCCTATTACCTCTGTGATTTTTTTCGAAATTGTTTCATTCGTTATTAAGAAATTAAATGTTGAACGTTTTATTTGAGGAAAAAAGAAAAAATTTGCTGGCGTTCATTTTAATGAGGAAATCAACAACAAATAATATCAGTGGAAACAGAATAATAGACTCTACTCTCGAAAGCGTTCCGTACATTATTCAAAATGTCCGGAATTCCCGAACAATTCTCTATCGCAGGTCTTCTAGATTTGTAGGCTCAGTAGAGTACACGTTCGACTTCAGGTGTCTCCACAGAAACAAGTCCTTGGGTGTGGGATCAGGTGATTTACCTCACCAGTCCCATATGCCGATCAGACACATTGAAGAACGTTTATCCAAAAACTATCTCACCCGAATATCAAAATGTGGGGATGCACGATCCTGTTGAAATGTTATTTCATTTTCTACTAAATTGACATCATTTTTTGAAATTCATGTAGTCATAGGCTCTACACAGTCCTATAATAGATTCAAGTATGTGCTTCCATTGAGATTACCTTCAATGAAGAATGGTCCAACAATATGATTACCGAGAATGTGTTTCCATCATCAAATGAGAATTCACATCACTCCAGTAACGACAATTATGTCTATTCACTTCTCCATTCAACATGAAAGAACTTTCGTCTGAAAAACATGTATAGTATAATAGGTTTGAGTTATTGGTCAATTTCTCGCTAAACACCCCACAAAACTGAAGTCGACGATCAGGATCGTCTTCGTTTGATTCCTGAGTTAGCCTCATTTTGAAAGGATGAAATTTGTAGGCTTTCAAAATCTGAAAAACACTAATAGCTGATATACCAGACTCTCTAGCTACCTATTTGATAGATTGTCTATGATCCATTTGTATATGTCCTAAAACTGCAACTTCAACTCTGAAATTTATGACAGGACGAGATACTTCATGTTTTCTGTTGTGAACATAACCAGGAGTTCGAAACTTATCCATTAATTGTTTACCGTATTGATGACTCACGTTGTGGCCTGAATGATTCATATTATAAATTCTTGCATCAACTTCAGCACATTCATTATTTCGATAGAAGGTTGCAACAATTTCTATTCTTTCTTCAGTAGAATGAACCATGTTGGAATCCAGTGAACAAGGAAAACTGAATAATAATTCGTGAAGAAGTGACAGTGGCCAACTATCTACATTTTGTATTGCGACAACTAGATTCAACAAAAACTAACAGTGCAGAGAAAACTAACGGTGGCATGTATTTCAAAACATTTACTAATTAAATGAATTCTACAAATCTAGAAGACCTGCGACAGATAATTTTTCGGGAATGCCGATTTCTGACTCCGGACATCTTCAATAATGCAAGAAACGCTTTCGAAAGTGGACTGTATTATTGTATGGAACTAGATGAACGTCATTTTGAACACTTTATCCGTTGATTCTGTTGCCATTGATATTACTTTTGTTGATTTCCCCAATGAAATCAGCGACAACAAATTTTCTGTTTTTTTTTTAGTAGAACGTTCAATATCCAATTTCTCAATGACGAATAAACCAACTCCGGAAAAAATAACAGAAGTAATAGAGGGAAAAAAGACCTTTAAAATGATGTATCACTTGTCCCCCCATGCCATTGAAAAAAATAGGAGGGGTAGTTGCTGACTGCAGGGGGTGTGAAGTTTCAGGTATGATTTTCATATCAGGATTGATCCTCCTAGAAATAAAAATAGACGTGCTCTTTGAAATTTTCAAATACACGTCCGTTTCTGACTTACAGGGGGGTCAAGTTTTCGTTGGAACGCCCTGTAAAATACTGAAAGCAGTTTATAGTTTCTTCAATTATTTATTCAGTTCGTGACATTATCTTGGGAATTTTTGCATGTTTGCTTCTACGTCTATAACAGGGTGGTGATTCATTGATATGATCCAAACCCGTTGGCATGATAGGGCTAATATTGCCCATCTTCCCAATACAAAATGAACATGTTAAACGAATCGATATTATGGATGTTTTAAATTATATTCACTTGTGACATACATTACCTCAAACCCACTGTCGCCACACTTCTCTAAACCACAAAATTCTATTTTGAGCATACTCATATAACAAAAAAATGTCATTACGATAAGCTGGTGTTGCTAAGGTGATGTGAAGGTTAGAAATTTTACGAACCAATAAGTTCTCATCACTGTATACGGTGAAAGAAATTTACAAATATTGCCATTTATGATGTAATACATTACAAATATTTTGGGACATACCTTATATTTTTCATGTGTTCAGTTTTTCTGATCTCTCAGTTAAATCGATAAATATAACTCCTGAAAAAACGAAATTCATTTTGTGAAACATCTTTGAATTTTGAAACATGCAGAAACAAAACGAAGTTGTTTAAATAGCGAGCCTACAAAATTTATACAAACATTAATCGAACATTCAAAAATCAGAATATAATTGAATTAAAAAAATTAACAAATTATTTATTAATTTGTTCTGATTCATCTATGGTAGAATTCAATGACCTTGATATAGTTCTGCAATTTCCATGGATATCTATCAGCTGTCCTTCTCTGCATCTATTTGGGCGAACGTCGATCAAATTTCTCCTCAATTCTTCCATTGAGCATAGTTCGTTGTTTGGATCGCACTGTCCCATAACCATGAAGAAAGGCAAATGGAACAAAAAAAGACCAGTTATTAAGGCAACATCTAACTTCATTTTGTCAGTTCAACTCGACTGTGTATTGAATATGATGATACGCTGACTGTTTACAATCATTGATAAAACGGTAGCGTCTTCTTTATTTTCAATTAAAATTTCTATTTGTGAAATTATAAAACAACGATAAAAATAGAAACAACAATAGAAATTAATTGGCGCTCAGGGGCGACTTCATTGTTTCCAATGGCGCATTTGCTGAAGGAAAACCCGGAAAAACCTGCAGTGGAAATAACTAGCTAAATAACTGTTTTAATTTTTATATCCGGTAACGTATCGTCAGTACTTATGATAGTGTTCAATATTTGTCGAATTATGGAAAAGTAGATGATGAAAATATTATTCTATTCAAACTTAGTTAATTTATTCGCCAAAGAGGTTATTTCTACCAATGTTTCAATATTTAAGTTTCAGTAAAAATATTTTCTCGCGGTCAGTTTTTTACTAATCAGTATCAATAGATCTGCCGAAAGTAGAAAAAATTCGAAAACCTAACTGGAAAATTTGTGAAAATATTGAAGAGTTCTGATTCGTAAATAAAAAATGACGATATTGCACAATAGAAGTGCTTAGAAACTTTTTCTGGGAATCATAGGGAATAATGCAATACATTAAAATGCAGTTTTGTAAAAATCATATTTGTCATTCTAATGAAAGTAGCTGTTTCGAGAGGGTTTTTTCTTTCAGTTTGTGTCTGATTGCTTTTTTACTTTGTTTGGAAATTTCATACATTTTTTTTGTTTGAAGGTGAAGAAGTATATGGCCAAAATACTTTTTTCCTTAAAACTATTATCCCTTTAAAATATACCCCTTTCAATTTAAACAAGCTTCCTATGGCTGGCCTAAGCGAATGAATATCATTACGTACTGTCATCGATAACCCGAGTAGATTCAATTCATTCTAGTCATTTTTGTTAATCAAATGAGTGCTTTATGTTACAATGTTATCCAGATTGGTGCTGAAGAGACAATAAGGCATTTGGCTTATTCCTAAACATCAGATGTCCACCAGTGAGAATGACAGTATTCCATGTAAGTAAAATTTCACGTTTTTCATCCACTCCATTGTGTAGCAATCCTATAAATGATTCCATAAGAAATGAAGAAAAATTTTTTTTATATAATTCAGTGTTTATATTGAAGTAGCTGTTTCTAAAGTAACTTTTTTTCGTCTAATTCAATGTTTATATGAAAGTATCTGTTTCTAGAGGATTTTTTTTTCAGTTTGTGTCTGAAAGGCACTACTTCGCATGATTTACACATCTTTGTATAGAATCAATTTTTTGAAATTTACTGCTTTCTTCCTTTCTTAGAAAGATTCTCATATTTTTTCGTATAAAGATAAAGAAGTAGAAAGCCAAAACTTATTATTAGGTAAGGACAGTCTACTTCCGATCACGTAAGTATCATTTCACCATTATAGTAGGGAGCTGGTCGGCCGACTTCCGAACACGTAACAATAATAGCCAGAGGATGACAAATGAGACTTTGTTGAAACGTCGATAGATTGAAGATACTAGCACATAACACGGATCAAAACCCGGAAACCAGTTCAGCATGTTTTCATCCGTGACAACTTCAGATTTAACATTTCAAACCTTTACGGGAAGAAGAGGTTAATTCAAGAAGAAAAACTCAGGTAAAAATCATCAACAACAGTATTTATATATTAGATAGTAGAGCGGGTAAGAACAGTCTACTTCCGAACACGTAAACATCATTTCATCACATTTTCCAATCTGGAGGATTGGGAAAAGTGCTCGTTTTGGATTTATTTTACGCCAAAGATTCAATTTTTACCGTTATAAGTGGATATTATGTCGAAAATACTGTAGATTGATACAAAAACCAATAGAAAATGTAATCCATGAATAAGTGCTTCGAACAAAATGATTTCCATTACGTATAATCATCAACAAATATGTATAGAACGTGAACTGAGTTATCAGCAGATTTCGAATCTCAAACAGTAGAACAGTTGCTCGAGAATTTTTGGTAGCACTGAGCATGGTGCTCTTCTCGTACGATTCCTTCTTCACCTGCAGTGCATTCATTCGCAATATTCCACAATCTGATTGCACAACGGCTTCGTTGTGAAAGATTCAGTCTGTCCACTCGCGGTATTGTGAATAATACTGTGATGAATATAATTGACTTTGCTTCTATTTTAACATGAAAATTATTTATGTGTATGCGTTATTGAGTTGTAAATGCTACTGACACGAGTTTGGGACTTTGTTTTATTTATTAGATCTAAACCAATTATCCCATGACAATTTTGAAATGGATGCTGGAAAATCAATGAATTCAAAAGGGCTCTATGATGAAAGTAATTTCTTATTAGGAAAAGAGTTAGTATGAGGAACACATAATATGTAATTTTTTTCGTCGAATTATCGTGGATATAATGCTTGATAAACTGATTGAAGTAAGAAGTAACAAATCCAGATAGTATTTTGAATATCAAAATCATAGGTGAACCCCTGAATGTAAACTTCTCCTCCACTAATTTTAAAAAGATGGAATTAAAATACCGAGAATACGACATGACACATTGTAGTTGCGCTGAATGAAAATCCATGAATTACTTGAATCATGTCGGAGTGATCTGATTAATCGATGTTGCGTTGAATTGTAGTATGCGACATTGAAAAATCAAAAACAAACCAGGAGCTGTCAGTTAAGAGGGGATTTAATTTATCCTAACCCTCACCCTGAATCGTGTATTTCATATTTTTCGACCTTTCACTTCAGCAAACATGTTTAACTGGGGAGACTTTTGTCACATTAAACGTAATTGACAGAACGACGGGGTATGCATAAAGAAGCCGTTTTGTCTCGTATTCAGATTCAGACACGGTTATTGTGACGCGGGCGTGACAAGAGGACCGCTCGTTTGCACCTAGTCGGCCACTTAACGCCTTTCTGTACTCTATTCTTTTCCCCCCTTATGTGTTCACTCACCTTCTGCGACGTTCTTGGCGTTGGTGTGCGGTGATGGCTGGTTTCGTTTTTCACTGGAGTACCATCTTCTTAGTTGTTATATAAGGGTAGATTTGAATAAATAAAAAAATCAGTGAAATAAAAACTTTAGCTAACGATTATATGCTATTCACGGACTTAAAGAGCCGAGATTCGCAGGTTTTTAGGGGTGACGTTTCGTCTTCAATTGCAGCAGACATCATCAAAGGCGATAAGGAACTGGTCGAAGCGGTATACCTTATTGTGATACGCAAATCATCAACTGAAAATTTTCATGTTTGGATTTCCAATGAGACTTCAAGTCAAACATCTTCTTGTTTTCGTTCCTGCTCGATTCGACTATTCTTGATTTATTAGAAGAATCTGAGTGTTGAAGTGCCCGTATACAAGTTTGACTGATATTTGAGCTCTATTTATTATCGTTGAAATTCTTTTCTTAATCATGGATTACTATTGGCCTCCCTATATCCCCGAATAATATCATCTGGTTTTATGCAGAACTTACCTCCGGTCGAAGCAATGTCAAAAATGTTATTTGGCAAAGTGTAGCTACTCCAAACTATCGATTTGTCTGTTTGGTCATAACGAAAACTTCTCTTGAATTGTTTCATTATTGTCGTTCGAATACAGAAAACGTCATAATTATTTCATATACTCCTAGTATTCTTATTGAATCTCTGGGATCTCCATTTGACTATTTTCTATTATTTTCTGACCTCAATCGAACCAGTCTATAATATGTCTTATTATTCTTGTTACTCTAATGTATGTTGATATCCTATGTAATGTTGTTATTACAGTGCCCTTTCGAATAGAACAACCCATGTGTTTCCAAATTTCAGAGTTATCTTACTGAGTTGAATACAAAAATGTTTCATGATCGAATTGATATTTCATTTACAAAATAATGAAAATCTGAATGAAATCACAACCACTTTGATGAACTAATAAAAAATACGCCGAATATTGTATCCACTTATACGTATCCTCATACGTATCCACTTATACCATATACGTATTCACTTTAATTATTAGTGATCATTGCCTCTCGGCTATATTAGTCAGAGAGCCAGTGACGCATGTTTCATGAAGTGTTTGATGCACCCTGAAATTTTGTATCTGTGGAATATGAAGTACGAATACCTGTGTGAAAGGTGTAAAAAAATATAATTCAAAATAAGTGTTTGATTCACAGGCCAACAAACTTTAATTGAAAGGTTAGTTAATTTTTAATCATAATTTAAGATGGCAGAGGGTTTACATATAATTAATTTCCCTCAAAATTATTTTTTTAACAAAATGAAATGTTTGATTCATTATGAAATTTTAACAGCTACTCAATCAAATATTCAGAAAGTTAATTACAAGAAGCCAGACAGTTTTCTTGGGATATAATTCTCGGCAAACATGAAAATAAATTTTATTTCAAATAGAAAGAGGTAAGTTGCACGTAGTTGGCGGCGTGAGTGAGAGCACCGATCACCATAGTAGCTACGCTTCCCCTCTACGATCTCATTGGTTTTGAATCACGTGATCTTTACCAGCGGTAGATTTAAAATAAAATTCATAATTATGAATAGATGTAATGTAAAGAAACTTAAGATGTAAAAAGATAGTTAAATTTTTATGACTTTTCATAGAATTTTAATTAAATTAAAATTGGAAAATAGTGCTGTTAAGTGGTGATGGAAAATTAAAATTGAATTTTATTGAATAAAAAAAAAGGTGAGGTTATCATTGAAAATTTCATCATTGCAGGATATAGTGAATTTTATAGTTTTATTGTCCTAGAGAATATTTATTACAAACATATATTTGAGATTTATTTGGATTTGTGCCACGGGGTATAAGTCCCAACATTGCAGTGTCACGGCGGCAGTATTTTATATGTTTTTTTATATATTGTAAATTTCAGGTTTTTATGTTCTCAAGGGTTTGAAAGGAAATAGATTGTCATTATTAAATGGGACGTGTTTGGTTTTATTTGTACCTGATAAATAAGGAAATTATTCAAATAGTTTATTGAAGAAGTCAAGTTATCACACTGGCGCAGTCGGAAATCAGTTTTAAGTTCAGTTATAAATGAAAATTGAAAATGTCAATTGGAAAGTTGGAACCATTTAAATTTGGCGAAAGTAGCTTTACAACATATATTGCTCGTATTGGACAAAAAATTGTCTGAATCTTTGTTTTCTAGGAAAGCCTTTCTCAATGCCAATTTGAAAATTTTTACCGAATTTTCAACTTGGCCATTACTTTGGGGGTGTTTAGGAGTATTAAATGATTGTCTAATTCCATTTGACTTCAAAAAATGCCTAAATTCGTTAGAAGTGAAAGGTGGACCATTATCCGATACAAATTTGGAAGGTAACCCAAAATCCGAAAAAAGTCTGTTCAAAACTTTTATTATATTTTTAGCATCGCTGTGATTTGTTTCAAAAACTACAGGCCATTTACTGAAAGAATCTATGATTATCAAATATTTGTTTCCAAAAATAGGTCCAAAAAAATCTGCATGCACTCTACTCCAGGGAGTTTTTTCATAGGGCCACGGATGTAGAGTTGTTTTTGGTGGATTATTTTGAACTGCATTACAAGTTTCACAAGTTTTACACATTTTTTCAATCTCTTGGTCTACTTTTGGCCACCAAAAATAAGATCTTGCCATCGCTTTACATTTACTCACTCCCATATGACTGATATGAATTTCATCTAATAAAAATGATTGTAATCGCCTAGGAACGACCACCCTGAAACCCCACGAAATGCAACCATGTTCTAAGTGCAATTCATCTTTTTTTGAATAAAATCATTTCAAATTCTCATGAATTTCGTTTTCATCGGGCCACCCGTGCAAACAATAGCCATACACTCTGCAAAGAACGGGATCTTTTTTTGTATAAAGTGCTACTTTTTTATAGTCAATAGGCAAATTTTCTTCTGAATAAAATATGTGGGAATAATCATATTTTGTTTCTATTTTATTTTCAAGTGGTAATCTAGATAGAGCATCTGCAGGATTTTTTGATGAATTAACGTATTTTATTTCGTAATTATATGTGCCTAAAATAATACTCCACCTTTGTAACCTGCTAGCAGCATAGATTGGAATTCCTTTTTTATTACCAAAAATATTTACTAAAGCTTTATTGTCACAAAGAAGAAGAAAATGCCTCCCATATAAATAATCATGAAATTTCTTTAAACAAAATATGATTGCTGCTCCTTCTTTATCCATTTGACTGTAATATTTTTCAGCGGAAGTCAAGGTTCTCGAAGCGAATGCAATAGGGCGAGCATCTCCGTTATCGTATAAGTGCCAAATAACTCCCCCCACTGCATACGAGCTTGCATCACAAGCCAAAGTTATTGGCTTTTTTGGGTCGTAATGTGCCAGTACTTTGGGTGAAACTAATTCCTTTTTTATGTCCTGAAAGCTTTTATTTTGATTTTCACCCCACTTCCATACGGAATTTTTTTTTAACAAACAGTGTAGAGGGTATAATTTTGAACTCAAATGTTCAATAAATTTCCCATAATAATTTACTAGGCCCAAAAATGACTTCAAACTGGTAATATCCCTTGGAATTGGAGCTTTTAAAATTGCTTCCACTTTATCTTGTGTTGTGGATAATCCATATTTACTTATAGTGTGTCCCAAAAAATATATTTCTTTTCGAAAAATTAAATGAATGTGGATTAAGGGTGCAAGTCAATAAATGCAAATTTTTTCAAAAAGAAATACATTTTTTGGGACACACTATAAGTAAATATGGATTATCCACATCACAAGATAAAGTGGAGGCAATTTTAAAAGCTCCAATTCCAAGGGATATTACCAGTTTGAAGTCATTTTTGGGCCTAGTAAATTATTATGGGAAATTTATTGAACATTTGAGTTCAAAATTATACCCTCTACACTGTTTGTTAAAAAAAAATTCCGTATGGAAGTGGGGTGAAAATCAAAATAAAAGCTTTCAGGACATAAAAAAGGAATTAGTTTCACCCAAAGTACTGGCACATTACGACCCAAAAAAGCCAATAACTTTGGCTTGTGATGCAAGCTCGTATGCAGTGGGGGGAGTTATTTCGCACTTATACGATAACGGAGATGCTCGCCCTATTGCATTCGTTTCGAGAACCTTGACTTCCGCTGAAAAATATTACAGTCAAAAGGATAAAGAAGGAGCAGCAATCATATTTTGTTTAAGGAAATTTCATGATTATTTATATGGGAGGCATTTTCTTCTTCTTTGTGACAATAAAGCTTTAGTAAATATTTTTGGTAATGAAAAAGGAATTCCAATCTATACTGCTAGCAGGTTACAAAGGTGGAGTATTATTTTAGGCACATAAAATCACGAAATAAAATACGTTAATTCATCAAAAAATCCTGCAGATGCTCTATCTAGATTACCACTTGAAAATAAAATAGAAACAAAATATGATTATTCCCACATATTTTATTTAGAAGAAAATTTGCCTATTGACTATAAAAAAGTAGCACTTTATACAAAAAAAGATCCCGTTCTTTGCAGAGTGTATGGCTATTGTTTGCACGGGTGGCCCGATAAAAACGAAATTCATGAGAATTTGAAATTATTTTATTTAAAAAAAGATTAATTGCACTTAGAACATGGTTGCATTTTGTGGGGTTTCAGGGTGGTCGTTCCTAGGCGATTACAATCATTTTTATTAGATGAAATTCATATCAGTCATATGGGAGTGAGTAAATGTAAAGCGATGGCAAGATCTTATTTTTGGTGGCCAAAAGTAGACCAAGAGATTGAAAAAATGTGTAAAACTTGTGAAACTTGTAATGCAGTTCAAAATAATCCACCAAAAACAAGTCTACATCCGTGGCCCTATGAAAAAACTCCCTGGATAGAGTGCATGCAGATTTTTTTGGACCTATTTTTGGAAACAAATATTTGATAATCATAGATTCTTTCAGTAAATGGCCTGTAGTTTTTAAAACAAATCACAGCGATGCTAAAAATATAATAAAAGTTTTGAACAGACTTTTTTCGGATTTTGGGTTACCTTCCAAATTTGTATCGGATAATGGTCCACCTTTCACTTCTAACGAATTTAGGCATTTTTTGAAGTCAAATGGAATTAGACAATTATTTAATACTCCTAAACACCCCCAAAGTAATGGCCAAGTTGAAAATTCGGTAAAAATTTTCAAATTGGCATTGAGAAAGGCTTTCCTAGAAAACAAAGATTCAGACAATTTTTTGTCCAAATTTCTTTTTGATTATCGTAACACTCCCCATTGCACAACAGGAGAAACTCCTGCAAAGTTAATGTTTAATCGAAATTTACGTGGAAAATTAGATTTATTAATTCCAAATTTGCAAAAAATTGTAGAAGAACGGGTAGATAAGCAACAACAAAGCTACGGGGGTACTTCTAAAAGTTTTGATATTGGAGAGTCAGTATTATTCCGTGATTTTAAAAATTCTGAACGTCCTACCTGGAAAAAAGGGAAGATAGTAGGTAGAGAGGGTTCCGTTATCTATGATGTTAAAACACACGAAGGGAAGGAGTAAAGGCGTCACTCAAATCAACTCAGGTCATCGATTTCCAGAAAATCTTTATCAGGGGACATTTTAGCAGATGTTGAAGATAATAATTTAAACGAGACTGCCAAGGTAGGTGACACATCGGAGGAAGTTACAACTTCCGAAACAAAATCTGATACTAGCCATTCAGAATCAGAAGGGCCTAGATATTTTTTGAGATCAAGAAATAGAAATACCGAAATTATAGGAAACTGACCGAATGAATTTTCTTGCACTGTATTCTTATGAATTTAAATATTGTTTTCATTAAGAATTTGTTTTTGTGTTATTTTGAAATCACGAATTGTAATTATTTTTTTTTTGTTTGTTTTACATTGATGTTGTTAAATTGTAAACGTGCATATTTGTACAAAATAGTATAAGGATTATATAGATATTCAATTATATAAAATGGTATAACCATAGGTTAACTTATTTTAAGGGTGAAAAGGTGAGATATATTTGGATTTGTGCCACGGGGTATAAGTCCCAACATTGCAGTGTCACGGCGGCAGTATTTTATATGTTTTTTTATATATTGTAAATTTCAGGTTTTTATGTTCTCAAGGGTTTGAAAGGAAATAGATTGTCATTATTAAATGGAACGTATTTGGTTTTATTTGTACCTGATAAATAAGGAAATTATTCAAATAGTTTATTGAAGAAGTCAAGTTATCACAATATTATTAAAAAAAAATGTGAAAATATCTTTAATTTTCCTCAAAAGTAGTGTTCTCTGAAGAATCATCTTCTTCTGAAGAATCATCACTCGAATTAATGTCCGGATCAGGAGAAGTTTCTTCGTTATCTGAAAAAATTAAATATAATTAGTGTTATTCCTAGAAAAATGAAAAATTTAAATTATCAAGAAATACAAACCGTCATTGTTGACATTTTGTTCGATATTTGAACCAGTTTTGATCACATTCAGAACAGATTGTGGTATACAATCACCTTCAAACCATTTAAATTCATATCGGTCGTCTTTTATTGTCCAACCGTGGGATCCAGGCAACAAATATGTTGGAGTGCAAAGATTAGCGTTTCGCCAAATACTTGTTATGTACTGAGTCCGCAGTAGGTGTTGGTGTAACTCAGCTGGTGGCAAATTCGAAGCATCATATTCAAGCAACGTCTTTTGAAAAGGTCCATCTGTGCTTTCACTTTTATAGGTTGAACAAAACTTTTGATAACGCGCATACTTAATATCTGCAACGTTCTTATAGCCAAATTTATTTTTTTCACTCGACATTTCGTTCAGAAACTTACTAAAAAAACTGTAAAACACGTGCTCACAAGAAAAACGTTCAACTGAAAACACAGGATGTACTACCGGTACAGCTGCTAAATATCACGTGATTAACAACAAATGAGAGCGTAGAAGGGGAGCGTTGCTACTATCCAGATTGGTGCTCTCACTCACGCCGCCAACTACGCGCAACCTATCTCTTACTATTTGAAATAAAATGTATTTTCATGTTTGCCGGGAATTAAACCCCAACAAAACTGTCTGGCTTTTTGTAATTAACTTTCTGAATATTTGATTACTTAAGTAGCTTTCAAAATTTCATAATGAATCAAACATTCCATTTTGTTAAAAAAGATAACTTTGAGAGAAATTAATTATACGTGAACCCTCTCCAAAGTATCTGCTATCTTGAATTATAATTGAAAATTAACTAATCTCTCGAATAAGGTTTGTTGGCCTGTGAATCAAACACTTATTTTGGCTTACATTTTTTTCACACCTTTCTATTATGCGCAGTACCTGGTGTCCCGGGCAGGGTCAGGCAAACACAGGTATTCGTACTTCTTATTCCATAGATACTAGCCTTACAAAATTCCAGGGTACATCAAACACTTCATGAAACATGCGTCACTGGCTCTTGGACTATATTGAAAACATTTTCAGCTATTTGGTTTTCATTTGCCAAACTGCTAAACACATTAAAATTCAATTCTGAATGGCCAGAAATACAAAGTAGTTACAAAACAGGAAATCCAAATGGAATACTTTGAAAATAATAATAACTTTATTCACAACGTATACAGATTAGAGTACAATTGAAACAAAATAAATGGCGATATGAGCAGAGCTCTTGTTTCCTTAGAAGTTATAAAGAATATTTGTTTGAAGGTGATTGACAATGTTTCGTGATGAATTTCACTAGTTCGGACTTCCATTGTCTATTATATAAAATGATTTGAAATCCCTGAAACAAGTAAAAAAAGAATAATTAAAAAAGAATAGTTGAAAATAACAATTATATTAAGCAACAATAAACCTGAAATGAAATGATAGTAAAATAACCTACAAGTAAAAATATAATAATTGAATAAATGAAAATTAAAGGAATGCAAAAAGAAAATAATAAAAATAAAAAAGTGTAGAGATTCCAAGTCACGTTAGTTCACGACGTTTCGATTGTTGGTATCTACAATCGTCTTCGGGTGATGACTGGACTGATTCCTCCGAGAGATGACTATTTTATAGGTCGTTGAAATACTTTCACTTTCTCTACTTTCCATTTTCCGCTTCACTGATTCCGTGAGAGATGACCGATTTGGCGGGAGTTGGTCATTTCTCGTTTGATGATGGGTTTCCATATGTTTCGTATATCTACGCTGGCCTGGCTGAATACGTTGTTGGACAACATGTATGCGGCTTCCTTAAATTTTCTCCTGAACCAATGTTCCTCTCTGTGCAAGATCTCAGCTTGGGACCACTCGATGTTGTGTTGATGGGTCCAAACATGGTCTGCTATTCCTGATTTGCTGGTTTCTTCTCGCTGTGTGTGCTTCTTGTGCTCGGCAATGCGAATATTCAATGGCCTCTTAGTTTCACCAATATAGGATTTTCCGCACTCACAGGGTATCCGGTAAATGCAATTCTTGGAATCGCAGTCCGCGTTTGGGGGCCTGGTTTTCGTGAGGCTGCTACGGATAGTGTTACCGGATCTGAAACAGGTTCTAATGTTGTACTTGGAACCAATTCTTCTTATCCTCTCCGATAATCCTCTGATGTAGGGAAGTGCAAGCACTGGTTGTGACGGCTTCTCTTCCTTGCGAGGCTCCTGCTGTCTTTTGGCCAAAGTTTTTTCTACCATCGCTTTGGAGTATCCATTCCGCTGAAGATCACTTTTGATGATGTCTAGTTCCTTCTCGAGACCTTCCTTTGTATTACAAAGCCCAAAAGCACGGTCTAATAGAGTCTTGATGATTCCTCTTTTTGTCGATTGATGGTGGTTGGATTCGTGGTTCAGATACTGTCCCGTATGAGTGGGTTTTCGGTATACAGATGTTTCCCACTTAGTGTCGGTCCTCTTCACCAAAACGTCTAAGAATGGCAATTCATTGTGGATTTCCTTCTCCATTGTGAAAGTGATGGAAGGTCTCACGCTGTTGATGTGTTTCAGAAAGGCGTCTAGTTCAGTATTCCCATGGTTCCATATTATGAAGGTGTCGTCAACATATCTCAACCAGACTCGAGGTTTCTTGTGGGCTTCTTCAATGGCCAGAGTTTCAAACCACTCCATATATCTGTTGGCTATGACTGGTGAAAGTGGCGATCCCATTGGCAGTCCCTCATCTTGTGTAAAGAATTCGTCCTTCAGTTGGAAATAACAGTTTCGTACACAGCATCCTAGTAATTCCATAATTACTTCTATAGGTAGATTCGTTCTCTCTTTCAGGTTCCCGTCTTCGGATAGCTTTCTCTGTATGATTTGGAGTGCTTCTTCGACCGGAACGTTGGTGTAAAGGCTTTCCACGTCGAAACTAATTAGTTGATCTTCCTGTGTGACTTCAATTGACCCTAGTAGTTCGACAAAATGTCTTGAATTCTTCACAAAAGACGATGTTTTCCCTTGTAATGGTTGTATTAAGGGAAGTAAAAATCTAGACAAGTTTTGAGTAGCCGAATCTCTGGAGCTGATGATCGGTCTAAGCGGAACGTCCTTCTTGTGGATTTTGGGTAGACCATACAAGTGAGGGGGCTTACTGTGGTGCGGTGTTAGGCATGATCTTTCCTTGTCCGAAAAATAGACTTGGTGTTTTTTCAAAATCTGGTACAACTTCCTTTCGATTGATGCAGTTGGGTCCCGTACGATCTTTGTGTATCGTCCCTTCTGCAGAACCTCTTCGATCTTCTGTTCGTAGAGAACGGTATCCATTACCACAGTAGCGTTTCCTTTATCTGCAGGTAGGATCTTAATGGTGTTGTCTCTACGTAGGCCGTTCAGAGCTCTACGTTCTTCCTTGCTGATGTTAGATGTTGGAACTGGTTCTCGATCCAACTGTTCTCTAATTTTCCATCTGAACTCTTCTGCCTCGGTCTGGTCAATGAGGGAACTGGTGGATTCCACTGCAGTAATTATCTCCAAAGTGGGCACAGATGTTGGCGTTATGGCAAAATTCAGGCCTTTCCTCAACAAGGATTCCTCTATTCCCGTGAGCGGGCGGGAACTCATGTTGATGACGTTGGTGGCTTCATAGTTGTCCTGTTTTCGGTCTGTATTTGGGCATTGTTTCCTCACTAACTTCCCCCACTTTCTGTTGTGGGTATTCTCCATGTCTTGGCGGATCTTCAAGCACGTCCTTTCAATCCTGGCAAAGATTGGTCCATGATCATCTTCCAATGTCTCTCTTCTTATTTCTTCGAATCGTTCTGTGGCATTCTGCAGCAAAGTTGACCTCTTCCAACGGTGATAATTGATTTGAGACCTTATCAGTGCTCGGCTGGCGCGTTCCAATATGCGTTTAGCTCTCTCTCCTGGGATTGGCGATTTCAGTAGAAAACCTTTGGGGATGATGTTATTGTCTCTGGCTCTGCACAGAAAACTGAGGTGAGTTTCTTCCTTTGTAAGCTTGACCATAGTCTTCTCATATCCTCGGAATAAGTCGCTGGTTTCGGGTCCGTACCGGGTATTCAACGTTTGTTTGAAGGTGATTGACAATGTTTCGTGATGAATTTCACTAGTTCGGACTTCCATTGTCTATTATATAAAATGATTTGAAATCCCTGAAACAAGTAAAAAAAGAATAATTAAAAAAGAATAGTTGAAAATAACAATTATATTAAGCAACAATAAACCTGAAATGAAATGATAGTAAAATAACCTACAAGTAAAAATATAATAATTGAATAAATGAAAATTAAAGGAATGCAAAAGAAAATAATAAAAATAAAAAAGTGTAGAGATTCCAAGTCACGTTAGTTCACGACGTTCACGTGACTTGGAATCTCTACACTTTTTTATTTTTATTATTTTCTTTTTGCATTCCTTTAATTTTCATTTATTCAATTATTATATTTTTACTTGTAGGTTATTTTACTATCATTTCAGGTTTATTGTTGCTTAATATAATTGTTATTTTCAACTATTCTTTTTTAATTATTCTTTTTTTACTTGTTTCAGGGATTTCAAATCATTTTATATAATAGACAATGGAAGTCCGAACTAGTGAAATTCATCACGAAACATTGTCAATCACCTTCAAACAAACGTTGAATACCCGATACGGACCCGGAACCAGCGACTTATTCCGAGGATATGAGAAGACTATGGTCAAGCTTACAAAGGAAGAAACTCACCTCAGTTTTCTGTGCAGAGCCAGAGACAATAACATCATCCCCAAAGGTTTTCTACTGAAATCGCCAATCCCAGGAGAGAGAGCTAAACGCATATTGGAACGCGCCAGCCGAGCACTGATAAGGTCTCAAATCAATTATCACCGTTGGAAGAGGTCAACTTTGCTGCAGGATGCCACAGAACGATTCGAAGAAATAAGAAGAGAGACATTGGAAGATGATCATGGACCAATCTTTGCCAGGATTGAAAGGACGTGCTTGAAGATCCGCCAAGACATGGAGAATACCCACAACAGAAAGTGGGGGAAGTTAGTGAGGAAACAATGCCCAAATACAGACCGAAAACAGGACAACTATGAAGCCACCAACGTCATCAACATGAGTTCCCGCCCGCTCACGGGAATAGAGGAATCCTTGTTGAGGAAAGGCCTGAATTTTGCCATAACGCCAACATCTGTGCCCACTTTGGAGATAATTACTGCAGTGGAATCCACCAGTTCCCTCATTGACCAGACCGAGGCAGAAGAGTTCAGATGGAAAATTAGAGAACAGTTGGATCGAGAACCAGTTCCAACATCTAACATCAGCAAGGAAGAACGTAGAGCTCTGAACGGCCTACGTAGAGACAACACCATTAAGATCCTACCTGCAGATAAAGGAAACGCTACTGTGGTAATGGATACCGTTCTCTACGAACAGAAGATCGAAGAGGTTCTGCAGAAGGGACGATACACAAAGATCGTACGGGACCCAACTGCATCAATCGAAAGGAAGTTGTACCAGATTTTGAAAAAACACCAAGTCTATTTTTCGGACAAGGAAAGATCATGCCTAACACCGCACCACAGTAAGCCCCCTCACTTGTATGGTCTACCCAAAATCCACAAGAAGGACGTTCCGCTTAGACCGATCATCAGCTCCAGAGATTCGGCTACTCAAAACTTGTCTAGATTTTTACTTCCCTTAATACAACCATTACAAGGGAAAACATCGTCTTTTGTGAAGAATTCAAGACATTTTGTCGAACTACTAGGGTCAATTGAAGTCACACAGGAAGATCAACTAATTAGTTTCGACGTGGAAAGCCTTTACACCAACGTTCCGGTCGAAGAAGCACTCCAAATCATACAGAGAAAGCTATCCGAAGACGGGAACCTGAAAGAGAGAACGAATCTACCTATAGAAGTAATTATGGAATTACTAGGATGCTGTGTACGAAACTGTTATTTCCAACTGAAGGACGAATTCTTTACACAAGATGAGGGACTGCCAATGGGATCGCCACTTTCACCAGTCATAGCCAACATATATATGGAGTGGTTTGAAACTCTGGCCATTGAAGAAGCCCACAAGAAACCTCGAGTCTGGTTGAGATATGTTGACGACACCTTCATAATATGGAACCATGGGAATACTGAACTAGACGCCTTTCTGAAACACATCAACAGCGTGAGACCTTCCATCACTTTCACAATGGAGAAGGAAATCCACAATGAATTGCCATTCTTAGACGTTTTGGTGAAGAGGACCGACACTAAGTGGGAAACATCTGTATACCGAAAACCCACTCATACGGGACAGTATCTGAACCACGAATCCAACCACCATCAATCGACAAAAAGAGGAATCATCAAGACTCTATTAGACCGTGCTTTTGGGCTTTGTAATACAAAGGAAGGTCTCGAGAAGGAACTAGACATCATCAAAAGTGATCTTCAGCGGAATGGATACTCCAAAGCGATGGTAGAAAAAACTTTGGCCAAAAGACAGCAGGAGCCTCGCAAGGAAGAGAAGCCGTCACAACCAGTGCTTGCACTTCCCTACATCAGAGGATTATCGGAGAGGATAAGAAGAATTGGTTCCAAGTACAACATTAGAACCTGTTTTAGATCCGGTAACACTATCCGTAGCAGCCTCACGAAAACCAGGCCCCCAAACGCGGACTGCGATTCCAAGAATTGCATTTACCAGATACCCTGTGAGTGCGGAAAATCCTATATTGGTGAAACTAAGAGGCCATTGAATATTCGCATTGCCGAGCACAAGAAGCACACACAGCGAGGAGAAACCAGCAAATCAGGAATAGCAGACCATGTTTGAACCCATCAACACAACATCGAGTGGTCCCAAGCTGAGATCTTGCACAGAGAGGAACATTGGTTCAGGAGAAAATTTAAGGAAGCCGCATACATGTTGTCCAACAACGTATTCAGCCAGGCCAGCGTAGATATACGAAACATATGGAAACCCATCATCAAACGAGAAATGACCAACTCCCGCCAAATCGGTCATCTCTCACGGAATCAGTGAAGCGGAAAATGGAAAGTAGAGAAAGTGAAAGTATTTCAACGACCTATAAAATAGTCATCTCTCGGAGGAATCAGTCCAGTCATCACCCGAAGACGATTGTAGATACCAACAATCGAAACGTCGTGAACTAACGTGACTTGGAATCTCTACACTTTTTTATTTTTATTATTTTCTTTTTGCATTCCTTTAATTTTCATTTATTCAATTATTATATTTTTACTTGTAGGTTATTTTACTATCATTTCATTTCAGGTTTATTGTTGCTTAATATAATTGTTATTTTCAACTATTCTTTTTTAATTATTCTTTTTTTTACTTGTTTCAGGGATTTCAAATCATTTTATATAATAGACAATGGAAGTCCGAACTAGTGAAATTTATAAAGAATATGTAAGTATATAAATATTTGTATAAAAGTATGTATGACGTTCATGAAGTAGAAACTACAAAACATTTTATTAAATTTTGTGAATTTGGTGTTATAGTTAAGCAAACTATATTTCGGCTTGAGGTAAAATAGGCCGATTAAATATTAGACAAACAAAAAATAGGAAAAATAGATAAAATCTTGGACAAATATTACACGTTCCATTAGAATAAAATATTATTGTACAAATAGATAAAATCTTAGGCAATGTGGATGAGATTATGCTACTTACAATACAGTATGACACAATTTGGAATAAATATGACTTAGACTAACTTATTTCACACTAACAGATTTTTTTTTCGAGAATGTGTTTTCTTATTCGTCTTTTGAATATTGGTTTGGAATAAGAATTTTTTATTTCGTGAGGTACAGTGTTATATAATTTAGTTTCTATAAAAAATAATGCTCTTTGTGAAATTGACTTTTCAACAATAGGATAGGTTAGTTGGTTGCGATGTCGTGTGTTATAGTTGTGGTTTCGTGATTATGCTATATCTTTGCTGAAATGACACCCCACGTTCGTACAATAGTAATATAATTGTCTCATATCCATAACTTAACACTCTTCATACAGGAGATCTGAGGAGAAACGTGAATTTCTCGACATGATCAACTTCATGAATCACCTTTGTAATACCTCTAAGAGATTGAGGTGTACACGCAGAGCTGATCCCCATGCTGTTATACCATATCTCAAATGGCTCTCCACTAGGGAACTATATAATTGTTTAAGTTCATTATGAGGTAAGTAATTTTTCAAGGAATGGAAGTTGTGGAGCATTTTTTGCAGTTTTTTATTATATGTTTTATAAGAGAGTGTCACATATACAGCATGACTCACGGTCGATGATAGGTTAGACGTTCCTGGAAAACGCAAAGCATGATTTTTCTGAAAATTTCACCTCTCACAATTTCTTACCTGTTCTATCGATCTAAAATATTTTTAGCATTGCGGCGTTTGAATGGAACACCCCGTATATTGATACATTTTTGAAATCGCTTTAGTATTTTAATAATTTTTTGTGAATAATGTCATATACCTATCTCTATCTGTTTTCGAGATAAAAAATAAATTTTGCTAAATATGGTCCAAAACATATCCTTAATTGAAATCAAGTGCATCAGTACTCTCAATTCATGAAAAGTTGATATTTTGATGATACTTTGGACAAACTCGAAATATTCAAATAATACCAAGAAATCGACTCCATATCATACAGGGCGTGCTGAAATTACTATTATTTCCATTGTGCATAAAAGTAGTCGAAAGTTAATTTTTTCAAATGAAACCCCCTGTGTATTACTCGATAAATTGAAAGATAGTAAAAATGCTTCAAGATGATATGCATATCCCTATACCTAAATCGTCAATTTTTCTTAATAAAGCCGTTTTTGTGGAAAAATAGTTATTTACGTTTTACCTACAAGTGTTGAAAGTGGCATTTAATTTTGCGAGTGGGGATTATTGCAAAACGAGCGTCAGCAAGTGGAGCAAATTCACGAGTAAAATAAAATCACTTTTAACAAATGTATCATACAAATTTTTTGTATAACGTTACTGCTGACAATAAAAAAAATTATAGGGTCCATAGGATTTGAACACATGATCTTTGGATTACAAGGCATATGTTACAACTACATACGCCAACTCACGTTATTTCAAGGAGGATTATTAGTTAGTCATGAAGGACTTTCTACAGTTGGACTGAATACTACTTCGTCATCGTCAGTAACTTCACAGGGATTTAATATTACCAATAGCATGAACTGCATGTGTGAACTTTTCTAAATGATTTTTTGGTAGGTGTTCTGATTGAAGTGTTTCTATCAAAGAGATTTTCAATAACAGTTGTACAAAAAATAATTTTTAAAGAATTTGATTTCTAGGTAGCCGTGGAAATATCAAGCTTATGACAGTTTGGTGACTTTTATAAATAATTGATAAATGGTTATTGACGGTTTTTCAAAAAATCGCCAAAAATGAATGCAAATATTGATTATTCAAACGAAGTTCTTATGAAATTATTTATTATACACGGACAGTGTGATCAAATCATTGTCAGAACTTATAGAAAATTCAACCAAATGTATCCTGAATTAACACCAATGAACGAGAGGAAGTTTGTAAGATTACAAAATAATCTCCTTAACTATGGCTCCATGTTAAAAGCGATTTCAACATCATCAGAACCTGTTACTTCAAATGAGGACAATACTGTTAACGTTTTGGCATATTTTTATGCATATCCAGTAGCTTCCATTCGCAGTGCAGAAAAAGATTTAGGTGTATCACATGCTTCAGTACAACAAATTTTGAAAAATCACGGAATGCATCCGTATAAATTCACCAAAGTTCAAGCTCTAAAAGCAGAAGACTTCGAACGTAGAATGCATTTTTGTGAATCCCTTTTGATTCATACACAGGAAGATCGGGAATTTTTGTCAAAAATAATTTGGAGCGACGAATCAAAATTTACGAGGGATGGTATTTTCAATAGAAGGAATTAACATTTTTGGGCTGATCATAATCCTCATGTTATAAAAGAAATGGGTTTACAAGAAAAATTTGACCTGAATGTTTTCTGTATTCTGAAGAAAAATAAAATTAGCTTTTTTATTTATGAAGACACACTGAATGCAGAGAGATATTTCCAAATATTAAGGACGACTGTAAACGATTTTCTTGAAAATTTGCTTTTAGAAAAATATAGGAATTCGTGGTTGTCTACTGGACGGAGCGCCAGCTCATTCCACCCAGGAAGTTTCCAGGAAACTTGATGAGCTCTTCGACGATCGTTGGTTTAGACGTTTAGGGCCGTGGGATTGGCCACCGAGATCACCTGATCTCACGCCACTTGACTTTTTTTACGGGGTGTTTTGAAAGAAAGGGTATACAGTATTCCAGTGCCTTCCAAAGAAGAATTGCAACGGCGAATAGTGCGGAGTATTGAAGATCTGGATCCCCAGGAAATTGAAAAAGCAACCACAAGTCGCGTGCAAAATAACATTTCAAAGTGTTTAGAATGTAATGGACAACATTTTCAGCACTTACTGTGAAAATGTGATATTTTGGTTACAATTTTGTTATTTTGAATCATCCTAGTCTGTTATTGTCTGTACTTTCACATGTTTTAGCCCACAAAATCTTACTTTTCACCTAGAAATGACTGATTTTTGGTACAGTTGTTCCCTGGAAACTTTGAACCATAGTTAAGGAAATTATTTTGTAACCTTACAAATTTCCTCTCGTTCATTGGTGTTGATTCAGGATACATTTGGTTGAATTTTTTACACGTTCTGACAATAATTCGATCACATTGTTCATGTGTATAATAAATAATTTCATAAGAACTTCGTTTGAATAATCGATATTTGCATTCATTTTGGAAGATGATTCCAAACACCGTCGATAACTCTTTGTAAATTACTTTGTAAAAAAAGTGTTTCTAGAAGGAGCGACTTTATTGAAAAAACTTGACGATTTATGTATAGGGATATGATATATCATCTTGAAGCATTTTTCATCATCTTTCAATTTACCAAATAATATACAGGGGGTTTTATTTGAAAAAATGAACTTTTGAATGAATCTTGCTTTGCGTTTTCCAGAAACGTCTAACCTACCATCGATCGTGAGTCACGGTGTATAGACGCCCAAGTATTTATCTATTTTTAGTGTTTTTCCTAGTTCACTGACATTAAGAGTTTCAAATGAACAATCATAGGATATATTGCAGCTAAAAGGAAGAAAATTAGTTTTTTTTAGATTCACTGTCAGGAGCCTTTGGTCAAACCATTTTTTAAGCAAGTGGAAATCTGTTTCTACGTTCTTTTTCAAATCAAGCCAAGTGTCTGCCTCATAGAATATCGCAGTATCGTCTACGTATCCAATTATTTTTCCAACACTGTTCAAATTGAATAATTCATTTAGACATTAATTGAAAGGCAGAGGACCCAGTACCGTCTCTTGTGGGACTCCATATTCTATTTGTTTTTTATTGCTAATTGTATCTGCAATTCACACAAATTGCATTCTATTTCGAAGACAGCTTTCAAAAACGTTATTTTTATTTTATTTACTGAGTAATCTACAGAACAAGCAGTTCCAATAATCGATTACAATATCAGAAACCCTCTGATACCATTATTATCTAAAGTTTGTAGGAGTAGTTGATGATCGACAGTATCTAAAGCCTTCGTTAAGTCTATAAATAGACACGAAGGAGGTTTTCCTTTCTTCAAGGATTTATTTATCAATCCTGTCAGTTCAATAATCGCATTTTCGGATGAGGTTTTTTCTTTGAAGCCAAATTGTCTATTTGAAATCAATTCGTATTTGGTTATGAATGAGTTTATTCTTTTCTTTAGCAATTTTTCGAAGATTTTTGACAGACGGATGATAAGCGAGATTGGTTTATAGTTTGTAATTTCAGTTTTATCTACTTTTTTATGGATAGGAGTCACTACTTCCATCAAAAAAAGAGAGAGGATTGTTGCGCACTGAATAGAAGGTATGCAGATCATTCTATGAAAGGAACACCGATTATAAATAGATTTAACATCTACTGTGGAACGAAAATATACAGAATAGTTCTCATTGAACACTATTGTCGCAACTCAGTACTCGCTTTTTATCCGCTGTTTCCCCCATTCATCATTCATTCAAATAATAAAATGAATTCATTTGAAAACTTAATTGAATATTCATTGTAAAAAATGGAAGAAATACTCAACGAATGAACTCACACTAAAATGTTAATAAAAAATACATTAAAACACCAAAAACATACTTTATACTGCCACCCAGCAGGATTGGAGAGAAGGAGGTGTGCTGCATTGCTGACGATCAATAGATACTGAAAATTAATTTCTGAGTACTGTCTGGTTATTCCAAATGAAGTCTATACTGAGAGGACCTGATGATATAAGTGACCTAAAAAACAAATCCGGCAAGGAAAGCAGAATATAACATCCACTGTGTTACGAAATACAGATGAATTCAGAGCTGAATTGCTGGGGAAGATCATTTTTGTTTCCCACTCCATACCAATTTGACATAACTTGTTATTGGAAGCAGTTCAGTAAAATATGACTGAGAATTAACAAAATAAGATGTTCCATTTGGAAAGACCGGTGATAACGACGTTACTTGAAGGTAGGATACCATGCTATAGTTTTGAGTCCCATTTCCAATTAGCAACATAGCCTAAAAATTGTCAGATGGGAATTGTCTCTTTTATGGAATTTTCGAACGAGAAGTGTTTAACTGACAAAGACCTTGATTTCGAAACAATTCAAGAACAGATAGCAATGAGTGTGAGTGTAATTCAGTTTTGTACTCGTAAGTGACAGTATCTCTATTTGCTGTAATTATCATATTTCGCCAACTCCTAGATTAGAGTCCTGAAATTATTTTGATATCTCAGTTCATAATTCTTAACTCCCTGTCGGTTCCTTCAACGCATTCATAGAATCTGCGTTGGAAATCTAGAAATTGGAATTGACTTTTCAAGAAAGTTTAAAGAGTGAATTTCACTTTGAATTCCTTCTTGGTTATCTATTCAATCTCACAAAGAGCTCATTAATTTTCAATTTTTCACTTCATTTGTTCATGTGAAATGAAATCTGTCAAATTCCTGGATTCATTTCCCAAGCTATGATTTAGCTGGTCGGGTACAAACGTCAAATCATTTATGGATTCAAAATTAATTCGTTTCTGCTGGGAGAAATGTTTTTTAGGGCAGATTCAGAGAAGCAATTTGTAATTAGAAACTTCATTCTTGGAAACTTCATCCTTCCCAGCTTCTTTGTTCATGAGTTATAGGATTTCTTTGTTGAACGAGAATAATTTATACGCAGATGAATATTTGAAAACAGAAAATGGAGTTTCAGAGTAATTGGAAATTTCTGTGTTGATATGTGGGTGTAGATGAGAATTCCACATTTAAACATCATACCATATGGGGAAAAATATATAATTCCAGTCAGTTTTACAAAATACTGAAATTGATTAACTAACTGACAGATTCTGTATATAAATTCACTCAGCTTTCTTGAAAATCAAACATATCAAAACAAATTATGTATCTTAATTTTTACCATTGAATCTTGTTCTTTCAAATGAACAATGCTCTTATTTACTCAGTGAGTTATTTCAGACTTTCAGAAATATATGGTCAAATATCCATTGACTGAAAAGGAAATATTTGAAATTTTGGAGAGCGTAATTGAATGACGTATTGAAATGGATTGTACAAATGACTGATATCGAACAATTTTTTGATGTTTTGAAGGATTTTACACTTTCACTATCTGAAAAATAAACGAATCATGATCAGCTGAGAATCTGTTCAAGTATAGTGAAGGAAAACTGAAAAGTGTCTAATCAGTTAGTAACATGTCCTATATATCGACCTTGCCTGCTCTACCGGGTGTCCCACATTTTATGTGACAGGCAATATCTGGTTAGTTGAAGGAGATACACAAAAATGTTTCATACATAAGTTTTAGGAGTTCATGAGAGCTATATTTTGATATAATTTTCAAATATACAGGGTGTTTAGTGTAGGTACTACAGACCAAAATTCCATTTGATAAAATAGAACGCCCTGTATATCATTACATATTCAGATGCTACGTTAAATTCTGATATCATTTCATGTTTGGTTTTTGAAATTCGGTTACGGCGTTGTTGAGCTATTGCTTAAAATGTAAAGTCTTGAGAACGCCTATTATTTTTAAAAATATCTCATACAATTATTCTCTCTGCATCAGATCACATGAAAATTAGTCAAAATTTTGGGTGTTCGAAGTAATGGTTTCAATTTTGAGTTGTGAAATTCAGTCAGGAATCATTTTGAATATGAAACAATTGCGAAATTGAAAGAGGTGTATTCGAAAACAAATCTTTAATTAATAACAATGTAAATAATATAACTTGATAAATCATTTCATAAGAATGGTAGGTACCTACAAATAAGTCATAAAAATTGTTCAAAGTGATGCCCATTAGATATTATACAGGCTTCGAAACGTCGAATCACTTCTCTCATACAAGTCGCTCTTATAATATCAGGCGTAATATCACTGCACGCTATTCGAATTTTCATTTTCAGATTATCCACATTCAAAGGGGGAGTAGTGAAAACAATATCTTTTAAATAACCCCATAGGAAAAAATCAAGCGGTGATAAATCTGGGGAACGAGCCGGCCACCGAATTGGACCCTTATTACCAATCCATCTATTTGGGTACGTTCTATCCAGATATTCAGTAACAACCTGTGAATTGTGAGGAGGAGCACCATCTTGTTGCCACCAAATTCCTTGTCGTTCTGCTATGGGAATATCTTCCATCAACTGGATCAAATCATTTTCTAGAAAATGTTAATATCGCAATCCATTGAGATTTTCATTGAAAAAGTGAGGTCCTATGATGCGGCCATTGAACAATCCACACCATACATTAACTCCCCAAGTAGTTTGAATATTACTTTCGCGGACCCAGTGGGGATTTTCTTGAGACCAATAGTGACTGTTATGTCGATTCACAACTCCATTATTGTGGAATCGCGATTCATCGCTCCACAAAATTTGACTGAATATGTTAGGACTTTCATGTAATATTACCTGAATACAAGCAATGAATTCAAGTCGTCGTTCAAAGTCCGTGGGTTTCAAACCTTGTACCAACTGAATTTTGAATGGGTGGTATTTATTTTCTTTCAGAATTCTCTGTACATTAGATTTACTCACACCGACTTCTTCTGCAAGAGTATGGATAGAAACATGTGGATGGATAATAATACAAGCCAACACATTGATCTCTAAATCTTCAGTTCTAACAGATCTCGTATGATAACGATGCTTTATAGTAGAAGGAAATGACCCAGTTCGCAATTTTTCTACAACTCTCGAAAAAGTCATTCGTGACGGAATGGGTCTGTCTGGAAAACGTTCTTGTATAGACTTTGTGCTTGACGGCAGTTTTTCTGACATTCCCCAAAAATTAATAACATATCAATGCAATCACTTGGACTAAACGCGAAAGGCATACTGGAGTTTTCGCACAAAGAACACAGTTACTGTTTTGCAAAGAATCACTGAATCGAACTGACAAGTAGATACAATTCAACAACATTTGTTACTATGGCATCAACAAGCAAAAGCTACTTGATGAAATTGTGCAATATAAAGCAATTCACCCTCAAGTTAGTCACATTCTCAAGAATTTCAATATTATATTCAACTGATATCGATATCGTATCGTAGAGGTGAGAATAATGGTTTGTATTCAGTAGTAGTCTAGTTCAATTTAATAAAAGATATAGACTGAATTCGTGTACGAGTAAATAAATTTTTTTGAAACTTTATATTTAAGGAAAAGTGCAATAACTCAACAACGCCGTAACTGAATTTCAGAAACCAAACATGAAATGATATTAGAATTTAACGTAGCATCTGAATATGTAATGATATACAGGGCGTTCTATTTTAAAAAATGGAATTTTGGTCTGTAGCACCCACACCAAACACCCTGTATATTTAAAAATTATATCAAAATATAGCTCTCATGAACTCCTAAAACTTTTGTATGAAACATTTTTGTGTATCTCCTTCAACAAACCAGATATTGCCTGTCACATAAAATGTGGGACACCCGGTATAGTACAAATTTATGGTAAAAATTAAATTAATGAAACATCTAGATGTCTTACAAGTATTCGATGAATCGAATATTAATATAACCAAACACCTTGTACATATGCATATTTGTATTTTCTGTATTTTCTACGAATTCTTTTTGAAGAAAAATACTGAAGCTAGAATGAATTCATAAAATGATTTAGAAAAATGTTATCAAAATTGAAGTAAATAAAAATAAACGAGAGATAGTAACAATGAAAAATTTAAACGAGTAAGAATAACGATGAAGAAATTAGTCATCACGGAACGAAATTATGATGCTCAAATGTTATAAATTGAAAAACAGATTACGACTGGGACTAATATGGCATACTGTAAAAATGAAATATTCAGTTTTTTTTTCAGAAAATGGTAATTGTTCATGTATAAACATTCATTTCCATAGAATACAAAAATTTTAAATTCATACTGTAAAATCTCAACCCACCATCATTAAAAAACTAATTTATTAATCAATTTGTTGATGTTCGTGTTAATGAACAAACAACAAAAACAATTGTGCGCTACTCGCCATCAACTGATTTTGAAATACAATTTCATTTTTCAAGGACAAAACATAAGCACTATAGGAAAATCCCAGACAGCGGTGCCTATGCGAAAGTAGCAATTCAAATTGGATTTGAATCGCTGGAAATTAAATCCATTTGGAAAAACATTCTCAGGAAGATCATTCCACATAAACGCAGTTCTCCAGATAAAGAAGTTCTTAAACAGTGAAGTTCGAGGTGTACCGTGTTGAACCTCAAAACGATGAGCAGCCACAGTACGTCGCATATTTCTGATATGTACAGCTCTTGGTGGAATCAAATGTGCCAAGTCACTTGTATTTGAAAGTATCTATAGACGAGAGACAAATCTCCAACCTTTTTTCGATGTTCCTGGCTATTAAGGTTGCACGTGATGTTCGCATATCCAGTCAAGCGGATGGCTCTTTTCTGGATGGAATCCAGTATCTTCACGGTATGTTTGGGGGCAGATCTCCAAATATGAGAACATTACTCCAAAGAAGGTCTGATCTGAGTTTTATAAAGCATCAAAAGTTGCTGAGGTGTGGACAGTTCTCTGGTTCAGAACAGTATTCCAAGATTTTGAGAAGCAGCCTCTGCAAGTCCAGCGATATGTTTGTGCCAAAACATATTGGTGTACATCTCAACCCTCAACAAATTTATCGAAGCAGAAAGCGGAATTACATTATTATATCCGGTTCGCAGACATTCATCTTCTTGGAGAAAACCGATGATTGTGTTCTTATGGCATTGAATTGAAACTGGTTTCTTCCACCCCAATTCGAAATCACTTCTAGATCCTCATTTTGATATGAAACCTCCTGGAGCCGATGAAGATGTGCCTTTGTAGCCGATGTCCTGGAATCCAAATAGAATGAACAGACAAGAGTGCTGTCGTCAGCCAAGCAATATATTAGATTCTTGTTTTTTTTCCAATGAGTCATTGATATACAATGAAAAAAAGAGTTGGAGACAATATGGATCCCTGGGGAACACCAGCGTTGATGGTGAAAGTATTCAAGAGATAGCGATCGACGGCCACTTGCAGGAAACATTCTTTCAGCAAGCTAGAGAACCATACACAGAAATGATCCAAGTCATAAACAACGACATTTGGCCAGCAAACCCGCATGCCACACACGGTCGAAGGCCTTAGAAATATCAAGCGCAACAGCTCTTGATTCTCCATGATTTTGGATTGTATTGTTCAAAATATGGGTGACGTACGATAAAAGGTCGTCTGTTGATCTTTGTTTCTGAAAGACATATTGATGTTCGCTCAAAATGTTGAAGCTTTCGAAATATTTGGGAATATGGTGATTTACGACTCCCTCCATGATTTATAATATAACCTATAACAAAGCGGCTGGTCTATAGTTATTTGGAAAGTTTTTTGCCCTTTTTGGGAATAGGCTGATCGCGAGCCATTTTCCAATCAGAAGGAAAAACCACTTTCTTGTAAGAACAGGTTGAAAAGTCTGGAAAATACTGGTGTGAGTTAATTGGCGCACTTTTTAAGTACGACGATCATCACTTCATCAGGACCAGACGCGTTGTTGATATTGATCTGTTTCAAAATTTGTATGACTAGACGCTGTCAAAAAGTAATTCCCGACATTGTGGATTCTAGTGTTGGAATAGTGGGTGGTGCCTTTTCCATAAAATCAACTATGGAGTGGGACACAAATTGTCCAGCTAGTTGATTTGCTTTGTCTATGGCTGTAGTTGCAATTGAACCATTTGTTTGTATTAGTGGTGGAGTTGTGGATTTTGTAAAGTTCTGATTGACAGCTATAGCTACCGACCAGAATGATCTAGACCCATTGGGATTGGCAAACAGTTCATTCCTAATTATCTGATTGTGTAGTTCTTTGCAGCTGTTATGAGCATTACAAACCTAGTTTGGTTTTCAGCATTGCAATTTTTGCGCCACTGCCTATAGGCGAGATTTTTGGAGGCGACAGTTTGATCACAATTTTTGTTGAACCAAGGTTTGCCGTTAGAAGGTCGTTTCATTGAAAAAGGAATACATGCATCCATAGATGATAGAATAACTTCCGTGGCAGAAGTTGATGGATCTCAAGAGCTGAAACAAACATCTAGCCAGGGGAACTTTCGGAAATGTTCTCGAAGATTCTCCTATTAAGCTGATCTGCCAAACTTTGCTGGGCTTAGATTGTTTCCCAACATTCATCGGTAATTCACTCAACACTGAAATGAGTTTGTGGTCAGAAGATCCCAATGGAGACCTTACGGTGACTGTGTAAAATTCTGCATTGATTGTTTGGTACAGATCCAGAAGACTAGCATATTCTCCATCACGGTAAGGAATCCTGATTGGCTCATTTCTAATCTGAGTAAGTCCGCTGCTTATTCTAAAAGCGTCAGCTACGCGACCTTGTTCGTCGTTGATATTTGAAAATTTGAGTCATCCGATATTGTGGACATTGAAGTCACCGAATATAAAAATGTCGGCACTGGGATGCTTGATTTGCAGAAAGTCAATTGTGCTGGCAAGTAAAGAGAATAGTGCCCTATATTGTGTATTTCTAGGTGATCGATAAACGCAGCATATGAATTTGGTGGTGTTCTGTGATATTATTTGTCAGTGTTATTAACATTTATTCTCAAACCAAGTGTTTTACTGCATTATTTTTCATAAGAATGAATATAAAATTAATTATCTAATAATTAGTTTGATAATTCTGCATGCTATGAAAATTGTGTAAATTTTAATCTAACAAGAGAGTATTACTAACCCTAGAGACACACCAAATATACGTGAGCTCGATGCACAGATGAATGCACATTTCAATTATAAAACATAAAAATATACAGAGCAGGGCACCCCATACGACACGGTGCCTGTAAACCAAACCATAATTTTTTCCGTAATTTCTCCAATTCAATATATGTATATTGATGGAAGCAGCAGAATGAAATTATTTTGGAGTGTACAGGGTGGCTCAAAAAGTATGATACTTCAAAGATTGTGGTTTTTTAAACGGAACACCCTGTATTCCGTTACTTTTTTTATTACGCCAAGTTCAAATGATATTATTAAATATGCAGTACTATGTACCTAATTATAACCGGTCTGACCAATTCTGACCAAGCATAAAAGAGGTACAGCTTGTCAAATCTAGGAAGAGATTTCTTATATCTTTATCTTTAACTAGTACGGTACTGAGAGCAGAAATTCTCAAGTCTCTTCCTATATCTTACAAGCTGTATTTGGTCATCGATTTCGATGAAACCCGTTTCTCAATATCATACAGAATGTTCAAAATCATTGTCATTTTTCTATGATTTCATAAAAAAGTAACTTTTTGAATTCAAATAGAACACCTTGTATTTTTTCGGTCTGAACAATGTAATATTCAATTAATTTTCAATTCAATTCAATTCAATTACATCACTATAATTATGGAAGTTATAGCCATTGTTATGAAAAGTAGATTCATCAGAAGATTAAATAGAATCTAAAAAATGTTCATCTCCACTTAACTTGTCCAGATCCGATAAACAAAACTCGATTCATCGATAGAACTCTATTTCATATAATTTCTGGTGCATCTGAATACGGTACGGGTGAAATTTATATGTTTTATTACCCTAGAATTGTCTCGTCTGCTTATCCCTGTATCTTTCTCAATCATACGTTGACTCGTATAAAAAATTTTAATGATTGATCTAATAATGAGAAATTCATTCTCCTCATTTCCAATGATAGCTTTTGGTCTATTTGCCTTTTCATAGGCTACACTTCCAGTCCTACGGAATCCACGTAACAATAGTTTGAAAACGAACTTGTTTGGATAATTCCTGTCTGGATATATATTTTAAGGCATACACCCTCGACGCCAAAAGGCAATTCTCTGAACACTTACCAATCTCTAAAATCATATCTATCAGCTCTTGAACGTGAAGTTTTAATTTTCAATACAATACTGAAAAACGAGTTAGGTTCGTTAGAGGGAACTCTAAAATGTTCGAAATTACAAAAAGGTAACAATGATTTTTGACACTCTCTATGATATTGAGAAACGAGTTTTATCTAAATGAATAGCCCAAAACCTCATTTATGCTTGGTCAGAATTCGAAGGGGGATAATTTCGGTACATTTCGATGTTATTTAGTTTCCAATTGTATACCTAGCATTTTCAAAAACAAATCAATAACTCTAGGACGGTTATAAACAGGTATATAGTACTTTACATAAAATCATATTACTTTCCCTTATCTATTGGAAAGTGTAACGAAAAACAGATTGTTTCATTTCAAAAAAACATGTCATACATTTTTGAGCTTCACTGTAGACTCCAAAATGATTTCCTTCTGCAGTTAATGAATATACATATTCCCAAAAAAAATTGTGGTTTGGTTCACAGGGACCGTGTCGTATGGGGTGCCCCACCCTGTATAATTAACTAACCAATGACTTGATAGTGTGTCGTAGTGTGATTTTGTCTTCTTTGCAAGAGACCGCTCACTTCCTAAATTATCACTGTCATACATATTTAATTATTAATTATTTATCAAGTTAAACACAGGTTATGTATAATGCAGTAAACACAACTGTGTACACTATAGGTATCCGAGCTTAATGTGGCAAAAGAGATACCATAATGCTGAACCAGTGGGAAGAGAATATGTCATATAGCGTGGCGACGTGTCGCCAGACTAGAAGGGTGTAACTGAATGAGTGTGAAACATTTAAGGAGATGATTCCTCATGGAAAAAAAGATCTTTCACATAAAGAAATTCCATTGGAGTTTCCCTTGTTAAGATACAGCCCCTTAAAGGGGGTATATAACATTTGTATAACGATTTTTTTCACGAGCACTAAAAAAGTTACAATATTGAAATTACCCTGACGTTTAGTACTAACAAAAGGACACTTACGCAGAAATTTATTTGGTTCACCCCATGATTGTAAGGGGTGGAAAACGCAATCCCTAAAATTTATTTCCGATGTAACTTTTTGTCTTATTATTTGTTCACCATTCAAAAATTCATATCAGTCTGTTTCATTATAAACAAAAAATGTCTCTTTTTTTGCCCAAAATAAACAAGTTCGTAGCAAAAAATTATTTTAGGAACAACTACAGAGATACATCGTCATAAATGTGAAAATACAAAACTAATCTATCTAGTAGGTCGCTATTAGCGATAGTGACAATTAAATTGGTATTACGCTGTCAGTTTGTGAATTTTTGAATTTGAATTAATAATAACTGTGTGTTGTTGTTCTCTTCTTAATTTGTTACTCCAATAATTCACTTGGTATCAAAATAGCATACACAAATGAGGAAATGGCTGATATACATTACGTTTACGGTCTGTCGCAGGGGAATGGTTTATAATCTTCTAGAAGATATGCTGAAATGTATCCTTAACGGCAACATCATTCACATAGAATATTTGCTCGACTTCATCAACGATTACGAGGATATGGTTCATTCGACAAAAGAACGCAGGATTGTGGTCGCCATCGAGAAGTACGAACACCACAGATTGAGGAAGCAGCACTCACTTTGATTGAAGAACAACCTACTTCTAGTACTAGAAAGATTGATTTCCAGCTTAATGTTGATCATATGACGGTATTTTGAATTTTGAAGGAACAAATCTTATACCCATACCATCTGCAACGAGTACAGGCACTATTACCGCGAGTTTCTGAACCGTCTTGAATTTTGAAATTGGATGCTGGAAATGATTAGAAGAAATTGTGACTTTGTGAAGACGATAGAATTCACAGAAGAATGTAGTTTTTCTCGTGACAAGAATATTGATTTTCATAATTACCACATATGGTCTGATGAAAACCCTCACGCTCAAGAACAGTTTTCTTTTAACGTGTGGCTCGGAGTTATTGGGGATGATTGAATTGGGCTTCATTTTCTACCTCCCCGATTGAATGGTGAGGCATACGTTCAATTTTTAAGAGAAGTGTATCCAGTACTGCTGGAGGAAGTTCCTTTGGGCGTCGGAAGGGACATGTTTTTTATGCATGAAGGGGCCTCCGCCCATTTTAGTCAAGTAGCACGTCAGCATTCAACTGAAACATATGCAAATCAGTGGATAGGTCGAGGAGGACCACAGAACTGGCTCGCTCAATTTCCGGATCTCAATCCTCTCGATTTTTCTATTTGAGGCCATTTACAGCATTTGGTTTATCGTACTCCTATTCGCGATGTAGAGGAATTAAGAAACCGTATCATCGATTCCTGCAGGGTAATCATCGAGACTCCAACAATATTTGAGCGAACAAGTGGCTCAATGCGCCGACGTCTAGACGCATGCGTAATGTGTGAAGGTAGACAAATTTAACATTCACTATGATTTCTACATGTTGTGTGTTTTGTTACTGTTAAATCAGTTTTGTTTTTCACCCTTTAATCGTTTAATGCAAGTACTAACTAGAAAATAACAATAAATCCAGTTCGCATTTATGATGATGTTTCTCTGTAGTTGTTCCTAAAATAATTTTTTGCTGCGAACTGGTTTATTTTGTGCAGAAAACACAGGAGATATTTTTTGTTTAGAAGGAAACAGGCTATTGGAAATAAATTTTTAAATGGTGAACAAATGATAAGACAAAAAGTTACATTGGAAATAAATTTTAGGGGTTGCGTTTTCCACCCCTTACAACCATGAGGTGAACCAAATGAATTACTGGCTAAGTGTCTTTTTGGTAGTACAAAACGTCAGGTTAATTTCAATATTGTAACTTTTTCAGTGCTTGTGGAAAAAATTGTTATACAAATTTTATGTTCCCCATTTAAGGGGCTGTATGTTAATAAGGGATGCTCCAATGAAGTTTACTTATATGGATGATCTTATTTTTTTTTTCGATGAGGAATCACCTCCTTGAATGTTTTACACTTATTCAGTTACACCCTGCAGATGTTTCACATTGACAAATAAGTAAATTGAAAATGAGAAAAAAGTTTTCAAGCTACTTCACTACTTTTTCAATGTTATGGAGAATCATTCGTTTGGGTTTATACAAACCTATTAATCATAAAAAAATTATTTCCAACAAAACATATCAAAATTATAATAATATATATTTCAAAAATATATTCAAAAATTGAAAACACTAATTTAATTTTTCTTTCATTTTTCAGTTTAGTATGCTATAAAAAAGTGTTTTTAGCCTTTTTAAACTATATTTATTTTACCTAAATTTTGGGATCAATCAGCCGTATATTGTTTAGGAAAATGACTATTGATTTTTCCCGATCCTGGAGAGGGAGCCTGAAAATCAGCTACCAAGCCCAAGGCAGCAGGCGCGTAAAGGAGGGTTAGGGTAAGATGGGGTAATGCCGGTCAGTTAAGATATTTGAGCATTAAAGTGAAAATACAAAACCTATAATTATTATAATGAAAGCAAAAGATGAAGTAACATTTATTCTGTGTAATTGAACACAATTGAAAAGAAAAAACTGACAGTTTGTAATATAAAACACTCAATTTGAAAAACTTGTCATTGACCGGAATTGTCCTGACCTGTGGGTATTACCGGTCATGGGCACGGGCAATACCGGTCATACACAAAAATCACAAATATATCCCCTCGGTGTATCCTTCCCGGAACATAACTGATGTGCCCATTGTCCACATGTTGTACATCTATACCAAACTTCACTATTTGGTCCATAATCATTGCACACAAAGCAAACATTTAAACCTGTTTCATAATTTTCGCTATCACTACATATTTCCATATCAATATCAGATTCCGAGGACGACTCTGTTGGTTTTTTGGTTAATTTTGTTCGAAGTTTTTTCCGGGTAGTGATGTTTGCTATCTTTGGTTCTTCAATACTACTTTTATCAAGCGAGTCTATTATGTTTCTCTTAGCGTCCTTTAAACCTTTCCTTTTATTCGTCTTACCTTTATTCTTCTCCAGTTTTTCATTCTTCTTAAATTCTTTTTCTTGCAATAGGTCCTTAAGAGGTGTAGAAGTTAGAATGGTCGAGTGCTGTTTAGATCTCCGATTTGGTTTTTCAACTCTCGTAGTCTTTTTTGGTTTTGGAAGGAGATCTTCAACAGTGCAATTGAGTGCGGACAGAGGTTTTGAAGTAGAAGGTGTTGCAGAGACTATAATTTCTGAAGAGTAATGTTGTTTCGAGCATCCTGTCACTTCTTGGCCCGGCCCTATATCTTGAGCAATATCATCGTCAAGTTTAGTATCATTTTCATTGATGAAAACAGTTTATTTCTTTTGGCTCATTTAAAGCTTCAGCAGCCAAGTAGTCTTCATCTTTGAAGACATGCGGGTTAATGGGGTAGATTCCGGTGGCTTTGAACCCTGCCTCTCCTTTACCTACCGATGCAGCGTTAGCAAAAGCTTTTCGAAACAATGAGGCAACTTCATAAGGTGATATTTTTTCTTCTGCATGGGATTTCATGTAGAGATTGCACTCATTCCTATAATAGGACCTGAGTGGTCCGTAAAACGAAACGTCTAATGGTTGAGTCCTGTGAGAGGTATGGGGTGGTATGGATAGCATGGTAATATTATTTCCTCTGCAAAAGTCATAGGCTGCCAGTGAAACGTGACTTGAATGGTTATCTAATATTAATAAGACTTTGTCAGATTCGGATGGTTTTGCATGAACCACAAAATGTTTTAGCCATTTAACGAATATTTCTTCTGTTATCCAACCATTCTTGGAACATTCATATGCAGCTGCAATGGGACCATCTTTTTCCAATAGGGATGAATGCCGTTGGCGAGGAAAAATAAACATTGGAGGTATAAAACCTCCAGCAGCACTCATTGCACAAACAACTGTTATGTTGCGACCTCTTTCCCAGCTTGTCATCGAACCAACCCTCTTTTGACCTTTTGCCGCTAACACTTTTCCCGGATCCTGGACCGTGGAAATTCCGATCTCGTCGACATTGTAGATGTTTCTCGGTGAAAAGTTGTGCTTCTCATTAACTTGTTGTAAAAGTTCGTAGAACTATCAAGTATAACTCTTATTCTGTCCGAAGAACAATATCGAATCGTTTTAATAAAATTCTATGACCGACCTCTCTATCAGCATCAATGTAATGTGCTTTGGAGTTGATTTTTTTTTCTGCTCAAGATTCCACTTCATCGATTTGATCGTCTCATATCAAATTCCAGATTGAAGTCCCATTTTTCAACCTGCAACGCACATATGGGTTGAATAATGGTCTCAGAGGAGAAGCTTCTAGATTTTGGGTAAGTAAACCCTAACAATCAATCATTCTGCCACATAGTTTCACCAATACCTATTGAAAAAAGTTTCTGGCATATATAATGCTCGAATGCCTTATTCTTTCGCAACGAATCATCTCACTCTATTTATAGTAAACTATGGGTCGAAATATTTGAATATAGTGTTTCGCAAGCACCAATTGTGAGTCAACTCAATGCCAGGTACAAATATCAATAGTTAACAATAAATTCAAGTTTGCTGTGAAACTTCAGATCTCCATCAAAAAATTATTATAAGAAATTTATCGTTAGACATAGATCATTTGTGGGCTCTGAGTTAGAACTCTCTGGCATACCTGAGCTAAAAAAATTCTGAGCTGAAAAAAGGCACGCTTTTTCTTCTTCGTCCTTTTGAATCTCACAATTTTTCGGTTTAGTGCACTGCAGTTCGTTTTCCGGCTAGATTATAGGCTTCCACACATCTCGGACCTCCAGAATCTCATGGGTAAATGCGACTCGATATATTATGTTATTCCTACTTTCTTATCATTTTTTATTTTATGATATCTAACAAGTGCTAAGAATTATACGTTAATAAGTGAGACTCCGTTTATTCTTAGCTCGCACAACTTGGGATTTTTGAGGGTTGCCGTTCGTAGGGAGGCAACAGCTAGTTAAAAGAAAAAGGGATTTTGAATATACTGTTCGTCAGATTACTGCAAAAAAATCCAATGATATTCTGGATATTTGTCAGAAGGTATATATGGCAGGTCTGAGGTTATAATGAAAGAGTTACTCCCAATATAATGTGAAATATCATCTACCAAAAATATCAATTCTTGCTTTACTAGCACAATAAGGAATATTACAAATACATTAGAAGAAGATATGGCTGAGATAGTCAATAAGAAATATTTGTCAGCACATATTTTCTTAATGAAAAAAAATAATGGGGTACTTGATAATGGGGTCAAACCTGAAACCGGTCGAATAAATAAAATCTAACAGTGGTATTTAGACAAACGGGTTTTTAATTCATTTCATTTAAGTGATCATGAATCACCATAAAGTAAACAAGTCATCAATCTTACATACTGGTAAATAATATTGGATAATTTGAACAAAGTTTTATTTCCACAGTGAGAAATCGAAATCCAACTGATGAGTTTTGCAAACTCTTTTCACCAAGGCAGAATTCATAGCCGATCACTTATCCTTGTACCGTATACTCTCCAAAACCCTATTGGTATAGGTATGCACGATTTCTTACTGGGAATATCTTCATGAATAACAATTTCACTATCGAAGACTTGATTATTAGAAACACTTGCATATCTCCTAGTATCTAGTAGATATACTTTAGATGGAATAAAATCAAACCAAATATACAAAAAAGCAAAGCGGCTGTCATTGAGGATGAACATTTTCCGGAAGGTATGTGACCAGTTGAAGTAGTTGGAACGGTCTATGGAGAAGAATGTATGTTGGAGTGAAAGCAGTCCATCATACATTCAAATGATTCTGCAAAGGCTTCATTCAGAAAATATGATTTTTAAAAAAGAAAATGCTTTGTGTCATAAAATGGAAGTTTTCTTATTCTAATTTTGTTACTTAGGTGATTTTGTTGAGATATATGAATATGTTCTGATTTTCTAAAATTATTCAATATTTCAAAATGAACCTTTCTCAAAAAATATACCTATCTTTGTCTAATGTAACATCTGTTTCGAATTTGACTTGGAAAAAGATAATACGTCAATACAGAAAATATTATAACGTAGGCAAATGGCAATTCAGGGTTTCCAAAAGTAAAAAGAAACCGCTGACATAAAAAAGCATATATCGCAAAAATAATACTTCCTTTCCTTTCAAACAAAAGAATGTATTCAGAGTCCATTATCCCAAATAATTCCTTTCTGAAAAGGAATACGCAGAACAAGGACAAATGTATAACCGTTATCATATTGGATTTCCCTTGGAAAAGTTCCAATTTCATAACTTTGTTCTCTGAAAGAAGGCTCGTTTATTGGAGATCATATGCACGAAAGTTAATGGTATGGGATGAGAAAATGGGTCATGTGTCACTTTCGATATCACTAGCTCTTTGTAGATATGATTTTTCATATAGATTTGATTATACAGGGTGTTCCAAATCAAGTCGGCACCATTGCCAACTCCGTTGTTATTGATGCTACGAATTCGGGTGATTCGACAAACTATTCACGTTCTCAAAATATTTCATAAAATGATATATTTTTGAATGAAACACCCTATATTCAATCATGCATTTTTATTCGGGAAAATATTTTCAACAACATAGCTCATATCACCTCTCTTCCTGCAGTTAAAAATGAGCTACCTATGTGGAAATATTTTTCTCTTTCACTGGTACCAAATTTTTTTTTGTTTTGGCAAATAAAACCTCATGATTGTTCAAGCACTAACCATATTAATTTTGTGAATCAAAATATGTCTGCTATATAATCATAACATTGAAGCCGTTTTTGTACAGAACATAAAATACTGGAGCGTCATAATAATGCGGTTGGAAAACATGTGTTTGATTCGATAAAACAGAATCATTATGCCTTAAAACTTTGTTGAAATACTATTTGTGAGATATTTCAAGTACATCATGACAATGTCATAAGTTATTGTAACTGTCAACTACTGTTCGAATATTTTTCGAAATGCCGTTTTATCATCAAGAAAAATGTGATATGATAGAATCTTACTTGGTTTGCCATAAAAATAGCATAACAGCACTCCAAAACTACAGCAATTCGTTTTCCGATCGGGAATTACCTAATCGGCGTTTTTTGCTGTGCTTCATTGTCGACTCAGGAACAATGAAAGAGTTTTTGAGAAAAGGAGAACTATAAAACATTTTGTTATATCTGAAAATAGAGAAATTGACGTTTTATTTTACTTTGAGGTGAATCCAGATTATTTCATTAGACATTTATCCAGAGGAATAGCTGTTCTACCGTCTGTCATTCAACGAATTTTGAAAAAATATAAGATTTCTCCCTATAAGCTGAGACCAGTGCAAACACTAGAACCTGATGACCCTGAAAGATGATTAGCGTTTTATCGGTGGATTATGAATGAATGCAGACAAGATCCGAACTTCTATATGGAGCGCTGAGGACCCCGATTCGTTAATTCATCAACAAGAGTGTTGAAAGAGTTTTTCGATGATCTTGATCTGGAGGCTCGTCAGATGATCTATTTTCAGTAGGATATATACAGTAACAGCACATGATTTCAGTGGCGTTAAAAAATGTTGCGAAACTGTTTTGGAAACAGATGGATTGCTACAAATTGTACTGCAGCACCAGACATAACACCTCTAAAGTTTTGGATTTCTGAAAAATGAGGTCTACAAAATGAAATATAATGATGTAGAAGACCTCAAAAATTATAACGAAACTATAATTGATAAAATTAATGGCTGAATTCTGTTGAAAGCAACACGTAGTGTGTATATGTGTTCAACAAGAAGGCGGTTTTTTGAAAATTCACTCGATATTTTATAGCTCTTTATTCGACAAAACGAAGAAAATGTTTGTACTAATGAAAGAAACAAATATTTTTACATAAATCGCTCTTTTTCAACTTCAGGAAAAAGGTGATTTGAGCTTTGTTGTTGTGAATGTTATAACGAATTGAAATTCATGATTGAATAAAATGTCTTCCATTGAAAAAAATATGATTTTATGAAATATTTTGATGACGCAACTGTCAATTTTTTCTGCATCGAGAAGGCCATTAAAAATGTTACTTGTTTGCTCATTTAACCGAAATCGTAGCATCAATGAAACGCCATGTATATTCAATTCATTCCACAGGTTGAAATGTATTTTCATGACTTGCTATAAAACTATGTCCTCTTCTTGTTTTGATGATAATGAATATATAATTTCAAGATTGAATTTCCCATTTCAATTAATTTGTTTTTTTTTTAATTTTCATTACTGGCGATGTCTTATAATATGGCATTCAATCATGGAAACCCTCCTGAAGGGCTCCCAAAGTCAACAGTCAACACACTTCAGAGATTAAATAGCTCCAACCGGATATTTGAGTAGGAGCTGAATCGAATCATTTTGCAGAGGTTGTTATACACGTCTATTTCTCACAACCATAAAGTTTTGTTCACCTCCAATTGTTACGGAAATAACTGCAGTTGCTAATATTATTACACTAGCAACTATTTCTCCAACATCACAGAACTGCAATTCAATGGTACTCATATTCTGGCACATGCCTCAATTGAAAGTATTAATTACAATCCGTTTTGGACAGGAATTAGAAATTTTTTCGGTTATACGAATCGACCTCTATTGCTGACTGAAAGAGAAAATGTTAAAAAAAAGTAAAGACTGTTGAAATGGTTTAACTTTTTGCGGCCGAGGTTTTCAGTGTCACTATTTTTCGGGTTCGAAGTCCGTAGATTCAGAGGTTTTCACATCCTAGATTGATATCCGATGACTGAATGTTACGGTTCCGTAACGCGTTTTTATGCTCACTCAGAGAGTGTACCGAAAACTCACGCGCACGGATAGGTATCTGCACGCGCTGTCGAACCACCATCGTAGCCATAAAATAGGAGTCATCTCCACTCTAATGGAATGGGCTCGAAGAATGTGTGAACCAGACCATCTAGAGGAAGAACTGAAGCACGTTCGAGTGACCTTGAGATCGAATGGATACAGTGTATCCGAGATCAACAAAGCCATGGAACTGAAAAGTCATACGGTTCGAAACGTGGAGAAGAATTAGATGGTTGCACGCGCGCATCTACCATATATCTCTATGCTCACATATATAATTGGAAAGCTATTGGAGAGAAAAAACATCAAAAACGTTTTCCATTTTGAACTATCCCCAGTTGACCAGTCTTTGGTATCCCAAACTCTTTGTCAAATAAAAACCAATGCAATTGGATATGATGATCAAAATGATTCTCCTATGCTGTCCAGTATCTCTTCCTTATCTCACCGATATCATCAATTACTGTCTCACCAATAATGTTTTCCTTCAAATTGGAAGAAGGCTCTAATATTTACACTACCAAAAACTACTCCTCAAGAACTGAAGGACCTTCGTGCAATAAGCATTTTATCCACGATGTCAAAAGTGTTAGAAAAAATTGTTAATCATCAGCTGACGAATTACCTGAATGAAAAATCAATATTACCGCCGATAAAATCTGGATATAGAAGAGAACATAGTTGCACTACCGCCTGGCTACATATAGTCGATAATATTCTCTCAGCTTCAGATAAAGATTTATGTAGAGCCCTGATACTTCTTGATTTTCGTAGGACATTTGACACTATAAACTATGGCGTACTAATGTCAATTTTGCATCATATAGCAATATCTGCAGATAGTGTTGAATTCTTCAATATTTATTTGAGGGGAAGATATCAGAGTGTGACAGTAGCAGCCAATAAGTCGAATTCTCTACAATTGAAGTCGGGAGTGCTACAAGGTTCAATCCTAGGTCCACTACTCTTTTCTATTTATACCAGTCAGCTCGTTAACTCCCTTGGACATTGCTCTTCTCGTTTATATGCATACGACAAACAGATCTATATCTCTTTCAAACCTGAAGATGTTGATAAGGCATGTGCACAAGTTAATAAAGACATCAATAATTTTGTTGAAACTGCCACTGATCATTGTCTGGTTAACAACCCAAAAAAAACAAATGTTTTGATATTTGGGCCAAAAAATGTCAGGGAGAAGATTGGAGACAAAATAAAAATAAAAATACTTGACGAGGACCTGTCCATTGTAGATCAAGCGACTTATTCTCGAAAGTGACTTAAGATTCGAAACACACGTGAGAAAACTCATTCAACAGGCTCATGGAACTCTTAAGATTATTTATGGAAATAGAAATTTTCCTACAAAAGCAACAAAAATAATGTTATGGGATGGTTTAGTTTTGTCTACCCTGAATTTTGCTGATTCAGTGACGGTCCCTGCCTAACGAAAGCATGTGAGCAAAAAATCCAAAAGATTCAGAATTCATGTTTACGTCTCATTCATGGGATTCGAAGGCGAGAAAGTATTTTCAATGAATTGGTTGAAACGGGTTGGTTAAATACGGCAATGCGTAGGCGGTTGCATGTAGCGTGCTTATTTCACAGAATAATCATAACGAAGATTTCGATTTACTTATATAAAAAAAAATCATTTCGAACCGATCAATATTCCATTTAAAGGTATTTTAACACCACCAATTCACTATCATGAATTCTTCAAACGATCCTTCAGTTACCAAATTGACTACGTGCACAACGGCATTCCAAACGAAATTGAAAAAATGAATGTGATTAGTTTCAAGTACTACTATAAGAATGTTTTGTGGAAGCAATAAACCAAATAATACATTTCAGATCCCTAAGTTGTTAAGAGTCCCTATTATTGTTTTTTTTTTCAAATTCCGTATTATAGGCATATTCCATAATGTTAAGCTTGTGTGAGGTTAAGTGGTAGAACAAATCAGTAATTTTGAATTATTGATTTGAACTTCGCCTTTGACGTCAGCCCTAGGATCATTAATGTTCCAAATTTAAAAAAATCTATAGTATCCTAGATTGACCGAATAAAGACACATTATTTTTTTTTTTTCACCGTAGTGTGCGCTGATCAGGCCCTATCCCTCGAAGCCCGAAATATTCGGGAGGGTGCGCCAGCATTATCAACCAATGACCACTCCCCACACCGTGGGGTAAGTGATCATTGGGTCCGAGAATCATGTGCCCTGAGCAAGCGCAGTGAGCCAAGAATGACAGCCTTCTGCACCTGTGCGGCTAAGATTTCTGCCTTAGTGCGGCAAGCCGGTATGATTTTAAGAGTCGAGAGTAGAGAGGACATCATTCCACCAAGGACTCCAATAATCAGAACAATCATCTTGACAGAGTGATCTGGATAGAGTCTGCGGAGCTCGAAGAGAAAATCTCGATATTTTATCCGTTTTTTCTCCCCTTTTAAGACGATATTCGTCTCGCTGAAAACTCCACGACAAATATTGTTTTGCTCTGGTGGTCGAGAAGGACCACATCATATTATTATTATCATATTATTATTTGGAGTAGTGAAGTGGACTCGAGTCCACTTCACTACTCCAAAGAGCAAGATCAAGATTGGAACGGCAAGCATATTTGTTGCAGTAACTTTGTTCTTCCCCGACAGTTCCGATGACCAGATCTGTCGAAGTTTGTGCTGATACTTGCCGCGGAGAGAGTTTTTCACTGCTGTTACCTCTTGTGAGTGGCGTTGTTTCACCCCGAGGTAAGTATACGTCTCTCCAGCATCCAGATGGTGTAGGATGCTTCCATCTACGAGCTGCACATCCTCTCCGTAGTCCCCGTATCGACCTCTTTTGAGATGGACCATTGCACATTTGTCTTTCCCGAATTTCATACCGATAGCATGCGTGTACTCTTTCACCACCCTCAAGGACTGATGGAGATCCTTCTCTCCAGAGGCATAAAGTTTAAGATCATCTATATAAAACAGATGGGCGACCTTGTGCCTCCGGTTTCCAGGGGTGCCACAGTTATACCCTCGACTATTTCTGAGCGCAACCGATAAAGGCAATAGTGAGATGCAGAAGAGAAGTGGACTGAGGTAATCATCCTGAAATACACCCCTTCTGAAAGTGACCCACCCTGTTTGGACTCTTGCTTGATCAGATGTTATGGTGAAGCGAGTTCGCCAAAGTGTTATCAGTTGTTCAATGCATCTCACAATGTTGTCGGGTACGGCAAGGCATCTGAGCAAATGTAAGATGAGCTCATGCGAAATTGTATCAAATGCCTTACGGTAATCGATCCAGGCTATACAGAGGTTACGCGTATATTTTATCGAGTCCTGCGTTAGACATCTATCGATGAGCAGGTTCTCTTTACATCCAGCGACTCCTCTCTTCGACCCTCTCTGCTCATATATCCGTTCGAACACTCGGTCAACTACGGTGAGTATTCGTGTATATAAGATGCTTGTAAATAACTTATAACACGAATTCAAGCATGTTATCGGTCTGTATTTCTTAGGAATCGACAAATCTCCGCTTTATTATCTTTTTTTTTTCACCGTAGTGTGCGCTGGTCAGGCCCTATCCCCCGAAGCCCCGATACATCCGGGAGGGCGCGCCAGCATTATCAACCAATGACCACTCTCCACACCGTGGGGTAAGTGATCATTGGGTCCGAGAATCATGTGTCCTGAGCAAGCGCAATGAGCCAAGAATGACAGCCTTCTGCATCTATGCGGCTAAGATTTTTGCCTTAGTGCGGCAAGCCGATATGATCTTAAGATTCGAGAGTAGAGAGAACATCTTTACACCAAGGACTCCAGTAATCAGAACAACCATCTTGACAGAGTGATCTGGATAGAGTCTGCGGAGTTCGAAGAGAACATCTCGATATTTTATCCGTTTTTCCTCCTCTTTTCTGACGATATTCGTCTCGCCAGGAGCTGAAAACTCCACGACAAATTTGCTCTGGTGATCGAGAAGGACCACATTAGGCTTATTAGCTTGCATGAGCCTGAGGGTGGGGAATGAATAGTTTCAATAAATTCGGCACTTCTCGTTCTCCACAACGGATTCAATATCCCCCGGAGCGTAGGGCAACACCGTCTCGTCAATACCGTAAGAGTGCCGTATATGGTAATAAAGCACTCTTAGGGCTGAGTTATGTCGATGGATATAGGCCGAGACCGCATATGCTGGACATGCTGATAGCAAGTGCATTAGAGTCTCAGGCGCCTCGCGGCAGTCCCTGCACCTTGTGTCAGGAACCTCTATACCCATCACGCGACTGCGGTAGACTAAGGTGTTGAAGACACCATCCTGGCAAGCCATGATGAACCCCTCAGTTTCCGACTGCAGCCCACTCGTCCTGAGAAATGCGAACGTCAGGCGCTTTGATAAGCCAAGGTCTTCAAGGTCTTATTATTATTATTATTATTATTATCATTATTATCATCATCAGCGAGGGTATATCGCATACCGTGCACTTGTGACTGAGTCAAATGGACAAGACACTGCAGTAGAACACGCACTCAGTGAAGGAAACCACAATTATATTCGAAATCTCAGAACGCATTGCCCCCAACCAGAGATACCATAGCCGATTGATACGGGAGGCAATAAACAAACACACGGACAATTTTAACAGAAAACAAGAAACGGTGAACCCATCGAATATGGAATCCCATTCCAAAAAGTTCAAAGACAGCAAACAGCAGGACAGCAGGTATAGAAGAGTTCATTGAATGTTACCGACAAATTACCTGATCCAAGTATATGTAGAAGTACTCTAAATAGCATGAATACTCATTACGAAACAGTAATATACAGTCATCGGATATTAATTCAGGATGTGTTAACCTCTGAAGAAGCTAGCCACTCGCACTAGCGAAATGTCGAACCCAAAAAATAGTGATACTGATACTGTTACCCCACAATTATAATTTCATATCCGGTTTGAAATAACATCACATACATTCACTCGGTTGCGTCTACATTCAAGTTACAAGAAATACAGAGCAAAACTGTTTTCCCGATTGGAGACGCTAACATCACTTGCAACCTTGATGGTCTAGATTATCGAAGAGAGGTTGGAGGTTTGTCTTTTTTTCATAGATAGTTTCACGGGAATTGTTCAAGTGTATTGGCACATTTGATTCCACCAAGATCGGTACACTATTCTTGAACAGTGGAGTTCAAGGTGTACTGAGGTGAACCCCAAAACGATGAGCAGTCACAGTCCGTCGCGTATTTCTGATGTGTACTGCTCTTGATGGAATCAAATGTGCCAAGTCACTCGAATACTCTCCGTGAAAGTATCTATAGAAGAGAGACACATCTCCAGCCTTTCTTCGATGTTCCAGTCTATCAAGGTTGCAGGTGATGTTCGCGTCTCCAATCTGGCAGATGGTTCTTTTCCGAATGGAATACAGCAGCTTCGGGGTATGCTTACGGGCGGAGCTCCATACATGAGAACAATACTTCAAAGAAGGTCTGAAATGAGCCTAATAAAGTATCGAAAGTTCTGAGGTGTGTACAGTTTCCTGATTCTGAACAGTGTTCCAATCTTTCAAAAAGCGACTTTTGCATTTTCGGCGACATGATTGTGCCAAGACATATTGGTGTCCATTTCAACCCCCAACAAACTTATTGGAGCAGAAATCTAAATTGTCTGACCTAACATTACTATATTCAAGTCGGAGAAATTTATCTTTTTGGAGAAAACCAATGTCTGGGTTCTTGTGGCATTGAACTGAACCTGGTTATTTTCACCCCAATTCGAAATTACTACTAGAAAACAAGTAGGAAACAAGTGTGCTGTCGTCAGCAAAGCAATATATTGGATTCTCAGTTTTATCCAATAGGTCGTTGATATACAATGAAGAAAGAATTGAAGACAATATGGATCCCTGGGAAACACCAGCGTTAACGGTTAAAGTTAACGCTTGCCCAAATTTTCATTTCACGCCAGAAAAGACACTACAATTCAACTCATTCAAATGATGACCTATTCATTTTGTGAAAATTAATGTCGACTATAGGATAGAGAAAATAACTCCATCCTATGTGTACTACAATTTCAAAATATTCTCAAGCCTAACCAGGGAATATGTTAATGATTCGAAACCTTTAGTAATTCCAAACGTCTGCACATCATTTTTCAATAACACAACTCTTTCTCTTCATAGTTCAAATGAAAACTCACTATTACACACACTGTATAGTACATATTCTCCCAGGCAGCTTATTCTAATTTACAGCGGTTGACTTCTCATGTCATTCCAAATGGAATCAGACATATCGGGGATATTTCGTTCGATCCACTTAGTTGCCCGCTGAAGCGTAGATTCAGAGCATGACGTACTGCATTGGCCTAGTAATGTTTCCACGAATCTGATTCCGTTGGTTGGATTTATGTGATTTTATCGGTGACAGCCTAACTGGCCGTTAAGTTGATATAGTACTGAAGCGACTATAATTAAGATCTTTCTTTTTCCGTTCATTTTCTTTCCTCCCTCTTCCAGGAAACATTCAAGTTGAATTACATTCTGTGAGGTATTTGCACGGAGCAGGTCTCTGGAGGTACGGAAACAGAATTTTCATGAAGAAAATTAATTTTTGCTGCATAAAGAGGTCACATATAGAAAATTTTTCAACTTCTGTGGTCTATTTATATAATTCATTCGCGCATTTCAGATGTCACATTATATTTCGAATATACTCTCAGAATTCTAAAGTACAGATTCTCAGAATTCTAAAGTACTGGGAAAAAATATCAACAAGATGCAATATTCACATCGGGAAAGCCTAACATTGCAACGTCACAGTTTTGAAGCGTTTTTGTTGAAGGGTTCTTCTTAGCTTGCGTTGTTTGTTTGTTCATTTATTTGTTTAGATTAAATTTAGTAATATCGGTTTGACTCCCTTCCTGTTGACAGATTGATCTGAAATTTGGTACACATATTTAGTTTTGATAACAATACAATTTGATAAATTCTGTATCATTGTAGATCAAGAATTGGCGCAACTGGCGTATTACATATTGTTTCACAACTACCTCAATACGAGTATCAAATGACAGGGCTTGACTAACAGTAGAATGGTAGTATACTTCGAAAAATACGCATATTCAAGATTGCCACAGCTTCAAAATGATGGATTACATATTACTTTGCAATATAAAGGCACTAAATGAACTCAACAAAATGAGAAGAATTCAGTAACAAAATCAGAAACTGAAAACTTGAAAATAAAATAAATGAAATAAAATTTTTCATATTGAACGCTTTCATTGAAATAATAATAATAATAATAATAATAATGTTTATTTCATAAGATTGAATACATTTACATATAAACAAAAAAAAGCAGAAATAAACATGGCAAGCCACTGAAGCTCATAGAGCTTGTGTATGACAAAAAAAAATGATGAAATTGAAATGAAACAATAAATTAAGTTGACACGTTTTGTGTGTGATGTCAATTGAAAGGGAAAAATGAATGAAGATATCATGAACATGAATCAGTGAACAAACATTACAAACTGAACTAACGGTCATAACATTCATCATTCATACACCATATACGTATAGCAAATGAAAGTCATATATCTTATATTTCATTCACTGTTCTGTTCTTAATATGGTCCTTGTTCACTACACTTCTGTAGAGTCACTGTCTATTCTATAAGGTGAGTCCTTGTTCAGAAAGATTGCGACAGTACAGAATATGGTGAACAATAATGACAGATGTGAAATAGAACATATGAATAAAAGTTCAAATATAAGTATGAAGCTGGTGTATATCATGAATTGTGAAATTATTTCCATTTATACTTTAAATATTTACATTATTTTTTGTGAGAACATGTGATTTTTCTTTCTGTATCACTACTTCATTTTTTTTTCGTTCCAATATTTCATTTATCTTACCTATTGTTATATTCGTGAGCCATAATTTCAGTTCTTTTTTAAATCTGTTATCACTTGTAATAAACTTAATTTCGAATGGAACTTCTGCATAGGCAATAGGGCACAAGTATGTGAGAAATCTTTGACTTCGGGATGTACTTACTTTAGGAATTCTTGAGGTTTTGTGCTTGAATCTGGTATCGTGCAAGTGATCCACAGACAATAATTTTGTTTCATATTTCCTATGATACATAGCGAGACTTTGAAAATATAGATGTCTACATGTAAAAAATTTAGATTCTGCGAAAAGTATTACTGACGGATAGGTATAATCTCTATTGAAAATAATTTTAATGAGAAATTTTTGAGTGACATTTATAACCCTGAGATGATTATCAGTAATACCTCCCCACACAATTATTCCATAGTTGATATGGGACTGTACTAGACTGAAATATAATGTTCGTAGCTGTGCTATGTCAAAAATCTTTTTGAAAAACTTAAATTTGTTCAGTAGAAACCTTATTTTATTCGCAACATATTCTGCGTGCTTACTTCATCTTACATTTTTATCTATTATTATGCCAAGATATTTTATATGTTCTTTCATATTTATAGTCATTGTGTCATTGTTATTATCGATTTCCAACGAGGTATAATTTGGCAAGTTGTTGTTGAAATAAGAGAAAGGTACAAAGTGAGTTTTTTTTGTGTTAATTGTCAGCAACCTGCTCTTAAACCAACTGACAATTTTTATAAAATCTCCCTCAACCTTGTCCTTCAATTCATTCCAAGTTTCAGCGCGATATAGTACGGCTGTGTCATCAGCGAAACTGATAATGGTACCTTCTGAATTTACCCTAAACAAATCATTCAAGTAGATATTAAATAGGAGAGGCTCCAATACCGTTCCTTGGGGGACTCCATATTCTATGGTACGGTAAGAACTAAGTGTTTCATTTATTTTGACGCACTGTTTCCTATCAGAGAGATAGCTTTCAAATAATTTCAGCGATGTCCCTCTGAAACCGATGTTTTCCATTACCTTTATTAATTTCTTATGTGAAACCGTATCAAAAGCTTTGGCCAGATCGACAAAAACACAAAGACATGGTTTACCATTATCCATCGAATCGTAAATTTCTCTCATCAGGTGAATCATTGCATCTTGTCTTGAACTGGCCTCTCGGAATCCGTATTGATTGTCAGAGAGTATTTTATATTTTTTCAAATATTTATCTATTCTTACTTTCAATATTTTCTCAAATATTTTAGCTATATGACTGATTTATGATATGGGATGAAAATTAATTACCTCATTTTTATTTCCGGATTTAAATATTGGTTTGATTATCGAAGTTTTAAAGGCTTCTGGAAAAGTACCGGTGTTCATGGCTCTATTTATAATATGGGTAATTGGTTTAGCTAGGTAATCGACGAATTCTATAAGAGTTTCAGACCTGATGTTATAAAGACCTGGTGACCTTTATTCAGATTATTAATTACATTTTTAACTTCATGTTCATTGGTGTCTTCTAAGAAGAATGAGTTGGATATTGTTTTCTCTACAATTTTGGTTTCTTGCTGACTGATGGATCCGGCCAACTTTCCTCCAATGCTTGAGTAGTGTGATAAAAAATATTCAGCAATTTCCTTATCATTGGTTAGATGTATTCCATCATTAGTTTTGATATTTTTTATTTTATTTAGGTTTGTTGGTTTATCTATCATTTTTACAGCTTGCCAAAGTTTGTTTGAGTTATTCTTTAGTTTGTTGATTTTATTTATGTGAAATTTTTCTTTGGTTTTTCTTATCACCTCATTGAGTTTATTGCGGTATCGTTTATATTGATTTCTCAAACCGTCGTTGTATGGGTCAATGCGCAATTGTTCGTATAACTTGTTTTTTGTATTTATAGAATTTATTAGACCATCAGTTATCCATTCTTTCCGTTCAATTTGACTTCGTTTGATTCGCATTTTTTCTGTGCTCATTTCGATCATTGTTTTTAGTTTAGTAATAAATTGGGTTGCGAGGTCTTCTACATCTTCCTTTTTATATATGTCTTCCCACGTTTCAGCCGAGACTAGGTTATGAAATTTATTCTTATTCAAATAATATTTAATATTATGTTCTCTGTCATTGTTTATATTTGATTTCGTTTCCGAAGATTTTATCTGGATTACTATTGGATAATGATCGGTATTGTATTATTACTGGCAAGATTTTCACATTCAATTCTTTGTGTTGAACAAATATGTGGTCTAGGCATGATTTCGAAGTTCCGTTGATTGTAGTATACTCATTTATAGCTGATCTGAATCCATATATATTTAGAATATTTAAATAAGATATAGTATCGTCATTATTTTCATCTTTTATATTTATGTTTATATCTCCAATCATAATCTTAAAATCTGCTTTACATTGTTCTTGGTTTTCTAAATACTTACTTAGTGTCTCTATGGAATCGGACGGAGGCAGGGAAGGAGATCTATATAATGCTATTATTTTATACGTTTTAGTGTTTACAGTAACATTTAATTCAATTATTTGGTTGTTATCTTCCAAGGTTTTAATTTCTTACGTATAAATATGTTCACTCTTAATATATACAATACACCCATCGTTCTGATTAATTTTACCCTCATTATATATAATATCGTATCCTGGTATGCCAAGATTGAAAAAATTAGTTACTTTCCATGTTTCAGTTAATACAATCAGATCAAAGTTTACATCAAAGTTCTGCAATACAATTTTCAACTCATCAATGTTTCTTGTGATACTTCGAATATTTGTGTGAATTATTCTAAAACCTTCGTCTTTTCCTAACATTAAATTGCATTCGTCGAAATTTACTGCTATCTCTGTTGGTAGATTTTGTGTATCAAATTCCTTGATATATGGGTCCATTTCATTTAGTTTTTCTAGTTAATAATTTTTTGCAAGTGATACAGAAAGACTGATAGACTGATAATCCTGGTTTGTATAGTACGGATGATATACCTTATATTTACAAATAGAAATAACTACACCAAAACTAATTTGACAGCACGAGTGATCACTATGAGTAGGTAATTATGTGAATTTGATAACAGGAGGCGATAATAAACAAAATAAAATTGTTATATAATGTAAATAAGTATAGGTAAATAATTTAATTTCAGTATAATTTAGTGTTTCTTACTTAGTTGATCTTGTGCGCCGTTTGCCTTCTACCTCCGACTGGCGTGTTACTTTCTTCTTTTCTCCACTATCTGCTGATGACTGTTCCTCGACAACTTTGGGGACATCATTCCCTTCCGTATTTTCATTTCTAGCAAGGTAATTCAAAAAATCTTCAATTTTCTTCAATTCTTCATATGTAAATTGTCTATCATTCACATACAAACTATTTTTCCTGATGACTGCTTTGTAATTGTTCTCCCGCGCTATTTTCAGGTGAGTATGTAATGTTTTTCTCATTTCATAGTCCTCATGAATATAGTCATTTGAAATGAATACTCCTGTGTTTTTCAGCATTTTAGCCTTGGCTAGTATTTCTATCTTCATTTTGTAGTTAACACATTCTACTACAAAAGGACGATTTTTTCCTCTTGCTTGTTTCCCAATTCTGTAGGTATCCCTGATATCAGTGAAGTCGCATTTTATATTCATAGTATCATTAGTAATTCTCAGGAAAGTGTTGATGTCCTCTATTTCGTTATTTTCATCTCTCAATCTGTAGATTACACGATTAAATTTTTTCAAGTTGCGCTCGGCGATTTTCAATCTCATGTTTAGTAAGTTTTTTTTTCTCAAAACAAAAAATTGAACACCTCAAGACATACAATCCAATATAGTGTACAAATTGAACTGTGTGAGATGTCACAAATTATGTGTTGGTCAAACCGGGCGATATCTTGAAACACCAAGTTTCAGATCACATGAGACTTCACAGCCCTCGTTTAACATGAAAGAGAATATGGAAACATATTTGATTTTCATCATCCAACTATTTTAGATGTTCAACCATATTTATCCAAAAGACTTTTGAGCGAAATGTGTTAATGTGCGATAGTGTTGAGACTAGAAGGGATGGTGATGGTTTGAATATTGCATATTTCAATTTGATTCTTTTTTTTGTCATTGTTAAAAAAACAGACACCTCCTTAACAAAATCACAGATAAAGCCATTTGTTTCATGTCGTTTTGTGTTGGTGTTGTCTCGAAAATTTGGTTGTTGCAATGTTTCCAATATGTCTGATAGTTCCTCAAACAGTTACATTATGAAAAAAAATAAACTACTTTTCGGTGAGTAATTTAATTAAAAAAAATATTTTCTTGTGAAAGTGAAACAATAATAATCGTATAAGTTATGTGGGAGGTATGTTTATGAAAATTGATTATTACAGAGCCCTGAAGAAGAATAAAATTGAATTGTATCGGTGGAAAAAAATATTATTCGACATCCAAATTATTTACATTTTCAAGGCATTCTTCATGTGAATATATTTATTATTCATATTTTTTGTTTTTATTATGCAACTTCTAGCAAAGAAACTTTCGAATTTGTCAATATTTTGTTCAGGGTTTCAACAAAAACTATTGAATATGGATATTCAAATGTTGGCCCAGTTTTTTTCAATGGAATTCATTTCTTTTTAATAATCACTTTTCTATATCTGAAACACATAGTTCACATAGAAATATATATTCCAATTTTTCCATCACAATGTGACTAATTTTTGAAGAAACACGTGATGCAATTGCCGCCCAATATCCACATAAATGAAAACCATCACCGAGCTCAGTCAAGAAAATATTTCTGTGAATCCGCTATTGAAAAAGCTATTGTATGGTGGAACACCTGTTTTCTTTCTGTAAAACTATTTAGTAAAAATCTCATAATGAAGTATTCCTTGAATACCCCGGACGTCTGTCAAACATGCGAGCTGTACAAAACTTCTTTCTTCGAATAAATAAACTATTTTTTCTTCAAAAACTGGCAACTCATTCCTGGAAAATATTTCGACAGAAAGTTCACTGCATTATGAGAATGTTGTGTCTAAATTAACCTTTGTATATAACTCTTTGGAATAAATGAATACTCATTATAAAATATGCAATTTCATTGACAATGAAAAATAAAATGTCAGTCAATCGATTGAATTATGTAATTGGAGATGTAGAAATGGATATATGGAATTGGTCCATCTTCATCAATCCAAGCCCCTTCACTGCCACACCAATCTAATTGAAGAGAAAGGCCCACCGACTATTCTCCATACAAAAATAAACAAAACCGACCGTTGTTGCAAATAATCCCAGGCCACGGCTCTACCGATCTAAGAAGGTATCTAACATCCTACGACTGTATCATACTAACTGAGAACCATCCTCCGTGTGAGTAGTTTAGGACTGACGCACTTTTACTGCGGAGACAGTTGTGGTTTGAGCAGGTTATGTAAGTAATTTGAAAACAAATCTCATATAATAATTCTCTTTTATAAGAGGACTAGATAAGGGCTTTACTCTTCTCATTCGGTTGCTCTCTTTTTATACCATACCGTGAAGTAACTTGTTGGATATCTAAAAAATAATAATCGATATTATTGAAAGATATAAATTAAAGGTTATAGAAGTGATTTACGGATCTCACGTCGTTTTTAGTTCATACAGTGAGTAAATGTACTTACCTCGATGTATTAGCTGAATTACTTGTAAATATTGTAGATATTGTTCATCTATTTATTATGGAATCGACAGAATTGTCATTTGTTGATGACGAACTTTTGTCACATCTAGGGACACTTCTGGTTTGCCAGTGAGCCCAACCTACATTTTCAAAGAGTTTCCGTGATTTTTACCGGTAATACCGGTATTTTTGCCGCGATTTCTATTGTATCTTGTGTACTATACAGATATCCAACTATTCTACTAGATTTTCCTATGATCAAAAATACTTATTTTTTATCTTGCTACCCTATTGGTCCAAAATAGTGACAGCAAGTTTTTAATCGACATAGTCGATTGTTTTTCCTAATGAGATTGATTAATCAAGAGGAAGGAAGAAAACCGAGGCCCTCTCGCTTTTTGAAGATCGGTGCCCTTTTGCGTACGTAATAGTTAGCATTTTCCAAATAAATATAAATGTTTTTTCAAACATCCTGACGTGAGTAGCTTCATTTGGATGAATAATAAGTGGAAAGTGTGTATGAGGTATTATTCCAAATATATTGTTGCGAATTTGGAAGGGATGACCCATGTTTCCGCACTCTTAGGAGGATTAATAAAGCTAACTATACGTAAGTCAGTCACGCCATTTCACCTCTCGAATGGAAAAAAAAAATTTCTCATTCAATTTTCGTGGCTATCGAAATTCTAACGTTTTCTTAAAATCATAAGAAGATCTACAAAACAAAGGCGCAAGGTTCTGACTTTTATCGTTTACAAAGTTCTATATACGATCAGAAGTAGAAAGGAGAATGAAAAACTCTTCTGAAAAGAAGGTAGGTCACTTATATGATGAATTACTCCTAGACATAGTTATTGTAATCACTTTAAATAGGGAATTTATACACTCATCAAAGAATTTCCAAGTGTCAAGCAACATCTTCTTTCTGGTAGACAGATGGCTGCTTGTACACATGAATTTCATGATTGTGTTTCCTTTTGAGTGATATTTCCGAAATCAGGCTTCAGTAAAACGGTAGTACTTTATTGTATAGATGGATATCCGATGGGTTCCTATCATAAAATATATTGAAAATAAAAGGATTACCTAGTTTGCCATGAAAAACAAATTAAGGAGTGATTGAGAAAGTTACTCAACCTAATTTATTTCAACGGCCTTCATAGTCGTTCACATTTATTATTATTTATAATGCGTTAATATACCGGATGGACCTCAGGAGTGTTGTCATTAGACTTCAATCTAAACCGATCTGCTAATATCATTAATAGCTTCTTAATTCACTGGCAAACGATATATAGATCATAATGTCTTTGTTTTCATATACGGGGGCAGTATAAACATTCAATCATTTTTGGCTTTTCTTATTATATTCCGTTAACGTTGAAATTTGATAAATATAGGAAGATCAGACCATCTCAATAAATCTTAATGGTTCGAAATTGTAAATCAATAATTCTGGAGACTTTTGACTTCCAGTAGTTTTTAGTTTGTTTTGCAAACGTTCGATACTTATCTGAATAAGTGTTTTTGATTCTTCATAAGGGTTGTTTGGTACGGCTAGATTTTGGATGACACTGATTCTTGGAAGACAGAAAGGGAATCTGGGAACTTACCAGCCTTCACGACAGTTTATTCAACGACCAGGGAGGCATCAAGACATGCAAGTAGTGGGGAAAGCTAGACACCTATAGATCATTGTTACTTATTTATTTTAAGAGGAATATTTAATTTAACCTTTCGCGTCCAACCTATATACATGGTTGTATATATATATATATATATATATATATATATATATATATATATATATATATATATATATGTACCTCTCGAAGCGAAGCAGTATCTCGTCTTGATAATGCCATCTGAGATGATGGCGAAACGTCGACTATCGAATAGTACCCAACGGATGAACACCCGGAAGAACAACACATCATATTCTAGCATCCGTGAAAACCTACATTGTAATATATATATATATATATATATATATATATATATATATATATATATATATATATATATATATATATATATATATATGTGTGTGTGTGTGTGTGTGTGTATGAATATTTTAGCGGCGTCTGCGCTCTGGACCCAAAGCTTCTGACGAAATAACGTACAATAATCCTGTAAACCAATATAGGTTGAACGGTATTGATTCCTATATTGTCCTATTCTTGTATGTATATTGAGTTAGTTCTTTTGTCAACTGGAGTTTATTGAATTTGAAAGAACTCTTCCGAGAGTTGATGTGCAGAATCCACCATTTTTTTTTGTTTGTTAATTGTTTTTTTCATTTATAGAAATTATATACCGGTGAATTTATTCATTTTGTTTCCAACTCTTACCAATCGGTCACACCGTTGTACAAAGCCATAATAAGAGATATTGTAATACAAGTTTGTAACTGGTACTTTGTCATTCATTTTCATTATAATTTAATACTCAGGCATTCTATATCGGCATTTAAATTTACCTGGCGCCCAAATATTGCTATCAACATATTTTGAAGTCCCCCGTCTCCACTGTGGTGAACCGATAGATGCTTGTCATGAAAATCGTGACTGCATATACCCGTAACTAAACAGGCGCGTTACAATGTCAATAATGATTCATCACGAAGTTTGAATAATTTTGTCTTTTCACTTATTGGAAGACCTTCTACATGAGGTTCAGTGAAATAATTCGTAGAGGTTACAATCAAAAACCTCAATGCTACGATAGAATCAAATAGGTATCTGATTACATGTTAGAGAGATTGAATGTTCAGCTCGCAATAAAACCTGTTTATAAAAAGTTTACTTTAAGCCATACAATGAATGAAGAATATACAATTTTTCATGAAAAGAATTTTGCACCCGAAGTAAACTAATGTTTCGACAACAGCTACCGCTACCAAAGCTTGAATAATGCAAGATGCATTAACTCTGCCAATCACTCGATAATCACACATTACCAATGTTGCATCAAAATGACACTTAATATCTAATGAGGCTTCAATGGACTTTTCGTGCCAGTTATACGTGATAATGAATGCGTATTCGTTTCATAATGAATGCACCTAACGTTAAACCGATCAGTTTGCTGAATGCTGACTGACTGGTTTAGCCTGACTAGTTTAGCCAATTTTGAGGGAGCCATGTATTGTAGACAGTGAAACGGAGTATAATTTCCTCGCTATCTTCATCTTTTTCTTCTTTCACCGTAACACACCACCGTTTATCGACTGGTCGCTTTTTTTCGCAGGTAGGTAGATAAAGAAAATAATCATTACTGATTTTCAGCACATCGTAAATAGTGAGTGAGTTCGAAAACAGTCCATCTTTTCAGATAATATCATTCAGCACCGGTGACGGAGCCAGAAATTAGAGCCGATAACTGCAGATGTAGAAATGACACGATAAAGCGATTTAGAAATTGAACGATGGAAGAATAATGTTCATGTGAGTGAAGTAGGTACACTGGTGACCGGAAGATACAGTAAAGTTATTAACTACTGAGTTAGTTCAGCGATAGTAGTTGTCTAAGGCCGCTTGAGGACCTCCCCTTACCATTTGACCTTGTCCTTGAATGACGTCATATGACCTTCAATTATGTCTCAGAAGATATGACCTTGATCATGGGTGTCGACATTGACACTTGAGTATATTCCTCAATATGTGACCTTAAAGTTTGGCCTTGAAAGATAACTCATGATCTTGCATTATGCACGTTCAATATGACCATGCGGTTCGACCTTGAGATTTTATCTTCGCTCAATACGTGACTTCGATGTTAAACCTTGAAAGATGTCACATCATACGATTTCCACCTTATCCATTCTATCTTCAATACATAACTCTGAACTTGTGCCTTAACTTTAAGATCAACCTTGTGCTCTGTGTATGTAAACATGAAATTTGAACTTGAGAATTCAAGCTATTCCTAATATGTGACCTTGAGGTTCAACCTTGGAGACCATCTTACGCCTGTGAATGTGAATGTTTCACTCAGTTCGTATTCTCCTCCTAATCTTGTGGTTCATATAATTTTATACAAAATGTATATGTGCAACGAATGTGGGAAAAGTTTCACACGCAGTGACAACCTTCGTCGTCATTAGCGCCATTCCTGTACGTTGATAAATCATGGAGGACCATCAACTGAGAATGATGGAGAAGCATCAACTTCGAAGAGGATGAGGTTGAACCCCCCAGCACCTCCGGCAATGCAGACATGCCAGTGCTGCAATTTGACAATTTTAGGTAATCAGATGAATGTACATCGTAGAACTTTGCAGCATAGAATGAATGCATGTGTGCATTATGGGGAAGGTGTTGAAATTGTAGCCACAGCGTTCAAGTGTAGAATTTTGAGCTATAGGGTGGATAGTCAAAATCACCACATGTATTACAACACATTCTTCAATGAATTGAAGCAGAAAGTGTTGAAACTACTGGAAGAAGTGTTGGTCATTCATAAAATTGTGAAAGTGAATATGGAGGTGATGTTAAAGCATTCAATAGTTCCAATTAAGTTATTGATCAATCAAATGATTTGAATGTGGTATATAATCTCTGTTTTCAGGTTGAACAATTGAGAAAATTTTGTATTTGGAGGTGAATGTTAATAAGTTTAGAACCCTTGGTGGATCTTCTTACATCAAACTTCCCAAGTTCGTCGAGCCCAAGAAAAGTGTGGTGAATGTTGTGAATCAGGACCATTACATGGGCTGTGACTTCAGCTTTATATCCTGGCAGTGCGAGAGTGTGTGAAATTTCATCATACCCACACTTTTCAACCGTATTGAATGTAGCAGGTATGGAATTTCCAGTTAAGTTGAAAGATATCCCTAAATTTGAGGTTATGAATAATTGCTCTATCAATGTTCATGGGTTGGAGAACACTTTCAAAAATGGCAAAATCGAATATGAAGTTGTAGGCCCATTACATTATTCAAAATCTAGGCTTAACAGTCACGTGAATCTATTGAATATCACAGACGAATCTGGTAATAGTCATTATTGTTTGATAAAGGATTTATCGAGACCAGTATCATCCCAAATATCTGCACATCACCACAAAAATATTTTTGTGATGGTTGTTTATTGTACTTTAGTGATGAGCGAGCTTTATTGTGACACCAGTTGAATGATTGTGATCACATTTCAACAATAATACCGAACACTAATTTAAGAATTGACAAATTTGGTAAATGTGTACCTGAAAATATTTTGAAATTTGAAAATTTCGATAAACAATTGAAAGTTCCATTCGTTGTTTATGCTGATTTTTAATCTATTTTGAAACCAGTGCACACAAATGAACCCAATCCTGCACACTCTTTCACAAATAAAACTTATCTTCATGAATCATATGCTTTCTCATATAGGTATCATAAAGTGCTCTTTTGATGATTCAATCTCCAAATTGGTATTATATAGAGGTGCTGATGCAGCTAAAGTGTTTGTTTAAAACTTGGAGGCTGATGTAACCAATATATATCACAAATATTTGAAAAATGTAGTTCCTATGAGTCCTTTGACTGCTGAGGAAGAGCATGACTTCAATATTGCCATCACTAGTGGGATATGCGGAAATAAATTTGAAGAGGGTGATATTAAAGTACGTGGTCATTGCCATCTCACGGGGAAAAAACTAAATGGAGCTACTCATTCCATTTTTAATCCCAATTTCAAATTGCCCGAATTCATTCCTATCATTTTCCATAATCTCAGCGGATATGACTGTCACTTATTCATAAAGGAGTTATGTACCGATGAAAATAAAGTTGATGTCTTCGCTCAAACTGGAGAGAAATATGTTTCTTTCACGAAACATCTATTCATGTAAAATAAATTGTATCAAAATGGTCAAATACAAAAAAAAATATTTGAAATTGAGATTTGTGGATAGCTTCAAATTTTTGGCTGCATCTCTACAAGAGTTGGGTGATAATTAGGATGAAAAACATTTTGTTGAAACTAGAAAATATTCTCCAGGTAAATAATACATTTCAACTAATGAGGCAGAAAGGTGTTTTTCCTTATAACTTTATCGATTGTCTGGATATTTTGAATTATTCAAGTATACCATCGAAGTTGGACTTTTATGATAAACTGAATGAGAAGCATATTTCTGATGAGGCTTATGATAGAGTGAAACAGGTATGGGACATGTTCAATTTTCGTGATTTAGGTGAATATTCTGACATTTACTTGAAATCTGATGTTCTGTTGTTGTGTGATATTTCTGAAAATTTCAGAAATATGAGTTTGGGTACATACAAATTGAATCCCGCTCATTATTTCACATCTCCAGGTCTATCTTGGGATGCTATGTTGAAGTTTACAGGTGTCGAGTTAGAATTACTAACTGATATCGATATGGTGCATTTTTTCCAAAATACTATACGTGACGGTGTTAGCCAATGTTCGGAAAGGAAGCATATTGCAAATAATCAATTCCTTCCAAATTATAATCCCAACGAACCTTCATCCTTCATAATATATTTGGATGCAACCAATCTATATGGACATAGTATGTGTCAATCACTACTTGTTGACGGATTCACTTGGTTGACCACCGATGAAATAAGTCAGCTAGATATCAATTGCATCCCAGATGATGGCTGTCAAGAATAAACTCTTGAAGTAGATGTGCACAACCCTACAGAATTGCACGATTTACATTCAGATTTGCCATTTTTGGTGGAGAGCTTCATACCACTTGGTTCAAAGTCTAATATACACAAACTCATACCGAATTTGAATGATAAAAAAAATATATTGTTCACTATAGAAACTTGAAACAGGCGGTTCGTAATGGATTGATGGTGATGAGAACTCATAGAATTCTCAGATTCAATCAATCACCATGGTTGAAGAAATATATTGATTTGAATACAACCCTGAGAAATAATGCCAATAATAAGTTTGAGGAGGACTATTTCAAACTGAACGTGAATTCCATATATGACAAAACAATGGAGAATGTTAATAATAGAAGAGACATTCGCATTGTTACACATAGGGAATCTATAAGAAGAGGTATGGGTGCCAACGCTCTCATAGCTCGTCCCAATTTGAAAACATTATCTATATTTTCGGAAGACTTTGTCGTCATTCATATGGATAGAGTGAAGGTTTGCTACAATAAACCGTTATATCTGGTATTTTGCATATTGGATATGTCGAAAACTGTTATCTACGACTTTTTCTATGACATCATCAAAAGGCATTACGGAAGCTTCTCTTCTATATACCGATACGGATTTTTTGATATTGAAAATTATGACTGATAATTTCTATGATTTCATGACTGAGAACATTGATAAATTTGACACTTCCAACTATGTGGTGAATAATAAATTCAATGTGCCAGTAAGGAAGTCGATGCTTGGAAAGATGAAGGATGAACTCCCGAATGACCCCATCATTAGTTTTCATGGCACAGGTGCCAAAGCTTATCACGTTCAAAGTGTATCAGAAGAAATAAAGAAGGCAAAAGGTATCAAAAAATCCGTTATAAGAAATCAAATATCAGTTTATGATTACATAGAGATTGTTGAAACATGTGGTACAATGTTTGTTTGAAGGTGATTGACAATGTTTCGTGATGAATTTCACTAGTTCGGACTTTCATTGTCTATTATATAAAATGATTTGAAATCCCTGAAACAAGTAAAAAAGAATAATTAAAAATGAATAGTTGAAAATAACAATTATATTAAGCAACAATGAACCTGAAATGAAATGATAGTAAAATAACCTACAAGTAAAAATATAATAATTGAATAAATAAAAATTAAAGGAATGCAAAAAGAAAATAATAAAAATAAAAAAGTGTAGAGATTCCAAGTCACGTTAGTTCACGACGTTTCGATTGTTGGTATCTACAATCGTCTTCGGGTGATGACCAGTCATCACCTTCATATTATGATTCATTTAACAGATACTTCTAGCCCCTCCATCACCCCCTCCACTCTACCCTCCTTCTACAAATCATATATAAAAGGTTGCATTCTCAATGACTGATAGACTTGTTCACTCATCATGAATCGAGTAACTCCAATTGTGCAGGAAGCTGATTTATCAAGTGAGCCTCATTTCGATTCTCCCGAGGGTTCGTCCTATGGAGATATCCAAGTACAAGATATCACTTCAACGTGTCCGGACGCTGACTTCGATGGGTGTTTAGATACCACCATTGATTCAAATGAGGAACGACGTTATTTTGAATATGAAGCTGATGAGTATGACCAATTTTATGACCCAATGGATCCAGATGCCGACTTGATGAACTAGTGATGAACTAGTTTTTTCTGATAGTTCGGAAAGAATCACCCAGCCCCGACATTATGGAGCCGTATTTGGATGATCAAGTCGGAGAACAAAATTAATTCGATGATCCCCCCGAGATACCCGATTCTCCGGATCCTGACACAATCAATATAGATGACGATTAAAATGGTTGGGTTAGGTTAGTTTTCTCGGAGTGCATATAATCTGGTTGGTGAACATGGAATACTTCGTGATTTGGGGCAGTTTTCAACCTAACCCAATATTTTTTTTCTGAAAACTAATTACCCATATCTATCACTTATATCCGATGGAAAAAAAAATAGAAAAGTCCAATAGAAAATCCAATATGAAACGTGAAAGATTGCAATAAAATTATTTTAGACTCAAATTACCATAGTGGTTTATTTTATATTATCTCTTCACATTCAACGAATCATTGGAAGATATATTCGAAATCAACTACTAAAAGGTTGGATATCTAACCATACACTTTAGTTCATCCACTATTTGTGTCAATAAATTATTTTTTTGTTGTTTAGTGTTGAACAAAAAAAACAACAATAATGAAAAATATAATATTTATTAAAACGAATCATTGTGAGGGTACATGGTTACAAATTATGCAAGCATCCAATCGACGAAAGTTCGTCAGTGGCCTGTAACAACCTTCGCAAAAAGTTTGCGTTATCCCCATTATCGAAATAGTGTAATGGATATCAATATGTTGATACTCACCCCCATTATTATTTCAATGGGAATAAAACCTGAAACAGCACCAACATAACATGTGGATGGTATAGTCAATGGTTCGTATACGAACATGGGAGTCCGTAACACAATATAAATCTGAATTATTCACCACCGTATCACTGACATTCAACCAACGACTTCCTATAATAATATTCCCATTGTTAGTCGCCGGGTCATCGTCGATACCCTCATCTACCATGGCTACACCGTCTTCTTCTACATCGATACCCTCATCTATCATGGCTACACCGTCTTCTCCTACGTCGATGTCATCTACAATGTCGATTATGTCGTCATCATCCTCTCCCCCGATAATGCCATCCTCTTCTTCAATAACGTCGATGGAAAGTTCATCCTCTTCTTCAATAATGTCGTTTGGGGGGAAGTTCACCCTCTTCATCAGAAAACCAATTATTTCCGTCTTCGAGAGAAAATCTCATCAAAACTTCATTGATTTTTTCAGCGTTCATTTTTTTTATTTCTTGATAAGTTTCGTCAAAGCTACTACTAGCACTATTGAATATAAAGTAAAGTTTAGAGTTGCGAGTCGATTTTTATATGTTTTTTTTTTTCTTGTGGAGGTGGTAACCCTACCACTACACCACCCCTCCTCTTTTCACTCTATGTGTTTATGATAGGAAGAGAGGTTCATGAGAGTACATTTGAATTCATTGGTTGAATATTTCGACATCTAATATGCCTTTTCCGAAAGAGTGGGATTCAAAACCGAAAGTACGCGGTCATCCAATCAAAGTCGATCAAGTTATAATGTAAGATAATTGTCAAGGTTATTGGCCTGAAGCATATATCAATCCATGTACCAGTCTGTGTCGTAGATGTATATTGAAAAATCCAACCCAAGTTCCGAGTTCCGAAGGCGACAAATAATTCAACTCCAGAAGTATGCCCCCACCATCAGTGCTGCAAATGTTCCATAGGAATCGTGTGTGACAATTTGGGAATTTATAGAAATATTTTTGTGAACTGTGCATCAAATTGTGAGTTACCACTTCAACGTTGTCTAAGTTGTGATAACTATAAAGTAGATTGTTGGAAGAATTCATGTACCGTATGCAGAAGTGGATTGATATTATATGAAAATGTTGGTGATTTCTATCCCGATGAGATTGTTGGTGTTTGAACAGTGAAGATCAGATGAAAAGACGAGAAATATATGGTAACGCTATTCGGACATATATTCCATTGATTACAGTGCCACCCATCATAGCTAATGTCAATATTCAATACATGTGGAATTATATGTCGAATAAATAAATTGCTTCAATATTAGTTGTTTTTTTTTTTCATTTTATAAAACTTTTTATTCAATGAGAATGGAATTTTGTATTTCTCTAAATTCAATAATGAAAATTCAATTTCATTATATTGTCTTTATTTTTCCATTTACTACAATAATATTTCAATTAAACTAATGAACTTTCATCGATCCAAGAGTTATGATCTCCAGAGAATCCCAACCACTTCACAAATAGGCGACGCCCTTTCCTTTTCAAAACTCGCTCAAGCAAATATGTATTGGGATCTCTCGCTTCATTCAACTCCATTTTATAAAAGCAACCCTTGATCAGATCTCCATCCACGTCTTCTAGCTCATAAGTGATAGGCTCTGTACTATTAATTTTCACAACTTTAAAAAGTTCAGTAGTAAAATTTGCTGTATAACTTTTGGCGAATGCATTTTTAAACTTACTGATTCGCACCATGTCGCCAATTTTGAATCGACTCTTTTCACATTTGCCACACTGCCTCTCGAATTTGGCATAACCGGCAATTTTGTGGATGGTTTCACTTCTGTAGGCTTCTTACCAATGGTGCGATGAATTTTATGGTTATATTGATTGGTAATTTTTGGAAGAATATTTAACCAATTGTATTGAACTTGAAGTGAAAATTGTTTATTAAGCCAACTTTCCAACGTCCTGATACCTCGTTTCGCAATTGCAGCGTTTTTTGTGCTGAATGTTGAGTAATGATTGATATGGTGTTTCCTCATTAATGATGAAAATTTCGAATTGTAAAAGTCAGTACCGTGATCAGATTGTAAGTTTATTGGCACGTTATTTGCATCTTTCAACACAGTCGCCATTGCAGCCGTAACTGAATCAGCAGTTTTATTTTTCAACGGTCTTGACCATACAAACTTCGAATAATAGTTGATTAGTTTGAGGATGTACCTATAACCATTATTTTCTTCAGCATATGTTTGCATTTCCTTCACATCCATCTGCCACAAGTCCAAAAATCCCTTTATTATTGTCTTTTGATGAGGAAAATTTCGTCACGCCGGCTTATGTATTTCTTTCACAACCTGCCATTTTGCATTACTCATATTACTGCTCTGAGACTTATTCAAGATGATAAAATTGAGGTTTCAGTTCTCTACTGTTCAGCTGCAGGTGTAACGACTGACTGTTCAACTTCAATAACTCGCTCAGTAAATGTATCAACTAACTCAGCTTTAATGCCAATCCGTTTTTCCATATTACTCAATTGATTAGCTAATGTAGAAATAATGAGTGCATTTTTGTCGATGATGATTTACACATCATTATGTTTTGAACCAATATCTTTTCTGACGTAACGTAGCGCTTGTGCAATGAATTCTTGGAAATACTTTAGGGTTGACTCCTTGACTTCTATAATGTGATCGTCAACATATCCTTTAGTGACAGAGTCTTTATACCATCTACAGGTTCACCAACATTCTGAAACCGCTTATTCTGAATGTCATAATCACCATTTGGTGTGAAAATGAATCCAACACCCGATCTTCCAACTAGTGATTTACTAACAACACTTCTTCTACGCCCAAATTTATCAATTGTGGTATGCATAGTTATATCGTCTGTATGTAATTGAACCAATTTGTCACATCATGTTCTGGATATTGCGATCAATAGACTAATTCTTCACGTAATTTCTCAATTATGGCTAATATTTCATTATCGTGTCCAGTATGACCAGTCAGTCGTGAACTCCACAGTAATCGAAGGCGATCAATCAATTCTTCGAATTTATTCCAATAAACATAATCTATATGCTTATTCCTGATATATTTATTTGAGTGGGTATTTTGATCTTGCCAGCACCTTCTCTACTAGGGTTTGGCAGTGGGTTTCCATTGGATAGTAGTGGTAGGATTATTTCTTTATATTTCTTCCAATTATTCGATAGAATACCTTGTTTTCTCTCATTGTATTTATATGCAGCCTTTGTTAATTTGAGTATGTCACCATAAGTGGTCATATCGGAAGAGGGGATATTTCTCGATGGTACTTTCATGAATATTTAGTTATAGTTTTGGAGTACCCTGATAAGTAGCAATAGTTTTACCATTTTTCTTGAACACAATTATCTCATCGATGAATTCCACATCAGATATACCCAATTGTAAATTTCCCGTTTCAGTGTTCATGCGTACTCCAAAGATTGTATCGTAAGAAGGATTTCCTCGCAGTAACTTTTCAATATGTTTTTGTACCTCATCACCATTATCATATGCATTAGGTGATTCTGAATCTGAAGTTATCAATTGGGATGTTTGAAAATCCTTTGAAAAAGCCCTTTCAAACTTCGGACTCATCTCACTTTCAATTGTAGTTTTGGCGGTGAATGGTGTTATCTGCATTACTTGATTTATTTGAGATGCTACTCCAGTATTGGTTGATATTACTTTCAAAGGTGTTATTATTGGCTCATAGATTCTCTCGAGTGCTGATTGATCACCTACTACTTTTGATATAATTGAATTTCTTCCGAACAGCATCCGTCGCTTCAATTACCTTCCTCTTCAAACATATTGCATCATCGTTTCTCCCCTCCATAATGTATTCACTTCAAAAAAAATGTGTATAACGAAGTGTTATCTACACTATATATCACTCGAATGATTCAATTATTTCAATAACGTCAACGATATATGAAAGCATCGAATCCTTTTCGATAACGTCCATCTAGCACTTCTCGTTCCTTATCAATAACTGAAAATCCATATTTATCTTCCTAACATTTCGCACATATTTTTTGAAATTGCTTATATGTCACTTCCGGTGACACGTGGTCGGAAAAAATATGATTCAGATTCATATCATCTCGTTTGAAAAGAACAATAAAATTTGCATTATCTCGAATCAATTGTTTCGGAACTCGTGAATATGTTTGGGCTAAATAGAAGCAATCCACATTCTTATGACGACCTATACTGGAATATGATCGTATAACATTCTGTTTCTCGCACATAACATCGTCAAAAATGAATATTGAATCCGGTTTGGCGTCTGAAGGTTCAACGTTTTCAGCTGCATTATTGGCGAAAGTGTAAAACCCAACCCTTCGATTGGAGCTGATACTTCACGTAAATACTCATATTTAGGTTGATAAAGAGACTTTCAATAAAGATAAACATTTGCAAATGGTTATAATAACATTCGTTATTATAACATTCGTCTTGCCGCAGTTAGAAGGTCTAATAATCAGACTGCGAATGGATAGTCCATGATAGTCCATGACCCTGTTTGACACCGCTTCCTGATCCACCACCCACTTTTTCGTCGAAATTATCGATGCAGATCTACTAACTTGCATTCAAATAAAACTGGTAGAGGATTGATCAATTCCCTCATCAAGTAATTTGCCATTCGAATAACACTTACCTGGCTATCAGTATTGTGGTCCTGGCACCAAATTGCGGAAAAGATTGGCGAGAGGTGATCCGGGTGTCAATCAGCTGGATTTTGCATGCAAAAAACACGATATTGCATATTCACAGAATGCCGACAATCTTGCAGCTAGACATAAGGCGGATAAGGAGCTTGCAGAAAGTGCTTGGAATCACGTCAAAGCAAAAGACGCTGATATTGGAGAAAAAGGAGCTGCTTGGCTAATTACGAATATAATGAAAGGAAAACGCCGATTTGGTATGGGTTGTCAGTCACCATCCAAGTAGTCGCCCATACAGAAGAAAAAGCGCACTATTAAGAAAATAAAAACTAAAAAAATATTGGAAGTTTCTGAGGTAATAGCTTTTGGTTCTGCAATCGTTCAGAAAGTGCCTGATGTTCTACACAAAGCAGATGGAAGCAAATTTGTCTCAAAAATTCTAAAAGAGCAGCTGAAATTGCACTAAAAGCTGCACGCAAATATATGAGAGCTGCAGGTGGAAAAAAAAAATTCACACACCGCGAATCATACCGATTCCTAAAATTGGTGGAAAACTACCACTCCTTCCAATTTTTGCTGTTTTATCAGCGCTAGGTAGTTTAGTTGGTGCTACTGCTGACATAACGAAAGCAGTTCAAGCAGCAAAAGCGAGTAGGAAGCAGTTGAACGAGACAAATCGCCATAATAAACACATGGAGGCGATTGCTATAGGTAAACAAGGAAGTGGTATCTACTTGAAGCTTTATCGAAATGGATTAGGAGTCTATTTGAAACCTCAAAATAAAAAAAAACTCATGAATTTGCTACCTCAAAGAGCTCTCTCCAACATCGATCTCAACTATGCTGAGGAAATGACGATTCCATATTTTCGGGGGGTATATATGCGTGACGATTTGCCAAAATCAGGACCACTCCGATATAAATCTGCCATAGTAAATTTGGATAGTCGACATAGTCAAGGGACACATTGGGTAGCATATAGAAAAAGGGGCACTTTGGTGCAATATTTTGATAGTTTTGGTGATTTAGCCCCTCCCAAACAACTGATTCACTATTTTTATATGGATCCAAATCCTATCAATATTATGACGTATATATAAGCGTAAACAACAATTCAACACAGTATGGTGTGGTCATTTGTGATTGAAGTTTCTTCAGAACAAGACATGGAGTTAACACCAACACAGGATAGGGAGAGTATCAAGAGGATGAGTAATTCATCGATCACATATTCCAGAGTACGCACTTTACGAAAAATGAGTGAAGAACAACTCGCTGGTATGCCGAAAGAGGTGTTTATTGGGTGTGCATCACATGAAATTGCATCTGTATGGTATAAGTTACCTTAAAACCTACAAAATGATATTGATGCCTTGAAGTATCAGTGCTGTCAAGACCATTACAATGATTCAAGTGGTAGTAGTAGTAATTCCGATGTGAATGATGGTCCACCTACAAGAAAAATTTTCTGTTGTTATTGTACAGTGTCTGTTGTTATTGTACACATAATGATATAGTTTGCAAATCATATTTTCAAAAAAAAATACTCACTTTGAAATTTGACTATGTCTATGAAGTGTGCAAGTTGATACATATTTTATATTAATCCACCATATTTTCAGTATTTACAAAAAAGAAAATGTAGTTATACTTTCAAAACTCCAAATCTAAAACATTTTATTTCATTAATGATCGGGTTTTAGCACCTGTGAACTTTGACCCATATAAGTGTGAATTTGACTTTGGATGAATTCACTTCACGAATGAAGTCTTCTGTGAATTGCTCTGAGACACATTTTGGAAGCAATGCTTCAAAAGGAGTGTTACTTTCCTCATCCAATAAAACTACTTGAATGGATTTACCATATCGTGTGGAATACATTGACATTTTTTCTATTTTATATTCTCTATCAATAACCAGGGCGCCCAGCAAACACACTTGTTACATTTACGTAAATATGACATAAAATTAACGGAACATGTTTATGTGATATATTTACGTAAATGCTCCATTACATTCCTAAGATACTTTAACCCCATATTTACATAAATAGTTTATGTAAATATGTTGTAGCTAATACGTAAAAATTTACGTCAATATGGTATATTATGTTTCACTTAACTCCTACGTAAATTTGTTACTTCAATATAACGTTCGCTGTGTTTTCAGGTTGGTAATAGTAATATCCAGACGAACTTGACTTTTTAACAGATGAGAGTCTCTCTGAGTTTCGAGTTATATATTGGTTTGTGTGAAGTTCTGTGGAATCTGACGAGTTTTGGGAATGTCTCGAGAACTGTGACCTCTCGTGGTCTGTGTGGTCTATATATGCTCTCAGCTTTGTGTCACAGATTATAATCAGTGTCTGCATGATAATGACAATTGACACTGTCTGTGTTTTATTTTTATTTAGCTGGCAGCAGTGAGCATGTGTTGAAGTGTAAAATCTGTGGTTTCAACAAAATAAAGACCTGTTACCTTTCGTGTTATTATTCTGTTCATTTGGTGTGTGATATTTTGGACATAATACAATACTGTGAAATCACGTAGGTAAATTATTCGTTACGACAAAATGCCACGAGATTTCCCAAACCTTTCTAAGAGACAGCAGAGACGAATTTTATTAAGTAATGAAAGTTCCCCAGGTCCCAGTAGCGCTAAAATACTAAAAACAAATAGTGAACTTCCTACTGAAAATGTATCAATAGGATATGACTTTGAGCCCAGCGAGTCACCGAAAGTTGAGACACCTCATTTTTGTAGTGAGTGAGCAAAAAAATGAACTGATATTGTGTGTTTTAGTTAAACTGCGAACAATTTGTTTATCTAACAAAAAATTCTTGAATACTATATATTCCATGGTTAATGAATTTGGACATCAGCCAAAAACAATAATTCCCAGAAATTGAAAAATCTTCCAATGAAAACCCTTCATGAAATTCAGGAGTTTGAACTTCAGATAGAGCAGGATGACAATGTTGAAACTTCCTTGGTAATTTTTGTTATTATTACATCATTATATTCGCTGTACACTTTTTTCTTTCATTCAAGTACTTGGATAGCACACACTGTAGTATGATTAAATCTTTCCGCTTGTGTTTTATTCAGAACCTGTGAACAGATATTTTATTCCTCTAGGAGGGGAAGTTATAGATATTGAAAAATATTATTAGGAAAATTGACACTTTTGTCACCATTTTCTGAAATACTGTGGACCTTCTATGAAAGTAACCCATATAATTGGCTTTCATGTCATGTAACTAAATATCCTTACATTTTTGGCTCATCTCTTCAAATCTTTGGGTGGAAGAGATGGAGAAGATCATCTATATAGATGCCTCGTCCAATTATTTACAAATGAGTTATCTACTCAGTGTTCATGGTTTGGACAACGAGGAAACTACAAAATCAAAGATTTGAATGCAATAAAAATATTAACAGGTAATATTCTCAACTGTCATTGCCAACCAATCATTATTATTGATGTTTTCAGAGAGTATCATTAGCAGTCATCTTTCAATATCATGCGCTGACATTGAAAAATATGCAGGGGAGTGGTTCCGATTAAGCCGCCAAAGGCTCAATAGGGAGATGAATAAGAAAAAAGATGCTGAGATCCAATGAATGATGAAAAACAGACAAGGGAACAAATTCTGATTTTTTTTAATGCCCAACAAATTGTGGGTTGTGCAATCAAATACTTCAGTTTTATTTTAATGCTGACTGACACATGACAAAGAGAATTGTAATTTTTTTCAATGCCAAATAAAAATTGTCAAAGTTTCTGTGGATTTTATTTACCGTTAATTCCCATGAGACTTATACAGTTGAGGGTATTTGAAGTATATGTTGATTTTATAATAATGGGTGCCACCAATTTGATTGCACACAATTTAGATTTTGTGAACTTTTGAAGATTATATAATAGATCTCACCATTTCCAAAAGAGTAGCAGGTGTTTTTCATTTGATATTTTTTGTGATATATCATCTATTTTGTTTAAGAATTTTAGTTTTTTGGGAAAACATATTCGAATGCTCAAACTATATTTTTTTTAAAATTTTTTAGTTCCTTTTCATTCTGCAGAAACAGATCACGAATACCTGATCGAATAATATTTGAAACAGAAAGTCTTCAAAAATTTTTAATTTTATTCTTCTGTACAATCGTGTAAAGAGAAAAAAGTGCCAACTTAAGGAAAAGAGACAATAATAAAACCATCAAGCATTTTATTGTCTGTCTCTGGTACATTTTCCCCATATAATAAAAAATTGACAGATAACCCCTTTTTCACACTAATAAACCCAATTTCAATTCATATACACATTTCAATAAATAAATATATATATATATATATATATATATATATATATATATATATATATATATATATCATCATTAGTATAGGTATAACCTAATAATACAAAGTGTGTAGATCACCTACTGATGATGATATAACTTAGTTATCGAAATGTGCATATATATGTGTGAAGTGAGTTGGTGTGGTAAAGAAATTTGTGAATATCTGATAGTATTTTCGATTATATTTAAAGTAGTCTCATCAATGTTATATCAAAATGAGGTTATATTCGTGGCTCACTTTTCTACATAATAGGTATGCAAGTTTAGAGAATGTTTATTACTGGAGTTTTTTCCCAACACCAAATCGTTATTTTAACACCTCGACACGTGTTTCGATCACCAAGTGATCATCTTCCTTTTGAAGATGATCACTTGGTGATCGAAACACGTGTCAAGGTGTTGAAATAACGATTTGGTGTTGAGAAAAAACTTTATCTTCCTTTTGAAGATGATCACTTGGTGATCGAAACACGTGTCAAGGTATTGAAATAACGATTTGGTGTTGAGAAAAAACTCCAGTAATATTCATTACTATCCCAAAGGTTCCAACCAGTGCATCACAAGTTAGAGAATGTTATGTAATATTTATATCACTCTGTTATATTTGTTTATATTTACTATAATTATATAATATATATATGTAAAATAATGACATTAATGTTACGTAAAAATCAGGTTGTATTTGTGGCGGACATTTCGCCATAACAGGGATGTAAGTTTTACATAACATAGTTACATAACACATATAATCAGTTATGTAACATTCATGTAAAGTTTACATAATTGTGTTTGCTGGGCGGTTATAGGTTTCTGCTCTAAAGCTCACTTTGTTGAATTATAGCAGAATTGATTTTTTCAATGTCAAATTTCAAATTATCCACATTCATAAATATAGTAAAATTACGGTTAAAAAATATAAACTATGTTCACCTTTGTGATGATGATGTTCATTTCTTGGATTGGTAAATACTAGCTGCTGTCGTCAACACAACTCAACAAATACTCACTAACTATTCAATTACGTTAGGTAGTCTAAACTGAGTGAGAATATATGATACACTTAGCTTATATAGAAAATCATCCTTGAAAAGAGGGCAGTGGGCACCTATGACAGTTATATCTCAAAGCCAAAGCATAAGTCCAGGGCAATGGCCTCGAGGACATATGATGTGACATCATACAAGGTCAAACATCGAGATCACGTATTGAGCAAGGATAAAATCTCAAAGTCGAACCGCATGGTCATATTGAACGTGCATAATGCAAGTTCATGAGGTATCTTTCAAAGCCAAACTTCAAGGTCACATATTGAGGAATATACTCAAATCTCAATGTCGACACTCATGATCAAGGTCATATCGTCTGACACGTAACTGAAGGTCATATGACGTCATTCAAGGACAAGGTCAAATGGTGGGGGGAGGTCCTCAAGTAGCCTTAGACAACTACTAGCGATGAATCTTTCAAATTTCCATTCGAGGGTACGTTTAAAATTCAAAAGGTCATTGGGATTTGCACTTTCAAGACAGAATGGACGCGAATTTGAAATTACTTCAACATAAATAAGTGAGGTATTTTATTTCCACTAAGTGAGAATTTCTTATCGCTTAAACGTGATATATTAGTCAATTTTGAGTTCCAAAGTGAAGGAAAAATTTCCACTCGAAATGAAATACGTTCATTTTTTCACATCATTGGATATTTCATAATTTTTGCATCATAGTACTAATGCAGATACTCAATTCAGCCTTCCGCTATGAACATATTTTGAATTGTGGGTTCAAAAAAGAACCGTTTCTCGATATACCTACAATAGTGTAGTTATCCATCAACATTTTCTTACAAGGTAGAAAACTGAATAAGGAATAGTGATTTTCGTGTGATGTTATTATCTTCGAAAGTTGTTTGGATGGACTCTTCCTATCAAATGATGTCAAAAAAAAGGTATGTATGATCCACACAAATTTTCTTCTTCTTTCGTAAGTTTAAACAATTTTTGTGATATAGAAATCCAAGATATTTTCAGCTATAATATCCCAAGGACATTGATAACTAACGAAATAATTTTATCACACTTTTCGAAAGCACTTTATTTGGTAACATCCCGACGCCGAAGGCGGAGGGATGTTACCTAAAATAACGTGCTTGAGGAAGTTGTGATAAAATTATGAGTTATTTATCAATGTTCGAGGGATATTCGTTGAGAAAATTTTTTGCAATTCGAACAAAATTATTTATTGAACACACAGTTATTAAAAGAACAATTCGTATATTGATATAACTCCATAAATATTTTCCAAGTGTATTTTTTACTATTGACAGTATTTTTTAGTGTATTTTCTTCAATGATTTTGTCAATTGCCGCATCATTTTGAACACCTAAGCGAGGAAGTGACATTTTCGAAATAAATTGAATTACTGAAATGTCAAACAACTTTATTGTGTTGGTTGCTTAGCAATGTCATGACATAAGTGATAACTACCCGTGAAAACTATCCATGGGTAGTTATCAGTTTATTGATGGTTTCATTGGTTATTTCGACACACATGACTAGAAATAGACAAATTTGATAGGATAATTTTTTTGGCAAAAAATTTTCACAAAAATCAATCTGTCCTCAAAAATATTCCTTTCTCATTTCATAAGAGTTCATATAGATCTAGAGATTATACATATTTTGAAGAATATCTAGAAATTGTTTTTACTGTAATTAGAAATTGCTAGGTACAATTTGATTTCAATCATTTTTCAACCTTATAATAAAATAAACAGTTTTTTCGTAGAACTGCATTCAATTTGCGATTCATTTATGCATATCGCATGCACTTTCACATTTCGTAAGATCCAGTCCTGAACTTGTAAGATTTGATATCGCAAATATTACATTTGTTTTAGTGATATCACAATCATTTCACTAATATCTTGCCATCAGTGAATTTTTATAGTTTTGAGCATAATAATATTCCCACATAATGAATAGCCTGGATTCATTTTTCATTGACGTTTTGTTCAAAATGTATCATCTCAATTCATTCAACTAAAAACGTATCGTCCATGCATTTCCAGAAGAAAACAAAAAATCTCATCACTCAAAAGATTTCATTTATATTCTAAGACAAACTAGCGGCGGTTAGTATATGCGGAAATGTTATACTGCATTAGGAAGCTGTGCAAATCGGACATAATGGAACTAGCAGAGCGTCTACAGTGTTGGCGATAATCCCCGGAACAACGGCGACCCGTCGGGGAAGATCTCCACAGATTAATCACTTTTTGTCGGTGTCCACGGTACAAGGCAGTTTACTAAATCCACTGGAGGATCTGGCATGAAAAGTGATTATTCGTCATTCCTAATTTGATGTAGAGAAAACAAAAAGTCAAATTCAAATTTTTCATAGAGAAAATAACTATTATACGACTCTGTAAACTGATTCCATGACGAAATCTCACAATAATGTTTTTCTTTCAATAGTTTGAACCACTAAAAAAGTTCAATTAGCGAGATCAGGATTTTAACGTATTTTAACTTTCAGATTTTTCATTTCATGTGGAGTATATTTACCACCGAAAAGGTGAATCTATTCCTCTCAAATAATCATCCAGAATTATCAAACGTTGGAATGAGTTTGAAGACTGAATTTCCTAATGTAGATATGTATTATCCACCACTGAAAACTTACGATGAGCAAACGAAAGATCTAGAAGATAAAGTGAAAGAGATATCTTTAAATGTTGAGAACTGAAGCTGTATGCTAAAAAACCACCAGGAAAAAAAGAGTTGAAAAATACATTGAAAATACTTAACACTCCACTGAATACCAATAGAAGAAAATATCATCCTAACAATTTTCACAAATGAATACAACTCTGTGATTAACGTATTTTTATTCAGAAGCAGAGTTTAGCCCCAGCTTTAGCCCACTTGATGTTATGTTGATGAGTCCAAACATGCTCTGCTATTTCTGATTTGCTGGTTTCTCCTCGCTGTGTATGTTTCTTGTGCTCGGCAATGCGAACTTTCAAAGGTCTCTTAGTTTCACCGATGTATGATTCTCCGCACTCGCAAGGTATCCAGTAAATGCAATTCTTAGAATCGCAGTTAGCGTTCGGATAGTGTTCCCAGATCTGAAACAGGTTCTGATGTTATAATTGGACCCAATCCTTCTTATCCTTTCCGACAATCCTCTGATTTTTCATATTTCATTTCTTGTTAATAATTTTTCAATTTTCATCTTGTATTAATATAATAGTTCTATATTTTTATTTTTTTGGTTGGTGCTTGTATTTTATCTCATTGTAATTTCAGTTTTTGTTTGCCTTGATATAATTGTTATTCTTCAGGTAATCTTTTTACATTTTTTACAGATTCTTTCAGGGATTTCAAATCAATTTATATCATATTATACATTGAAAGTCCGAACTAATGAAATGTACCACGAATCATTCCACCTTCAAACCAACGTTGAATTTTGTCCTCTCGAACCGAACGAGGTCCGGAAAGACGCTGTATGCAACAAGAAAAATACCCGATATATTATTTGATTGCCGTTTGTGATTAGAAATTATCCAATGCAGTTAAAAATCAACAAATGGTGATTCAGTACACATGGGTACCCTTGTCAAAGTGATACGGATAAAGATGTAACAATAATTGTTTTACACTAGCCGTAACGTAATTTTGTTGGTACGTTTGATTCCATTTGTTACAAATGGATATACGCCTTTATGGAAGCACAACGCATTCGTGATGATAATTGCAACGTGTTGCGAAGTTTTCCGAACTAGTTTATTATTTTCATCTTCCTCACTTTCCACACTTCAATGCAAAATCACACATGTTCTTCTCTAAGGCCTGAAAGAAACGTTGAAAATCATGAAATGAAATCATAAATCATTATATCACTTTCCACCACCTTTTATTCTCATGATATTGGATAAAGAAGTAAGGTGTATAAAATATTTTTATCACTGAATTCATCCCAGCGTTATTGCATCATCAATCATTGTGAAGACTCAAAACATTCAAGTACACTGTATCTAGGTCAAAATGAAATTGAAAGATTCGTAGAGGCGTTGCAAATATGATAAAATGGTAGTTTCATTAGGAGTACGTACTTCTCTCGCAGGGGTCGCATTCTTATAGAGTGGGTCTTGGAACAATGAGGATATTGACGAAGGTTGATGAGTGAATTGAAAGAAATATCACGAGTAAATAAAATATACAAAGTTGTGAATTTTGTCATTTAGTGGTCGATTCGACGAAATGCAGAAAGACTCGGTAGAACGACAAAAACATAACTATATAATTTTTCTCCTATGAAATACAGTAGTATTGTATATTCTGGGTGATTGAGAGATCACGAACACTTTTTTTAATAAGCATTAATTCAACTATTCATATTTAATTTTTCAGAAAAATTTTCCTTACCTACACAGTAGGTTCATGGACCGACTCCTATCAGGACACAAATACTCCCCTGAGTAATACCACGAAGGGCGTTGAATTATATCAGACAGATGACAGGACGATTTTGGCGATAAAAATGTCGGAATCTATTTTCAATTATTGAAACAGGCACACTTGCTGACCGATTCCGGGGTATTCAGCATCTCATCAATGCAAAGTAGGAAAGTAGTGTCCTACATCAACACGTAATCAATGACTTCCTATAATTAAAAATCAAGTTTGAAGCTTGTTTTCAAGTATGCCCACCGCAAATTTAAGGCATGAAGAAAGAGTGATGGGAAGATAATTTGTTTTATAAACGCGCCTTCTTCTCCTGCGGCTAGCACCCCAGTTGGAATATTGGAAAACCCTTTCATATTGCACATCTACTCGTACAATATAAAATGAACATACATACAAATTATACCGAAATTATACCGGTACGGAAAAACCGTTATGATAAGGTAACATCATTTCATGACCTCGATTTTTTTTACGCGACTGGCGCCCCAGTTGGAATCAATATTGGAAAATATTTTCATATTGCACATCTACAATATAAAATGAACTTACTTACAGAATTTCAATCTCCGAAAGTATACCTGTACGGAGAAACAGTGATGTGAGACAAGAAAAGGGATTTTTCTTCCTGTTGGAAGATAGCTCGAGTTCAGCCAATTACCAAAAAGGGCAAGAACTCTCCCAATTAACTATAGAGCAGTCGCTTTGCTATCAATGATATCAAAAATGGAGAGAGCCGTAAACAAAGGCTTCAACATCTTGTGGTATCATCAATATGCGGAAACAGGCAACCTTCTATAGTATGTCACCCATATTTCGATTAACGCAATTGAGAAACATGGAGAGTCAAGAGCTGTTGCGCTTGATATTTCTGAAGCCTTTCACCATGAGGGTTTGCTGGGCAAATTTTGATGTTGTGGCTTGTTGAATCATTTTTGTGTATTGTTCCTAAGCTTCCTGAAAGAACGTTCCCTGCAAATGACCCTCGATGGATACCTGTCGAATACTTTCAACATCAACTCTGGTGTTCCCCAGGGATCCATATTGCCTCCAAGACTATTTTGATTGTATATCTACGACGTATTGGAAAAAACCAAAAATCCAATATAATGCTTTGCTGACGACAGAACACTTTTTTGTCATTACAGTTGAATTCCAGGACATATGCTGCGGATGCACAACTTCACCGGCAGCAGGAGGCTGAATACCACGATGAGGACCTACAAGTAATTTTGAATTGGGCTGAAAGTAACCAGGTTCAATTCAATGCCACAAAAACCAAGTCATCGGTTTACTCCAAAAAGATAAATGTTTCTGAATCAGATATAATAATGTCAGGTCCGACAATTGCTCTTTCTGCTTCAATAAGTATGTTGGGGGTTAAAATGGACACCAACACCAACAATTCCTCTTTCTGCTTCGATAAGTTTGTTGGGGGAAGAAATGGACACCAATAAGTCTTGGCACAATCATGTCGCTGGAATTGCAAAAACTGCTCATCAAAAGCTTGAAACACTGTTCCCAACCAAAAAGAAAAAAAGGTCTTCAGCTCAGACCTTTTTTGGAGTATTGTTCTTATGTAGGGAGCTCCGCCCTCAAAAATACCCTGAAGCTCCGGGATTGCATCCAGAAAAGAGTCCTCCGCCTAATTAGAGACGCGAACATCACTTGCAATCTTGATGGTCTGGAACAACGATTGGCAACAAGCCAACAGTTCGACCTTTCGCGGACTGCGAAAGGTCGAACCTCGGATCACGCACCTCGGACCGAATATTGTTGTATACCAAGTATAAATATGTGTCTTCGACAGGGGTCTCCAAACTTTGAAGCCTTCGGGCCATATTGATTTTTTCAGTTAGTTCCAAAGGCCAATTTCTGCCCTTAACTATATTTCTAAACTAGGATAGTCGCAAAGTGCGTGACCTAAGCAAACTTACGCTTTTTTTGCATTTCAATTAATATTGTGTATTGTGACACTTAACGACATCTAGTGGCGAGTAGTGGTACTATGTACTATCTTTTTCAGCTACCCGCTAGGTGGCATTAGGCGTAATTAAATATTTGGAATTACCGCGTTGGTTCGAGAAACTTCTGGTTCTAGCTAGTGTATTCCGATTACCTCGAGATGGCAGTAATAATTGCATATAAAAAGGCTAGCGGCGCAACTGCGAGTTGCGAAACTGTCTATTGTGAAATAAAGTAACACCCGTCAGTAAAAGTATTTTGATTTGACTTATTGTTTTTATGTGTGATTTGTTAGTATGGAAAAGAAGCGAAAAATCGACAGTTAATGCAGAACGTTCTAAGGAAAATGGAACTTTCAGTATTTTGTGATTGAGTCCAGTAATAAGACGCTATGTTTAATTTGTCAAAGACTATACCATTAAACGACACTATGAATCGAAACATCTTCAAAGTTACTCCAAGTATACAGGAAGTTTGCGGAAGAAAAAATTTGAAGCTTTGAAACGCGGACTCAAATCGCAGTAATCTTTCTTAACCAAAGCGAATACTGAACAAGAGTCTGTAACTCGCGCCAGCTTTCGTGTGGCTCTTGAAATCGGAAAACGTGGCAAACCATTCACCGATGGAGAAATGATAAAAGAATGCTTGATTGCAGTAGCCGAAAAAATATGCCCCGAAAAGGTAAATTTATTTAAAAGTGTCAGGTCAAGTACTTTTATATTACCATCGAATTATATTATACAATATAATGTGGTGACGAGGTACTACATATCTATTAACTCATGTATTGATTAAATCATCGTAGAATGGATTGTGAGAAACGAACAAATGTTTTGATCATTATAATAATTTGTAATGTCGGACATAAATGAATTAAAAAACACTTTGTAAGTTTTTGTAAAATATTTCAGTGAAAATATCACAAAGAAGTGGTTTTTTAATACGTTATTTATAGATTTTCATCAAATATGCGCCAATCCCATCATATAAACAAAATGATTTAGTTTACAGTATATTCGATCTTGATTTGTTTTTGGGTGATTTCATAAATGCATGTGATATGAATGATACAATTTCAGGGTCTTTTAATCGTTCGAATTGAGAAATAGAAATTGAGATATTTCTTTTCAGCTTCTAACCATTTTAGACTATACCTGTGTCGAACGGTGATATTTTATTTTACAAATCGCATTATTTTTGACTCGGTAATACGTACAAATTCAATTCAAACACACGTTGTATTCTTCCGCATCAGAAATTTGTTTCTTTGAATGGATAACATTTTCAAATTAAAAAAAAAACAAATTGTTATGAGAAATATAATTCTTGATAACTCGTTAATAGAAAGTGTAGATGAGCTCTAAACTTGTTTGATGTTAGCCACCCTTCAGGATTCAAAAATCTCATTAACATTCATTGAAATAAAATGAGGATTGTATTATAATTAACAAACAACAAACTCATTTTCAGTTTAATTTTTTTTCTACAATTCAATCTGAGCCCGAAATGAATGTATTCTCAATCTGGTTTCACAAAATACTATCCTAATCTGAATGAATCATTTGGATTCAAATGTGGAGTCATTTAGTTATTGAAATAATTTGAATTTTTTTTATTGTTTTCGAATCCATTTTCGTTTCTCACGAAATGAAATGTTGAAGATTGAAAATCTCATGATGGCCATACTGACTTATCCAGTCTCCTAATTTACTTATTTTTCAGAGAAAAATACTCATTTATCAGATTTCATAATAATATGGAAATAAAGTTCACAAATGAACTCCCAACACGACAAACAAATTCCAAAATCCTATTAAATTACACTAGTTTACATCAAATTCACGAGTGTAATGCCAGAGGCAGTTCATTGTTGATTTTTGGTCCCTAAATGCGAAAATGATAGTAAACATTTCCTAACACGTAAGTTTTTCAAGAAAGACCAAATACCAAATTGGATATACGGATATTCCTTCTGCAAGAAGGCCGCTTCTTCATGGAGAAGGTTTACCAGTTCCAATACCCCCTGCAAATTGGTGGAAAGATTTGGAAATGTATGATTACCAGGCAGGTTCCTATGATATGCCAGAAAAAGACGGTCTTTATTTTCTCGTGATCTAAGAAAGAACACCCCATTTTGTCACCTTACAAACCACAAGAGGAGACTAAATCATCTGTCGGTAACAAATAAGACAGATGGGTATCCGCGGCTAAGCTAAACAGTGGAGACGGGAGTGGATTAAACAAATTAGCAAATTTCAAATAGATCTTAATGGGCGCCAGGTAAATTTAATCCTCCAGATAACCTAAGTAACTCACAATATCAATAACTCACCAATTAATATTGGAGATGAATGATAAAGATCCCCAATATGATTTATTCAGTAAACCTAACTTACATGGATTATCCGACAACGCTTCTAAGACAACAATACGATATTCACACTACTACGCGATGTTCAAATGTCAATACAAGAGCGCGGTGTATATAACAACGAATTCAATCAGCCATAAATTACGGTAGTAACGACGCTCAAAAGAAAACTACAATACGTCAAGTAAAACTACTACGAAAATTGAGTAGGTGTAGGCGAAATCGTAAATAATAGTATTGGAAGGTAAGACAGTCTCGTTTGCGTCACGTGAGCTCAGGCGTAGGCGAATCGGTGTCAACAAGCAATCGTGAAAGGAAGAAAATACCTCAATTTCCGTTTCACAAATGATTTACTATATCAATCAGGTATCAATAAACAAACACTATATCAATAAACGATAAACAAAGTCTATATCAAACAGGTATCAATAAACAGAAGGACAAACAATTACTCAAATAACTCAATATTACACAAATATTCAAATGAATCAATTATAACTTGCGTGTTCCTTTTGGGCCACCCGGTATATGGGGTTAGGCTACCCCGTAGTTCGACGGAGGTGAATCACCCTGTAGTACGGCGGAGATGGATCACCCTGTAGGGCCCAACAAGATGGACCAGTAATGAATCACCGAATAGGACCCCAAAGGTAGCTGAACACCTCCAAGTCCGGAGAGTTTGTCAACAAGGTGTTCTACACCTCAGATAAAAAATAAAAATACCCTTGGCCAAGGGGTTTTCTATACGTTTTCTTCATGTGCAGTGCTCTGCATGGAAGCCCTACTGGGACTTGATGAGTGACTAAGGGCCTTCTGTTTCTTATGAATCTGATTTCGAAATCCTTCCTCCTGGCACAGTGAGTTCGGTAACCACCACAAATCCTCAAAAGGGTTTAAGTTTCAGACTGCAAATATCCACACCAAAATGACCAATCAGTCTTCCACTATACAATCCTGACTTGTAGAAATAATCCCCGTGAAGGTTGGCACAAATACAACCATATATATCCTACAAATCAGTCTGATGGTACACTTGAACTTTCAACCAAGCTCAACGAAGGTCCCCCCCGAAATCCCAGAGACTGAGAAACATCTGACAGCTATCCAGTTGTTGCCACAGTGGGTCCAATCCTACAAGCACCAAGGGGGCGCTGTGCACGACATCATAAATCTATCAATTCCTCCACAGCCACTCGAGACATCATCAACAAGTCCATGACCCATCAAAACTCCTTCTTAAAGCAATGCAACCCTAAACAACCCTTGACAATTTGAGTAACCGATCAATCCCTCACCCGTGAACAACTGTAGAACTAGTTCGGTGTAGGTCGTCGGAATGACACTACGAAAGTTCGGCAGATGTCAACCAACAGCTGTCTCTTAATCTTGTTATTGAATGTTTACAAAAATATTGACTCCAACCTATTTTCAACTATTTACCGATCCTTATTCATGCCATGGAATAGAAACATATAAGGTGAGTCGCCACATCTTTCCCATTTAGTACGAACATTCATATTATGCAGAATATTTACCGAAAATATCAAACAGTATTCAGAAACCCATAGCTAACTAATATTTTTTTTAGGCGATATGGCTCTAATACGTAGTAATCCTTCTGGAAGTGGTGAATAACAATCTATGCAAAAATATTCTTGGAAAGGTATAGAGAATAAGGCAGACAACGGCTGACAAATGATAGGTGACGTAAACTGAGAAACAAACAATAATAACTATTTCAACCTAGCGAGGAATTTCGGATTTCCAACGTCGATTGGCAATAGGAGAATGCGTAAGTACTGGTCAAAGCAGTTAGTCAGGAAGCATAAATATCTGCTTTGAAATCTGTTTTCTGTGTCTGTTTTAAAATCTGTTTTCCGTTAACCAGCTGTCGCACCCCTGCGAACGACAACCCTCAAAAATCGAAACTTATGCGAGCTAAGGATTAACGAGGTCTTACATTTTAACGTGTGATTCCTAACATATATTCTTGTACATTTCAGGTATGGTTTTCCATGGAACGTAAGATTTCCATTACTATGATATTAAATGAATAAAATCAACTTGTAACTGAATTACATTGTTAACATCCTCTGAATAAAGATCTTAAAAGATAAGGTAGTGTTTGAAAGGTCACACAGGAGCAGTTTTGATCTGGTGCTGAATTGAAACGTAACAATTCAATCGATCAACCTGAATTAAATGACCTAGTTCGGAACCTCCACTTGTCCAAAGAGAATGCTGAATTATTAGGGTCTAGATTACAACAATGGAACTTACTAGCCCCTAAAACCAGAATTACAATATTTAGAAACCGTAACCATGAGCTATTCTCGTTTTTTACTATGCAGGATAAAATGTGTGTTTGTTTAAATCCAAACGATGTGATGGAAAAATTGGGAATTGTACATAACCCGAACGAATTGCGTTCATTTATAGATTCATCTAAAACAAGTTTAAAAGCCGTTCTGCATCATAATGGAAATGAAAAACCTCTATTACTCTTGCACATGCAGCTGCCATGAAGGAAACACTCGAAAGTATGACACTTATTCTAAATGCAATAAGTTATAAAGTGGCAAATATGTGGTGACCCAAAAGTAATAGAACTATTACTAGGTCTTCAGGGCGAATTTACGTTTTGCTGTTTTCTTTGCCTTTGGAACACTATGGCAAAACAGAGCCATTATCAAGTAAAAGAATGGCCTCCGAGAGATAAATACCTATATTCCAAGTCAAGCTAACGTAAAGAATATACCTTTTGTTAATCCCAAAAATGTTTTGTTACCTCTATTAAACATTAAACTGGGGTTAATGAAAAATTTTGTGAAAGCATTGGACAAAGAAGGATGCGCTTAAATATCTAATACACGTTTTTCCAAAATTAAGTAATGCAAAGCTCAAGGAAAGCATATTTGTTGGACCACAAAACATAAGTAATGTTGAATTAGCTACGTATAAACGGAAGTCAACATATGCAAAAAAGTTATGCAAAAAATACTTCATTTGAAAATTTTTTCTTGTGTATTGTAGGTAATTTCTGTTATTCTCGAAATATATTGTTTTTTTTGGTTTAATCTTATGTTTCCCTATAATATGTGAAAAATTTTGTATACAATAAAAATAACTATAACTATAACTATAGTCATTATAATATTAGTCGCATTTTTTCTTCTTATTTTTTGGCTATTGTTATTAGTCTGAATCTGAATTCATTTTCCTTCAGTATATTTTCTTCGAAAGTGTTGGGAAACTTTTGAAGAAATTTCTTTTGACATCATTTTTGCGTTCACTTCCTTCAGTACAGAGGTATTCAAAGGATTTTCTATTTCAGAAGTATATTCACTGTCAGAGAAGGTTGCCCTTGGCTAGTTACTATTGTTCAATCGATTTAATTCATTCTCGAATGCAAAATATACTGTCTGAGGTAGAAAATGACGACCTACTTGTGAACACAGGATTGGGGAAATTCAGTTTCACATGTAGATAGATAAACAGATAATTGTGAAAAAGCTGTTGAATATTGAAAATTCAATCAAGGAAGGAGAAACCCATTTATAAAAATTGTCAATTTTTTTGAAATTGGTGGAATGTTGCTCTGCACAACAACTTCTCCATTGAATTCCTATGAACTTTTTTCAATGAAATTCAGTGTAGAAACGAATAAAACCCACTGTCACTATTTTCTGGGTTTGAAGACATTGGTTGTTTGGAATTTCTTCCTGACGTTTCACTTGCGCGAGTGGCTATCTCCGATTACTGAATATTACTAAGAAGTTGAAGAATAGCAAAAAGCATGACGGCAGGTAGAAAATTGTCAACGGACGTTATTCACAACTTATCAGATCCAGGTACACATATTTTCACACCAGACTACCTGAATCGACATAAACACGATTTACGTAATTGACCTAAGTCAGGTACAGGTATTAGCACACCAAATTCAGAGTCTGAATGATAAATATTCCGTTGTCAGTGCTGTCACCATCCGTGCATATGTTCTTTGAGCAAGAAATACTTCAATTTAGTGTTTTTTTTTTTTCAACTTTCAGAACCATAATAGCTTTGAAGTGAAACTATTTTACGCGTGCTTGACTTGTGGAGTAAGCTTGTGAATGCGTGACGAAAGCGTTACGGAAAGTGTGATCGGGCGAGGCGAATGGAAAGAGAAAGGAAGGTATAAGTTAGTGAAGATAGACAAAAAGGGAGTTACGTTTCGTATATCACTGCAGGATCAATAGAGAGAGAGAGGCGAGCATACATTTACGGTCGAGTGGGCTCTGAAGAATTAGAAGGAAACTATCATCCGTTGCCACTAATTTCAACAGGAGATTTCGATATTAATTTCGCGTCCGAAGACGGATAACTTTTGGTGAGCTTTCTAGAAGATGAATTAGAACTACAAATGAATAATAACCATAATGAGCATAACACAAGGCATAGAACAACAATCGATGTAGTTCAAAAACATATGTATCTCATTTTCCATACCATACACGGAAAATCTATTCGAAAATGTTAATTCACCAATGAAAACTCATAAAAAATCAGAAAAGTTATAGTAACAGAAAATTATCAAACTTACAATTGCCATATCTGAGCAACCAAATGAATTATAATAAATCGCTGAAAAGAAATTTCATAATGAACCTCCAAAATAATGTAATAGCTAACTTGTTTCAACTCACTCCCTCCCCCTCAGCAACCCTAACTTTATATTCTTAGATAGCAACCCCCACTGAAAACTCTTGTGAAATGCCCTTCAATGGTATCCTACAAAACAACATTCAATTTAGTAAGTTTTGGTTTATTAAAAATATTAATTTATATTTCATACGATCAGAATAGGTAACGTTCTCAAAAAAAAAGATAATCATGATATTCGAACATAAAACTGTATACGAAATTTAAACATTGAAAAAAAGGAAATCTAAACCATTTATCATTTATGGTCTCTAACTGAGTTGGTATCATCAGAAGAAGATGAATTGGCCTCACTTGTAATTTATGATTTCTTGATATGCGCATCGAAAATTTTACAGAAATATAATGCGATGAAGCGTTCATTTTTGTCACGAAAACTCTCATAAAACGACCTGGATTCATTTCTCTAACCGATACTTTTTTATGACGTCAATGTTTACGTGGTGTGACAGCATCATAAAGATGTGTCGAACGGCAGGTTGCGTATTTCAAGATTTTAGGTTCAGTAGTTTCGGCTGTACGTTAGCATAAGAGAGTCAGTCAATCAATGGGTTCTCATTTATACGATATTAAATAGCATTAGCAAAAAAAAAACTAATTGAAAGGATCAGAATGAAATACATCGGTAATCTAGCTCCGTCACGCTGGAACACGCTTTGAGAAAAAACTCCCTTTTTTTATCCTACTTTACCTATAAACGATACTAGTCAATGCAGTAATGTTAATTTTTTTGTAGTCTTTTCGGTTACTGAGAAAGCACTATTGATATTATTTAAACTACGAAATACAAGTAATAATGCCCTAAAAAGTTTTGAAATAGGTTCTAAATTGATTGTAGTTTATTGTAGTAACAACACAATATCAATTTATTTCATATTCTTTTGAAGTATAGCAAAAAAACTACGATAACAAGACTTTAAATTGTAAAATAAGAATTCTCCTCTAACTACAAACGGTGGAGTTGATTGTAGCTGAAATTAGATGTTTGTAGTTATCATTGAACACATCAAAAATGAATGAAATAATATCGAGTATTTTTCAACTGAATTAACCTGAGATAACATATCACTACCAACATATTTATGTAACCTGAAATCTGAAGTAACGAATTTTAGAATGCTTTATTTGGAAAAAAGTCTCTACCCTTAATATCTAACCGGACTTCGGAATTCAAAAACGAACTCATATTAGTATCTTGGAAATAATTCTTAATCCTGAACATCTAACATGAGTTCGTTTTTGAATTCGGAAGTCAGGTTAGTTGTTGAGGGTAGATGCTCTTTTCCAAATAGAGCATTCTAAAATACGTTAGTTTTTACTTCAGATTTCACGTTACATAGGTTCAGGTTAGGATAGGTTATGTTAGGTTAGTTTAGTTGAAAAATACTCGATTTTATTTCATTCATTGTCCATGTGTTTAATGGTAACTACACATATCCAATTTTAGCTACAATCAACCCAATCACTACTAGTTTGGGGAGAATTGTTATTTTATGATTTGTTATCGTAAATTTTTTGCTATACTTCGAAAGAATATAAAATATAGTAATATTTTGTTGTTACTACAATAAACTAGAATCCATTTAGAATCTATTTCTATTGACCTGTCCTTTCCAGGAAGGTGGACAGGTCATTGTGAGACATCTCCTTTATATCGGCAGGTGTAGGCCAAGGCTCGTCGAAGACATACTCTCTCATTGACGATAACTCCGGGCACTCGCATAGGACATGCCTGACAGTCTCATCTTCCTGTTCACACATCCTACATAGAGGTGTGTCCGCTAGCCCCATATTATGGAGGTGTTTCCCTACTTCCAGTCAGAAACCCTACTGTTAGGCGTAGATTTTTTCTGGTCATCGCCAGATATTTCTTCGGCGTCAGCTTCACAGGGTCGCCCAAGGTGATCCTGGCAAGATTGCATCCTTTGATTCCATCCCATCTCTTTAATGATTGAGCACAGATGTAACATTTGGCTAGTTCCGCAATTGTCGAAGTTATCAGGCCGTAGGTGCCACTGGGTCCTAAAATTATTATTCCAGCCATTTCTTTGGCTAAAGAGTCAGCAATATGATAACCGTCACTCCTGTCGTGCCCTTTAACCCACCTCAGGTTACTGTTATTATATACCAAGGCTTTGGCTAAATCTTGGTGACACTCTAGTACAAGCCCTGAGGTTACACGTTGTCTGTTCAATGCTAATAGGACTTGTCTGCTGTCAATGCAGATTGTTACGTTTTTGCCAGAAATTCCTCGTCTGGTTATTTCTTTTGTGGCGATTGAGATACCAGTCATTTCTGTTTGTACCACGCTGGTATTTTTTCCCATTTCCCACTTAATCCTTTGGCTCAGTGATCTGGAGTATTTTAGCCTATATGTTATTTCGGTGTATGAGCCTTATTTATGTGATATTTCGCCTAAATTCGTTCAGTCGTTCAGGCGTGAAAGAGCCAACATACATACATACATTTATCCATCCTCACAAACTTTCACATTTAAAATATTAGTAAAGATATCAAAAGTCGCATTTTTCAGAGAAGGGATTGCAATGTATTGCAAATTATTTTTTCAAAATCCCACTTTCGATCTGGACTAATATGAATTTGATATTCAAATATTTTCAATTTTGTTAGAAATAACTTTTTGATGAAAAATATAGAATTAACATTTCTGAAATATATTCATCAACGCGAGTTTTCCTCCATGATTACTGTGACTGCTCAACTCCGGTTGATATAAATAGAATATAGAGTCTAGTCGAAAAATCGACTCTCGCGAAATTATAACCATAGTTGATTTTTGGGAAAGAAAGGTTTCGCCTTTCTACTTCAGCATCTTCATACAAACAAATATATTTCGAAGAACGAATTTGGTGGGTTCACCAAAATATAACAATGTCCTATAACGGACACTATATTGAAATTAGGTAAACCTAGTCCATGGGTTGTTTTCGTAGGATTTTGTGAAGAATGAAGTCGATAATATCTACTTCGTAATTGTTGTTGATAGCGATTTGTTTGGTAAAACTTAGCTCTCTCCGAAAATTACTTTCCGGCAGTGAAATATTCAATAGTCTGTGAAGCAAACAATTGACTGTAGATACCTTCTTTATGCTGGTGTGGATGCGTGGAGGAAGTATGTATGGCGGTGTTTGCAGGAAGATGAAGAAGTGGAAAGCCAGAACCTCTCTTTCCCAAAAATTGATCTCTTCTACAAATATACCCATTTAAATTCAAACAATAATAAAATTATTCGTATTTGATACTTTCAATGTAATCTAACTCATTTTGAAGTATATGAACTAATGAACATAAGCTTCTCTCATGGTAAGAATGCAATATCTCTGAGACTTTATCTAATGAATCTATTATCAAATGAATCTAGTAACAAATCCACCCCCCTTTATAGAATAATGTATTCCTCTCACGGCACTCCCTTTTTATCGTCATTCTCTTCTGCGAACCATACCCATCAACAAAGGTTACCGAAAAGTTAACGAATATAATGGAATTGAGGAATGTTCGTGCGGACTGTGGTCCCACTTTGGTCATTTCAGAAGTATGTGAAACTTGGACAGGGGTTGGTTGAACTCTGTTAGGGAACGAGGGTCGCCAACTTTTTACTAACTCACGCTCATTACACAGTCTTACATTCTGGAATGGAATCTCGCCAATGTGTATTTATGCCTGAAGAAATTCATATAAGTGGAATATTTCAGAAATGAGAGGGACGGCGAAACAGGGTGCTTTTTGTACGATTACAGTAGTTCGGAATCGAAGAATTCACAAGGGGTTTCAAATGCTTTGATTAATACAGTATGTATCAGCAAAATGGAATAATTTCCATAATAAAAAAAGCTGGGACACGTCAATTTATATTTTGAGTTTCATATGAAAAAATTTACAGTCAACCTTCTTGAATTGTATTCAGAACATTCTAGATATTTCATCTTGTATACCTATAGTGAGTTGTTTCAGAGATAATAATTGTTCTCGAATTCATTGCATATAATATCACTGAGAAAAAAAAATCGAAACATCCTGGTCTCACATAAAAATATCCTCTAACTTAACTCATAACAGACGTTAGTTAGGCAGTATTCATTTTCCGCAGTAAGCTACATCAAGATATACAGTTATATGAATCTCTGGAGATTAAATCCATTTGGAAAAACGTTCTCAGAAAGTTCAATTCACATAAACAAAGTTCTCCAAATGAAAGATTTTCCAAACAGTGGAGTTCGAGGTGTGCCGAGTTGAACCTCAAAACGATAAGAAGTCACAGTCAGTCGCGTATTTTTGTTATGTATCGCTCTTGGTGAAATCAAATGTGCCAAGTGACATGAATACTTCCCGTGAAAGTATTTATAGAAGAGATACAAATCTCCAACCTTCCTTCGATCTTCCAGACTACCAAGATTGCAAGTGATGTTCGCGTCTCCAATCAGGCGGATGACTCTTTAGGATATAATCTAGCAGCTTCAGGGTATGCTCAGGGGTGGAGCTATATACATGAGAACAATACTCCAAAGATGGTCTGATCTGAGCTTTATAAAGCATCAAAAGTTGCTGAGGGGTGTACAGTTTTCGGGTTCAGAACAGTATTCCAAAATTTTGAGAAGCAGCCTTAGCAATTCCAGCGACATGATTGTGCCAAGACATATTGGTGTCTATTTTAACCCACAACAAACTTACTGAAGCAGAAAGCGGAATTGTCTGTTCTGTTATTATTATATCCGGTTCAGCGGCATTCCTCTTTTTGGAGAAAACCGATGCCTGGATTTTCGTGATTTGAATTGACCGTGGTTACTTTCACTTCAATTCGAAATCACTTCTAGATCCTCATTAAGATCTGCAGGCTTTTTACAAACTCAAGTATTATATCCAACATCTATTGATTATAATATTGGCAGCCGAGGTGTAGAAGGCAAATTTTAATTTTTTTCTCCATAATCATTCAGCTGTGAAATTGTTATTTCTTGTATTTTTGTTGAATGAACTATTTTTCCGTTAGGCAGTTATGTGTTTACATTTATATATTCCAAACCGTAACAGATATGAAAATCACTAAATGAGAAAAAAGGTGGGTAACTATCGTGGGAAACAGTCAAAGAAAATTCACAAGGAGTCACGCCTTCCTTGAATTATATACTTAGGCTTATACAGGCTGATTCACGGTGGTTGGCACATTAGACGTTTCTGGTGAACCAGACAACGGATCACTTTGAAAATTTAATGGAGAGCATATTCGGACATTCTCTAGCCAACTAAAATATTTTGGACAATGCGGTGTTGCCGCTTCTATTAGAAAGCAGTAGCAACTTTGATTTTTCAAATGGAACACTCTGTATATAATATTATTTTTGGAATCTCCAAGAATTGCCCGACAACTTTTCTTGATATTTTCCTATACCTATCTGTTACCGTTTTCGAAATAAAAATTAATTTCAATTTTTTTCTTCGAAAATCATGACTTCTAAAAATGCCGATATCTTTTAGTTAAGAAGTACTATGGTATCGAAATTCGGTTTGGAGTTAGGTGATACTTGAACACTTCCCACACGTCAGCCTAATCTCCGTTACTTCAATACAGGGTGGTAAAAAATTACAGTTTTTTCGTTTGCTTGAAAAAGTTGCTGAAATTTGATTATTTTAAATGAAACACCCTGTATATTATTAAAAATTCGGAAAGCTGCTGAAATTTGCTTTCTTTCTATGTATATCATACCTATACCCAACTAGTCAAGTTTCGAACATTTATTTGTGAAAATGTCCCTTCAGAATGGTATTTCCATTCGGTATTTGGTAAGCAGGCCATGATTACTATTTGACAGTAGCGTTGTGACATGCGTTGTTCAATGAAATGTATCCGAATCTACCGCCAATGAACCTCAAGAAATTTATACGAATTCAGAACAATTTCACTATGTTTGGATAAACTTTAAAAAAGCACCAAGAAACTTGAAATTGAAAATATTGATATGAATAATTATAAAAAAGTAAAACAATCATGTGAAATATTTCAAAATATGTTCGAATCGCTGGCCGTTCACTTCCAAGCACTTTAAAATGCGGGTGTTGACTGCTTTCGTGGTGGCAGATCTGATTTCATTGGGATCCAAATCTTCAAATGTTTGGGCAATCCTTTCTAACAATTCATCTCTCGAACGCACGGGTATTTTGTAAACTTTTTCTTTAAACATTCCCCACAAATAAAAATCTAATGGATTAAGATCGGGTGATCTCGATGGCTTCTTTTATGACGTGAGGATTTTCACTGGACCAATAATGACGATTTTTTCTATTGAAAATCCCTTCTCTCGAAAATTTCGATTCATCAGTCCAAATAATTTTATTTAAAAAAAGTGGATCTTCTTGAATGCGTTTCAACAACATTTCACAAAATTCTACTCTCTGTTGAGGATCTTGAGGCATCATTGCTTGAATTTTGGTGAATTTATAATCATGCATTTTATGTCTTCGCAAGATTCTTTGAACCGATGAATATTTTATACCCAAATCTTCTTCAGCACTTCTTATCGATGACTCGGGAAATGCGTGAAAATATGCTAAGACATTAATCTGGTTGTCTTCGAAAGTTACGGGTCGAGGCAAGTTTCTTGGTGCTTTTAAAGTTGATCCAAAAGCATTGAAATTGTTCTGAATTCGTATAAATTTCTTGAGGTTCATTGGCGGTAGATTCGGATACATTTCATCGAACTTGTCATTGAACTTGTCACACTGTCCAAAAATAATAAACAAATTCATAAGAACTTCGTTTGAATAGTTTTGTTCCATCGTTTTGAAGGTATTTGCAACTTCTGAAGTGACGAAAATGTCGATATTATTAGGAGAATGTCACAACGCTACTGTCAAATAGTAATCATGGCCTACTTACCAAATATCGAATGGAAATACCATTCTGAAGGGACATTTTCACAAATAAATGTTCATAAGTCCGAAACTTGACTAGTTAGGTATAGTTATGATATACATAGAAAGAAAGCAAATTTCAGCAGCTTTCCGAATTTTCAATAATATACAGGGTGTTCCATTTAAAATTATCAAATTTCAGCAACTTTTTCAAGCAAACGAAAAAACTGTATTTTTTACCACCCTGTATTGAAGTAACGGAGATTAGGCTGACGTGTGGGAAGTGTCCAGGTATCACCTAACTCCAAACCAAATTTCGATATCATAGTACTTCTTAACTAAAAGATATCGGCATTTTTAGAAGTCATGATTTTCGAAGAAAAAAATTGAAATTAATTTTTATTTCGAAAACTGTAACAGATAGGTATAGGGAAATATCAAGAAAAGTTGTCGGGCAATTATTGGAGATTCCAAAAATAATATTATATACAGAGTGTTCCATTTGAAAAATCAAAGTTGCTACTGCTTTCTAATAGAAGCGGCAACACTGCATTGTCAAAAATATTTCAGTTGGCTAGAGAATGTTTGAATATGCCCTCCATTAAATTTTCAAAGTGATCCGTTGTCTGGTTCACCAGAAACGTCTAATGTGCCATCCACCGTGAATCAGCCTGTATATTATGTGAGGTTATTACACACACATTTGTAATTTTGGAAAATATATGAAAATTGAAAAACAAAAACCTAATTATATTCGAAATGTATTATGTCGATGTAACAATGAATCTTTGATTGAACGTTTTGTGTCAACAGGCCACCACTAACTTTTTTTAAAAATACCAGCCTCTTCCATTTCAAATAGCGATAAAGCGATAAAATCGCAATTCAGTGTGTTTCATTTGAAATAATCAGCATCATCAATGATTATAATTTTTGGTCTATTACAAAAATTATATTACCCAATTATTTTTACCCCAACACAATGAACATTGGTAATTTTTCTTTTTGGAAATTTTCGTATAACAATAATCTTTATCTCAAGGGTGGTTTCTACTGAATAATTTTCATGTGGAATATTTCCATCATTCCCAATCTTGAAAATAACAAAATCATTAGTTTATGGTCAAAATATGATTTTTTTTTGCATTGGTACAATCACATAGTAACTCACTTCATTTACCATTCCTGAACGCGTAGGCTTTGCTTGGTTTCTATGACAGAAAAAATAAATGAGTTGCTACGTGTTGCTGTCAACACAGTTTGGACATCAATATTATTAATAATAGTTTCAATAGATTTTTCAGTTCATCTACATCATTATGTAGAACTACACTGATGAAAATCATATGTACAGGTTTAGTTGATCTTCTATTTCTATGAAGAAACAAATGATAATATAACGAGAATTCATAATTTTCATATAATTTCATTTCACGTATTTTTGTCAAATGATTCTGAGGATGGAATCATAAAATTCCAAGTAGAAATCCAACGAAATTCTAAGCTCAAATTGAATAACTGATTGAAATTTCGAGTTTGAATTCGGAATTCAACAAAATTCACCTAATTAAAAAGAAATCATTTTGGCCCTCTACTTTTCCATCGTCGAACAAAAAATGCGGGAAACTCCCGAAAGAAAGAAGATAATAAAAACTTACACGGAAGTTTCCTTCAGATATGAACTGAAAGAATATACTCTTTCGAAACGAATACTTTTGTATGAACGGACATAACGTTTTTTTATTCAGACTGATCTTCAAACACGGTGATTACATTGAAATTACAAGTAAATCTATTGAGGATGATAGTGTGAGCGACATTTACTTCAAAACTCTTTTCTTATATCACGTTGTGTGCCGTTCCTATGAATGATATCTGTTTCAGTTCCACAATGGATGTTTGGAATATGAACTGAATAGAATAAAGTTATTTTCGTGTAACTCAATAGTCATATTCAATGCTCAGGTGAAATAAGTTGTTTCGAAAAGATTTTTCCTTTCAGTTGGGAAAACCGAAAGCCTTACCAATTCATCAATGAAAATGCTACTTGAATACTTAATATCACGGATATTCAAGTATCGGCCAATTTCATCAAATGAAATTGCTGATATTTTCTAAAAATCTTGAAATCGAAAATAATAGTATTTTCATCTTCAATTGGCATTGGCAGATGTTCAATTGGGAAACCCATTCCAACCCATGTTTTCAATGAAGACGATACAATTATAGTTCTTATATATCTCATTAATTCACAACTATTTTTTATGAAGTTATAACACATACTCCCTTCAAATGAGAAAAATAACAACAACGTTTGTTTGTCCTCGATTGTTGATATTTGTCATTTGGTCCTTTGCAGAATAATTGTATTCTAAGTATTCTCTTCTACAAACAAGGCCTGTTTACAAGATTAGTAAATTTTTCATCTTGATTACTTCTATTTAAACACATTCACAGTTTTGTTTGATATATTTGTCAAATAACCTTACAAGTTTTGTACTTGAGAAATAGTAACGTATTGTTTGAGTTTGTATATTTCTTGTTATTTTTTTGTTTCGAATTTCGTAGGTCGTTCATTACATGATTATTTCTCATGTTATTCAAAACTATTTTGAGAACACTAACTGGGATACTCGGTTCCGCTCATGACAATAAGAGTTGTAAGGTAACAGATTTTGCTTTATACACCCTTACCAAAGGATAGCCCCACAAAGAGAAGAGGTTTGGAATGGTCCACACTGTTCCAGAATATTCAACAGAATTAGGATTACCATCACGTTTTCTGTACTGTTCCATACATCAGTATAAAGAGATATCACTAGATAGTACTACCTTGTTCGTTCAACAATGATCTGCAATATTCCGGAATTTTTCCGAATGTTCCAGACTATTTTCGAACATACCATTACATTTTAGAATGTTACGCGATATTCCGAAATGTTGCGCTATGCCTAATAATCTAGAAGAATGTTTTGGAATTTTCTAGAATCGAAACTTTCTGCTCTCATAACTTCAGAAGCACTCCTTTCAGATAAATTCAAAACTTCACTTATGAACAAGGTGATGTGACACTTATTAACAAAAATAGGAGGTATAAGTGTTCTGCTATATGGGCGAAGTCGGTCCTGGTCACTAGTTCGATATGATTGTCAATTGCTGATTTCTGAATATAATTTGGTAATGAACCCAATTGTCAATAGAAAACGGTTTCATTTTATTAAGCAACTTGTCGGGAAACCAATTTTATTCACTATTTTTTACTGAAATAAAACACTGATCGTAATGAAAATAGCACGTTCGAAGGTAGAACCTCGGTAATCCCTAGCTAGAGTGATAAATTCCAAAGTTTGTCGTTCGTAAGGAGGCGACAACTGACAAAAGACAGATTTTTTGAAAGGAGTAGTTTTTGGTCTCATGTTGAAATATTCTTATCGGTATCTTTTTTATAATTGATACAATATACATACTTATTTGATTTATTAGTCAACGCTAGCTTGAGCAAAGAACATTTTTTGCAGTAATTACGTTCATTCATTATTCTCATTGACTGATTCGCAGCTTTTCCTGGAAAATATTTCAGTTTGTTTACGTTTTGACCTGATTACCTCATACTTCACATCTATGAGGCTGAAAGTCAGCACAATGCTGTTGTTTTACAGTGCTTTATAGTATCCACTTCAAGAGCCGGCAGGATGCCAAAAAGTAGAAAACGTAGCTTCCTGCTGAAGAGCTTTCATAAGAAAGAAATCGCCAGAGTTGGACTTGAAATTCTTGTCATATATTCAGTTAGTTTCAATACTACTGTGTGAGTGTGATAAATGGAAAGTAAAATTGAAAAATGGTAGCTGATGAGACATTCAATGATAAAACAACAATAGACCTAAAAGTTAAGAATACAATGTGCAGTCTTGAAAGTGTATAAGTTTTGATAATAAAATATCCTGTTCGATAACACTAAGTTATTGAAATCCTCACATCTCAATCGCCATGAGTTCCTTCGCTCTCATCATCAATTACTTAAATTTCGTGAAAGGTGACATTGTAATTAGTTTCCCGCCGACTTCGAAATAGAAGGTCAATAATCGATTTTTACTTTATCAAACGCCGCAAAAAGGCCATTTTATCATGAGTCTCCCCAATCTTAGAAACAAAGAAAAGTCGCGGAAGTGGGCAAATCTGGTGAATACGGTGGCTGGGGCATGATTACGGTGTTTGTTCATATCCAAAAAATTAAGAACAAATAATAACGAGTGAGTAGGTGTATTATCGTGATGCAAAAGATATAAGTTGTTTTTCTATAATACCGACGTTTTCTTCGCAAGTGACGTATAACTACAAGATAATACTCCTTATTGATTGTACCACCATGTGGAAAAAACTCCTGATGCACCACACTAATCGAAAAAAATAGTGAGCAAATTTTTTTTTGGAACTGGCCCTGGCCCTGCTGGGCTCTTCCATTAGGGCGATTAGATTTTGGTTTCGATGTCATAACCATCTACCTATGATTCGCCAATTCCTGAACAATGATGGTTTTTTTTTGTCAAAATTCAGCAATTTTTTTAACGAACTTCGCTGTCATATGCCTCACTTTTAAAATTTTTGGGACACTTGCATGGCATGAGCCAACAGATCATCCTCAGCTACTTCTATAATAGTGACTCGATGATTCTATATAATGTCACTTTCCAACATTTTCATCGGTTGTTGATGTACTGGGGCGTCCACGGTGAGCGTCGTCATTCACATTTTTTTGACATTCTGTGAAAAATTTGTACCACTTGTAAACATGTTTCTGACAAAGAGTACAATCATCGTATGCCACTGTTAACATTTCAAATATTTTGAAGCACTCAATTTTTTTATTAGCATAAAATTTGATGCAAATTTCATCATCCACTTTTTTTTTGAAAGCAGAAAATTGCCGAATACGCTAAATAATTGTAACTTTTATGCCGCGAACGAACCAAAGAAGCTAAATAGCTATTCACATGTACGTAGCTCGCGAAATTTGAACATATATCTTATTTCTTGATTAGACCTGAATAAAAATATCATTAATTGAATAGAACTAACCGATACTTGATGAAAATCCACATTAAAAAACTAATTATTTTAAAAAAAATATCATTTCTGAACTTTGAGTTATTTTCTTTTTGATGTTGACCTAATTTTTTTGATAATTTCTATTTGTGGTGAACACTTTATCAAAAACTTTAGCACTGGTTGATAATGGTCGATGATCAACCATATTTTGTCAGTAAGTACCAAAAATAATGCAACAACTCATCCATAGTGGAATTTATTGTTGAAATAATCAAAGAGTTATTGTAAGCAAACTCTAGCATACCCAAGGTGAAAGTTCAGATAATAGTCATTAGATCATATGGAAAACTTCTAAAATAGATCAATTTTCAATTTCCCACAGATATTCAACTCGGTTGACCGTGTGGTTGGCATTTTTCTTATATAATCAAAAAACAAAATGAATATTGTTAATTTTTATTAAATTCTCAAGTCATATTCATAACAAATTGTTCGATTTTATATGTTGAAAGAATGCTTATTCCTAAAAAGTTGTGGTAGGTTAGGTTAGGTTGCTGTGCATATCATAGCATATCACACAGACAATATGTCAGTAACAATAGCAAAAATTGTGAACTTATATGGAAGATTGTTGTACACGCTTTGAACTGGGTACAACATTTATTATGTGCTCTGATTGGGCATATCCGATAATGCATAAAAAAATATCCCATTACTTCGGCTATCAACAATAACCACTGTGGAAAAGTTGTCGAACGAATGACTTTGATCATCATTTATTTTAACATTTCAAACACAAAACTAGTATCACTAACTTGGGAGTGATGTCAATAAAAATTGAGTGTGATGAATAATTATTTTTTCAAAACATATTTGAAAAAAATAAATAATATTTTCATGTTGAACGGTTTTGTTGAAGAATAAGATGATTATAAAGTAAATGTATCAAAAATTAAAAAATAATCCGGAAGGATCACGGTAGCAGTCATTACACCACTCTTTTCAGCAATCTACGGTATTGATCAGATAAAAAAAAATTGAATCGTTGGACCTGAGTAAACAAGTGAATACTATGCTCAACGATTCAATTTTGTTTTGATCCTATGAATACCGTAGATTGATGAGGAGAGTGGTGTGATGACTGCGTTATTATCTTTTTTTTCCTAATGAAACCAGTCAACTAAACTTTACCAAAGACAATATCGATAAAATTAAATTGGAGGAATATGAACTCAAACCTATTATATATAATTCAATATTGTAATACATAAGGTTACATATTAGCGAGTAGTGAATGAGAGGAGAGTCAATCAACAATGACTTCAGGAAATTTTATCAGGGTTCCTTATGTATGAAAGATTTCAGTTATTTTCTGAATCGATGTGGGTTCTTAATCAATTTGATTTCATGTGGAAGTGTGTTGTATAATTTTGGAGCAAAGTATTTATTTGAACGTTGGGATATTAGTTTTTGCATTTGTGGTGTGATATGTTGATTTCGTTGACAAATACATGACATTCCACATAGGGAGCATCAGATGGAAAAGTGAGTTCTTTTTTTAAGATAATTTTTGAATACCGTCTTTGAAGGACTTCTATAGGATATGAATGAGTTTTTACTAATAATCCGTATCGAAGATGGCTCTCTACAAGGGCACGATACAGTGTTTTTACTTGCTTTGGTGATAATGAGGATGTAAGGACTTTAAACTTGTGGAGAATGAATCTCAACTTTTGGCATAGAGATTGGATATGGCATAGAGATTGGATATGAGATGCATATTTATGTGTTCTCCCAAATATTTTGAAGATGTTGCTGATTTGATACCAAACTGTTCTGTTGGAATGTTAACTTGAATTTTATCAAACTTAGGGGAAGTTGTCCTATTGCAGCAAAATTGTAGGAAGTGTGTTTTATCAACATTAATTGTGAGTGATTTATAATTCAGCTATTTCCAGATTCTATCAAGGTCTGATGCAACTATGTCCATAAGTTCTTCCCAAGAATTTCCTTTGTAAAATATGACTGTATCATCCGCGAAACCTAGAATATCCCCTTTAGCCTTCAGCAAAACATACCTTTCACGTAAATATCGAAGAGAAGTGGTCTCAGAATTGTTCCCTGAGGTACTCTATACCGAATAGTGCTGGGATTGCTGCAATTGTCTATCTTCACGAATTGGTGTCTGTGTTGGAGATAAGATTTGAATAATTTCAAACTATTACTTCTGACTCAAATATCTTGTAGGGTTTCAAGCAGTAATTGATGACTCACCGTATCGAAGGCCTTGGAAAGGTCCACGAAAACACATAAGCATGGTTTACTTTCCTCAATGACTCAGATACCTTTTGAATTAATTTCAATATAGCATCTTCAGTTGATTTTTGTTTTCTGAATCCAAACAGTTTTTCGGAAAGTAGATTATATTTCGCAATGTATGAACTGAGGCGTTTTTGAAAAAAATTTCTCAAAAATCTTCATCAAGTGAGTTATTAAAGTTAGTGGTCGGTAGTTTGGCACATTATTTTTGTCTTTTATTTTATAGATGGGCACCACTACACTTTCTTTGAAAATTTGTGGCCAAATTCCAACTCTCATTCATTCGTTGATTATATAGGTGAGTGGTTCAATGATATATTCAGAAATACATTATAAGGTTTCAGCTCGTATGCCGTCTACCCCAGGAGGCTTGTTCGGTTCCTACTATTTGTAGATGGTTAACAATAAATCTGAGACATCTGTAATGAATTATCTGATGTTAATAAGAATGAAAACAAGAATGGCTCATTCGAGAAGACAGATTTGTGAAAATCGAGAGCAAGCCGGCTCTGCATAGAATTCTCCGTGAGGAATGAGGGGCGTTCCAGAACAGGAACTATTTTCAGTTCCGCCATGTGAGCCACTAAGTCAAGGGGTGTGGTATAAAGGCATTAGAGTTCCAGAATGAAACCGCAAACTTGTTACGGTTGGAAAAATCTCCAGCTTCGATAATAGACAACCTTATGATAGCTGGAATATTTTCGTGTTACTTTTATCAGCGTTTTCATAAAAATCCTATCAAAGACAAATATTTATTTTCATTCATCGCTTGATAGAGTTTTCATACATTCATAGTTTACAAGACAATAGCCAAATTATGATTTTTACATTCAACTCAGAACTTTTTTGTTCAGCAGTAACCTATATTAGGAGAAAACATTTCTCATTCAACTATCTGTTGATTCGAAAAATGTTCCATTAGGATGGTGTCATCTTGGTTTTTGTTGGTTAGACTGTCAATCAAATGCAGTACTTTGTTTCTTCATTCTCATTTTTCCTAGAAATCTAAAAAAAAAAGTTTCTGTCTGCTGTTTTTCGGTTAACCAGCTATCGCACCCCTACGAACAACAACCCTCAGAAGTCGAAACTTGTGCGAGCTGAGAACTAACGAGGTCTTGCTTTTTAACGTATGATTCTTAATACGATTCCTCCATACTGTAAAATCCCTTAACGAATATTCCTACTCAAACATGATAAAATAATATGCAACTCTGATTTTCATTCGGTATAAAAGTTTTGGGGAAGCAGACGCGATTGATAATGAATTGTGTTGTGTTGATAAACACAAGTATTAACACGAAATATCAACAATTTCTGTAGAAGCGATGGTGATTATATACCTAAAACTTGTATGATTTAGTGTGTATGAAATCCATGGATCGTCGCGTCGGTTAAATTTTGAAGTCGTATTGCAAAGTAGCATTAGAAACGGTCACAAAAACATTACCAGGTTACAAATTTGTTCTGTTCTGTATCTGAGGAGCAGAGCAGATAGCTACTTCACAAAAACTTAATCGGCATTTCTCATTCTCAGTGAGCGATGTAGTCCGATATATCATTTGTGGAATGGAGAATGTCTCCTCAATTTTTGAAAAGTTGAATCGAAATACGAGTGATCTGAAAGATGAAAATAAACATCTAGTTCTAGAAATTGATGGCTTACGGGTTGACATTAACAACTTTGATATTCATATCGCATCAGATTGAAGAGCAATAACGAATACTTAAGAGAGTAAAATATCGATCTTTGTCTAAGAGGCCAAGTCATAGAAAGAAAGCAGAAAAAATACAATTTGATTGTATATGTTTCGAAAGAAAACGAAAATAACACATTTGACGAAGTACTCTCGCTGATAAACACTGAACTGAATATAGGTGCGAGAGAATTAGACATCAGAGACGTCTTCCGACTAGGGAGAGCTGAGTGTGAGATAAAAAAATCGTTCGGTTGTCATGGGATTCCTCAGTAACAAACTCTGGCTTGAAATGCTGAACTATGCAAAGGAGCTGAAATGAACTAGCTTTTTTATATTCAGTATTTCATGTTCAGCTTTTTATGTTTCACTTTTACTTGGCAGAACTACTATCAAAAAATTCAATTGATTTTACGGTTAACTTTAATTCACAACTCCATGACATCATTCACTATAATCCCCATTCAATTTACAGCCCAGTTGGAATCCACTGATATGAATGACTATCAAAATTTAATAACTATTTTGTCATCACTAGTTGTTCTCACTTAGAAAGCCAAGCACAGAAACGACCGTTTCACAATTTCCTACTCCTACACCGAATCGGTATCAGTTCAAAATTCACTCTTCTCTCACCTAATAAAATAGACATAAAAACAGAGTCCACCGATTCTAAGACTGACATAAAAATAGAGATCTCTCTGTGTCTACCTTCTAATTTGACCCTACACGGTAAAAATGAATTCCCTGACTCAATAACATTACTCTTTGAATGGATTCTCTAACTGAACAAAAGAAGGAGATTTATCTGACGTCTATTCGTATACCTAACCGTGATACGGAATGAAATAATCAAAACAAATAATATGGCTTTTGAATGTCAATATTCCGATATATTTATTTGGTAGCGCTACCGAAGACTGCTCATAAGAATCACAGATCTGTGAAAATAAAAATAAGAATTTAGATAATGGGTATGTTATAATTCACATTTGGAATTGAAAAGGAGAAGGTTTATTTTGTGTTCAGATTGTGTCACAAACAATATGAAATTACCAATGGAAAAATGGAACGTTACATTATATACTATTACTATTTACTATTTATTTAATATACTATTTTAACTTTTATTTTTACCAACAACAAAAGTGAATAGTAAACATGATTTTTCAATTTATCGTAAACCGGCACATATAGATATTATCATTCATAATTCGTCCACCCACTCGTATCAACACAAAGTAGCAGCTTTCAACAGTATGATCCACAGACTGATAAATATGCCCTAGTCAGAGGCGAACTTCATTAAAGAACTGAACATAATAAAACTAATAGCCGTCAACAATGATTACGATAGTAGCGTAATACACTCTTTATTATCAAAAAAGTTATACAGCCAAGCTTTGAAGGAAGTGTACCCAATTCGAAGAGAAGAGCATAAAAATTATACAACCTCAACCTACCTAGAAGAACTCAGAGAACTCACTACAAATATTTCGGATTTTCTGCACAACAAAGGTGTGATGATTGTTCTCAAAACCAATAACAACTTAGGCTTGCACATTAAAAATAACAAAAATAAAAGTTCAGTTTCATAAAAATCGGGACATAAATGAATATATAAATTATCATGTGGGTGATGTCCGATGTTATATATAGGTCAAACTGGAAGAACGTTCAAATCCCGCGTAAAGGAACAAAGCAATCCTTTTCAGAATGGAAAAATAAATTACACATATGCCGCTCATTTGATCACAGAGGGATACGAGTTCAACCATGAATTCGAACCTCCGTTTCTAGAAGAAAGGTTTGAAACTTAACCTTTTGGAGACTATGAAAATGAACAAATTCATTATTGAATTTGTTCATTTCCAGGTGAAATAGTATATTTACGGTACTTTTGAAAAATGTATTCATATAGTTAATGAATTCACACCTGCCATTTTGGGGTGGATTCATTCATTGGAAAGTAAGCATACAAGTAGGTAATGTGTTAAAGATTATAATAGTTGTAATTTAAAAGTCAATTTTAGTTTAGGCTTGAGGAAGCTATCGTATAGCGAAGCACGTGTCGAGGTTTTGTAAAACCATTTATAGTGAAATCATACAGTGTATTGTAACGAATAAGAGAATTAACTGTCTTAATCAAATTTATTTTTAACAATATTTCACTATCACAACTAATTTATATACAACACTCAGTTGTCTCCATCAATCTCTCGAAGGTCGCTGGAGCATTACAAAGCCCGAATGGCATAACCGTGAACTGCCACAATATGGAGCCGATGGTGAAAGCTGTCTTTTCTCGATCTTCTGGGACCAATTCAACTTGCTAATATCCACTCTTCAAATCCAAGGTCGAGAAAATTGTGGAGTCGGCTAGCGTGTCTAGAGTGTCGTCGATTCTTGGAAGAGGGTAGCTGTCTTTCTTTGTCACGTGATTTAGTGGGCAATAATCCACGCAGAACCTTGTCGAGCCGTCCTCCTTCTCCACTAACACGACTGGGGAAGACCAGGGGCTGTCAGAAGGTTCGATGACCCCTTTTTTTTCCATATCGCTGACTATCTTGTCTGCCTCTTCTTTCTTCGCAAGGGGGAGTCTTCTAGCTGATTGCCGGATTGGTAGGGCATTCCCAGTGTCGATTCTATGCTGAACCACATTCGTTCTGCCGCCATTTCCAATGTCGAAGATTTCCTAGTACTTCTTGACTAACTCCCTCAGTTTTGATCGGTGAGTTGGTGGTATGTCTTTGGAGGAAATGTCAATCAGCTTCTCCAACTCTTTAGGCAAGTTGTTGCCTTGGCTAACAGAACTGCGTACACTCCGTATCACACAGGAAATGGACGAACAGTGCCCCAGCATGGTTCCTTTCTTCAAGGTCACGGGAAAGTAGTTGACATTCATGACCCTGACTGGCACAACTTCATCAACACGCAACAGGGTCTTCCCCAGTGCGATTCTTCGTCCAATTTTCTCATCGTGTAGCTTGGGCTCGAACATTACCACCTTGCCGCTGCTCGCACTTCCGTCCAAGCGAGCCTCCAGGATGGTTTCAGCGTTTTCCGGTACGCACACGTCTTCAACCAACAGGACCCTGATCGTCTCTTTGCTTCTTCCATGAAGCACCAACTCTTCTCCGCCGACACGTAGGACGCCGTCATGGAAATTCAGCTCGAACCCTCTGGAATGTCCATTCCAATGATTGCGTCGTCCTCGATGTCCGCCACCAATGCACGATGTTTCAATTTAGTGCTGCCCAACACCAATTCAATTGGTAGTTCTCCAATTACAGTGGCTGGCTCCCCTGTTTCGGTGTGTAGCTTCCAGCTTGACGGTTCAACTTTTGCCGGTGTTTTGGCAAAGATTGGCCCGAGAATGGTTCTCGTCGCACCTGTATCTAGCAGCATGTTGCAAAGCTCGTTGTTGATGAGGCCGTCTACGAAAACACCTTTGTCTTGTCGTTGGAGAATGGCAACATATGCGTTTTTTACGGGGGCTTGCTGGGTACAGGTCGAAGATTGCCCCTTCTCATCGACCCCCTCTAGTTTTCCTGATTTGATGTCGATTCTTTGAAAGCTGGACATTTGCTACGCACATGCCCAATTTTCCCACAGTTCCAGCATCTTATATTTTTCCTCTCAGGCAAAACTTCTTTCATTACTCTTCTGATGGTGGCCTCAATATCTGCAGGCACTTGTCCATCTTCCTCGATAGCTCGAAGTTTGCTCTGGCTCTTGCAGGATTGTTTTGCAGCCTCAAACTCCAGAGCGCTTGCCAGTGCATCCACGAGATGTTTGGGATGGGCTAGCGTCAAGGCCTGCCTCGATTCTTGGTCGCGAAGTCCATCTAAGAATGCCTGAACTGCTAACCGCTCCATTACATTTTCGGGTGTAGCAGGATATGCTACATGTCCATACCGCAGTTCAAGATGCTTCACAAGTTGGTCATAGTCTTCCTGTTCCTGGGGCGTGAGGGTTTGTAGGATATTCGTTGCTTCTCCACGCAATGCCAATGTTAATGCTACCGCCTTTTCTCCTGCATTCCATCCATTCGCTCTGGCCGCAGCTTCAAATTGTCGGCGGTAATTTGCCTAAGGAGTTTTTCCGTCGAACTGGGGAGGCTTCATGGAGAGCTTTCCTGGTTCAGAACTGAGTTTGACATCTTTCAGTTCCGGAATTGAGTTTTCAGTAACCGTTTCCGTGGGGTGGGCAGAATTAACAATTTTGTTTTGTAACTTGCTGATTGTTTTCTTTATCTCGCTGATTTCTGCCTGAACTCCGCCTCTGATTTCTTCTACTTCTGTGTTCATTAACTTCCTGATTTTATCTATCTCTGTCTCAATGGTTCCTATCCTTTCTTCGAGTACGCTCGCCACACCACAAAGCTCTTTTTTCAAGCCTTCTGCATTCTCAAGAAGTTTTTCCTTCAAGCTATTCGAATTCTCTAGAAATTTATCTTCCAAACTTTTCGAATTTTCCAGAAGCTTCTCCTCCAGGCACTTCAAATTTTGTTGAAGTTCATCTTTTAAACTCATAGAATTTTCCAGAAGCTTCTCCGCCAGGCACTTCGAATTTTATTGAAGTTCGTCTTTTAAACTCATCGAATTTTCCAGAAGCTTCTCCTCCAGGCACTTCGAATTTTGTTGAAGTTCATCTTTCAAACTCTTCGAATTTTCCAGAAGCTTCTTTTCTAGGCACTTCGAATTTTCCAGAAGCTTCTCCTCCAGACTTACCGAATTTTGTTGAAGTCCATCGAATTTGCTCATTATTGAACTCAAATCACCCCCAGAAACTTCGAATAAATATGTTTCGGGATCTTCTCCTGACTCAATCAAGTTATCCCATAGTCTCTTCTGGAGTACCGATTTTTTTCCGGAAGAATCTAGTTCTCTTTCCTCCAATTCTTGCTTCAATTCGGCGACTTTCAAGTCCACTAGGCGCACTTTCCTTGAACACATTTTATCTCTTATTGTCAATTTTACTCAAAACTGAATATATCCACTTATTTAATGGAGTCCGAAACACTTATTTATTTTCACACGTCTATTTTTCGCGAGAAAGGACTATCAGTTCATATTTCCGTCGTTCTGTACTGTCCGCTTCGCGAAACACAATGAATCACCAGTCTATCTGCGCGAAAGTGCGAAAGTTTTATAGTCAATTTCACTGTGATACAAAAATTGTCCACCAAGCGCTCACAAACTTATTTTGAAAATCCACTTCTGATCACCAATTGTAACGAATTAAAGAATTAACTGTCTTAATCAAATTTATTTTTAACAATATTTCACTATCACAACTAATTTATATACAACACTCAGTAACTAACGCTTAATTTATCTTCACAATTAGATTCCTTTCCTTAAACGCACGATTCGCTTTCTAAGTACAGACTACTCTTCGGGACGGAGAGCGACGTTTTTATATCGTCAACGAACGTTCCGGATTTCTCTGCGGAATTCGGGACCCATCCACACCTTTCCCGCTGGTTCGCGATCAGACATACGTTTGCTGACTGGGACATCGGTCAGGGCCGGCTTCAGATTCATTACAGTATCAACTGTATCAATTAGGTTACATGTTCCTTTGAAGAGATGGCCCTTGGAGAAGAGATGGTGGAGAGGGAATGTATATTAATAAAAGCTCATCTTGTGAGTGTATTCAAAGATTAGTAATGTAAGAACATTCGAACTGCTTACCGAAGTATCGCATTTGGAGTTGCATACAGGCCTCCTGACTATTCTCTCACGAAGTTACGATATTGATAAACATTCAATCTAGCAGACCATTATTATAATCTCCATGCAGGCAATGTTCACTGTGGTTCTGGCGTTGAATCTGGTCATTATTATGCATTGGTCAAAGATGGAACGAACTGGGACCTTCAGTTCATATATTCTTCTCTTCTTTATTTAACTATCTTCAACACAACTTTTCTACTTCACATAACTATCAATGAATTATTCTCAAAACTTAAGGATGAAACTCTTATAAATGTCCAATCCCAATTAATTTGTTCCATTCCATTCCATATATAAATTGTAGTAATAGGGAAGCCTAAGCGGGGATTTCGGGATTTACTGAAGCGCGGCAGATTATTATAGAGGGGGATACCTTGTACCCGGTTAAGTACCTCCACCAAATATGAGCCCCATATATAACGCCGCGCGCCGCCCGTGAAGGATAAAGGATCAGATTAGTAAAAAAAAGTTGATCATCAGAAATTTTTGAGCGCGTCAGATTAAGGTAGGGTGAGTTAATTACATGCAAAAAAGTGTATATTTCAGTAATCTGAAAATTTGAGACTGACGTAAAGAAAGAAGAGAGCAGCAAAGTTTAAAAATGAATAACGTCATTTCGACCTTCTCGAGCGTAGATAATTTTTTTTCATTTCGAAGGAAATAATTCAAGGTTAACGAAAAATATATGATCTGACGATTTCCGCAAGCCGAAATAACAAAAATTCGTCGACAAAATTCAAGGCGTGCAGCTGTGTGATACCTATATTCCCCTCTCCGACTCTCTATTCCTCTTTCACTTTTTCTCTATATACTACTGTCTCACTCCGTCCCCATTCTGAATTCTGTTACCATGATGCCATCACAGCTGATCACAGAGACACGTTCGTGATGAAGATAATGATTAATCAATCAATTGATTATAAAAATTTAATTTTTTTGAGCATTTTTTAAAAATTATTTTTTTATGAATACAAGTATTCTACTTAAAAAACATACACTTATTTAGTTGCATGCAATTTCCTGAGCTTTTCAATTAATTAACTTCAATGATTTGAAAAACATTAAAAAATAATATTTTTTGTCAGATTAGGCGAATCCCTCTAGATAATCGTCAGATTATGAGACAGCACGTCTAGAACATAAAGATGAACGGTATATATATCTTAATCTGACGCGCTTGAGTATTTCAAAGTGGCGAATTTTTTTTGCACATTATAATAATGGCCGCGAATTTGCGTCAGATCGAAATCGTCAGATTATTGGATGAGAGCTTTTTTTGTTGCACTTAACACCCCCTTAGAAAATCAAACGCGCTTGATCAATTTTTTTTTCTTTTCACTTTTAACTCTTACGTACAACGTACAACCACCTGCATCATGCAGGTGGTTGTACGTAACATAACATACGAACATTAATAAAAATGTAGGACATTAATGCTGTCAATATCTGACGCACTCGAGTATGTCCATGCAACAGTATTTTTTTAAATATTTAAAAATCTATAGCCGCTTCTTATCATCTAAGCTTTGCAACCCAATATGTCTCTATGACGCTCGAGTAAATCCCCGTTTTGCATCGTGGGCTTCCTTACTATAGTGAAAATATTGGTCAAACTTCAAGATGACTCAAAGATATAATCAGCTCACATAAAAGTAATAGTAGATGACATCCTGAGAAATGTGCTCCCAGTAATCATGTTTTTAAAGAAGGTCATGAAATGGACTATAATTCATCAAATATATTAGCGATTGAAAGAAATGTATCTCAAGGATTATTCTTGTGATGCACTGTTTGGAACATTTGGTGTGGTAAAAAATTTTACTGCAGTTCTATTCCAACACCAAACCGTTATTTCAAACACCTCGACACATGTTTCGATCACAAAGTGACCATCTTCAAGAAAACTAAATGAACTAATGAATTTCATCTTGAAGATAATCACTTGGTGATTGAAACACTTGTCGAAGTGTTAAAAATGACGGTTTGGTGTCACTTGGATAGAACTCCAGTAATATTCATTTGAAAAATTGTTCTTGGAATAAAATCAGGCAACGGCCTCAACAGAATATCAGGTATTGATTATCTCAGTGAAATATATTTCTTTCTTTTAGATATCGATAAAAACTTATATGATTTTCAGACCAGTTATAATTCTGAAGTTTCACTATGATATAATTCACAATAATTTTGTAATTATCTAAAATGAATTTCCAAACCTCCCTATTACTTAGGGATTTACATGCAGTTAAATAACACCCCTTCGAAAATATCTTCCACACAACTTATAGGTGTTTTTTCAATTATTTGAATTCAAAGTTAATGCATTTCACATTGTATTTTTTCACAGGTATGCATACAGGGCCGTAGCGAAAAAAAAAACCAGGGGGGGAGGGAATCCAAATTTTCCCAACCCCACCAACAAAATTTCCCCAACTTTCGGGAAAATGAAAGCCGTGGGATTAGTTACTACTATAATATATCAATTTCCTTACTTAGCTATCCAAGTTTGGCTGAATGCTTATGCCCGTTAGGATTTGCACAAAAAAAATTGCTAATTATAAAAATAATAATTGGAATTATTCTACTGTGGACCAAGGTCCTTGGTCTTCCACCATAAACACCATGTATTGGAATATTCAATATAAATTAAAGGAAACAACACTTAAATAATATTGTGCGTATTGTTTTCTACTATTATTTTTTCTATCTTCACGGCCCGAAATTTCCCAACATTTCCAAGTCGAAAAAACAGCAAAAAGTTGGGAATTTAGTAAAATTGTCACTTGAAAATTTGCGGACTCTTCAGAACTGTTCTCTTACTTGGGAGAAACTAAACTTTTTTGAAGTTTTCAAACAACTCAGAATTTCAAAGTATGGGATCTCCAAGTTAGGCATGTAGGGAAATCCCGACTTCCTCCTGGTCCTTTCCCTTTTGTTATTACCTCTTCCTTTCTTTTGTCTTATTTTTATATTTTTAATTTCATCCATTTTTTCACTATTATTATTTTCAATCTTCACGGCCCAAAATTTCCAACTTTTTCCCAAGTCGAAAAAGCAGGGGGGAGGCTCCTCCCCATTCCTCCCCATGGCGACGGCCCTGTATGCATTACATAACAGCAGACGTCTCTGATCACACTTGCACCACACTTGCAGACAAACTAACAGACTCATTTTCGAATAAAAATCCCATGACAGCTGTCAGTGTGATGTTTCTTGTCTCCATCTCTGTTTCAAAACACATGGATTTCACCGAAAAATTATAATTTTGAAACAAATCAAGTTTTATCAAGAAACTTCAAATAATCCTTTTAGCATCAGTGAAGAGTCAACATTTTCCATTGTAGTGATTTGTTTTATTGTATTAACATGTTTCAATTGTTTAAAGTCAACATCCTTTTTGACACAGCCATCCACACTGAATGTAAATTGCGCCATTTTGTGAATATTACTATCATCATACAATTTGTAGCTTTTCCCTGGAGACGATAACAAATTCAATCGAAATATTAAAATATCGGATATGGTATTCAACAACACACGCAAATAATAAAATTGTTTTTTTTTAATAAAATAGGCGATTTTGCATCGCCCACAAGAACTCGGGCTTTCGCAGGGCAGAACTTGGTGAATTTTGCGTTTTGATTTGGCCCTGCACCCGTATAAAATTCAACTGACCCAGAAACTGAACATAAACGACCACAGACAAGAACGTGTGTTTGTTGAATGGGCTTTCGAACAGTTGACAACTGACCCTAATTTTTATCGAAAAATCATCTTCAGTAATGACGTCCATATATGGATGAATGGTTACGTGAACAAACAAAATTGTCGAATTTGGGACGATACCAATTGACTGGAGATTCAAGAGTATTCAATGTATTCCAAAAAAATGTTACTGTTTAGTCAGGCCATCACTGTCAACGATGAGCACTAAAAGTCCGTGATTACTACTTCTTTTTGACCTAACTTGGATGATATTGACAATAACGGCAAGTGGTTTCAACAGTACGGCGCTATGTGCCAGACAGCTCGTGCCACATTGGATACTGCTCGAGAGATTTGAGGGCATGACCATCTCCAGTGGAGGTGAACTGCTCACCCAGATTGTGCCCATTAGAATTTTTCTTGCGTGGTTTTCTAAAATTGTAGGTGTATGCGAATAAGCTACAAACCACGGTGGTCCTCAAAGCCAATATAATCCATGTCATCGGTCGATGCCTGATTTATGCGCCTTAGTCATAGAGAATTGGACGTTTCGGATGTGCTCCACTCAGAGAAGCAGTGATGGACATATATTCCACGCATTATAACATCAATAGGCCTTTCAAATGAATGTAAATTTTTGTCGATAACTCACATACACTTTGTTTTATTTAAATTGGCGATGGTCGTCGATTACCCTATTTTGATAAATGATGAGATTCATGTTATGAAAATTGGCAAATTCAGAATTTTAATATGCTTTATCGAAAGAAAATGATGAAGCTTTCCCAATTTTTCCAACAATACCGTAAGTTGGTACCACCTTCCTCATTTATAATGTAACATAATTTTGATGTGTGTTCATGTACACCCCATATCAGAAATGAACTTTTCGCGAGATATTCATTTGTTTACCCAAAACATCAGGTATTCGACTCTCGAATAATTCACCGATAAAATTTATAGGTTCAACAACATACATAAATAAGCTATCATAGATTCATCAAAACACTTCATACCATCGTCTTGTAGGAGTAACATCTCTAAATTTTATACAAGGTATTTGGAATCGATGACCACTTCGTAAGGTACAAAAATGGGCGAAAACTCATTTTTTTTCTAACGGAACACCCTATATTTCAGGACATTTTCAAAATGTCAAAAATCAACCGTTCACGAGATATTCCAGTTTTTCTTGAAAAAATCGAACATAAGCATATCCACCATAAAATTACGGAATACAAAACTTTCGTTTCGAACAGTTATGAGAAGTTCATAACTCTTAGTTATATACTGAGTATATAACTAATTATTTGCCGTCATGCTGATTTTTGAAGACATGAAGATTAATAAATAATGAATTAAAATTGGTTTGTTCTAAATATTTCATAGAGAAGCGAATATTCAGAACGACTGCGATGTCTTTTCACACAAAATATAAAAACTATTTCATAATATATTCGAAGACATTTTTGTCAACTTCCAGGTATTTATTTACTCTCTTCAATGGATTGTTATTCACAGCACAACTGATTTCATTGGCGTCTAGGGCATATACAATATTTTCAATATGTCCCAATATATATTAGTCCACAAGAGACAAATCTGAAAAACCTGATTACCAAAGGAACGGCCCATTATTGACAATCCACCTCTCATAAAATTATTGATCGAGTTATATGTCTACGGTCCCGCCATTATGAGGCGGTGCTCCATCTTATTGATTTCGAATATTTTCAGCATCTTCAATTGATGAGTTATTCACTGCAATATTCTGTAGTATGATACTGTTTCCTTCACCATTAAAATTTCCATCATAGATGTACAAACATAGAATCCTATTGTGCTCAATTCCACAATAAACTTCAAAACTTCAACATTCTTGTAGATTTCGGTTACTATTTGGTGATCAATGCTGGTGGGATTCACTACCACTTTCTGCAACTAGGCCAAACCATCATATATATATATATATATATATATATATATATATATATATATATATATATATATATATATATATATATATATATTTATATATATATATATATATATATATATATATATATATATATATATATATATATATATATATATATATATACGTATATTAAAAAAATTGAGCTCTATTCTACACGGTTATGGAACAAGAAATTTGTTACTGTTACTAACGGAGAGTTGTCCTCATTACTTTCAAGTATTGTATAAGTTGTGAACAAGTTGTCCAATTATAATTCATATAGATGATTGAATCCTCTAAATATGTACTATATTGAATACATACGGAAATTCACATCCATATATTGTCACTTCATTTTTGATTCCTTTCGTACTAATTCAATTATTTTATATTCTATCCTACATGTTTGTCTCCGATACCAATGTAAAATTTAAAGCATCTACGACTTCATTTCCCTCTGTGCGTCTTCACTGCAAATGTATCTATTTTTTTTAATGAAGTCAGAAATGAAATAATTTTAGTTTTTAGTAAATTGATAATTTTCACATATATCAAGTCCATATGAAATTCCTATAAAAAAATATCTATCGTGAATATTTGGTGTGATATTCATGAATAGAAATATCATGAAATACATGACTCTGTGAAATACAAGTGAAACATAGTAAAATTGTGGTTTTTCTCAAGAATCCACCATTCCTAATTATCTCAATGTCTGTACAAAATCTCTTTGTACACTTCGTTCGCCTTCCCTGAAAGGAATTTACTTTTAATCCCGTCGAAAGTTTCAGAGAGTTTCTGGCATAAATGTTGATAAAGTTCTTCCAATCTGTCAAACTTTTCTAACTTCATTCTGTAAATGGCTAAAACGAATTTGTCGTGAAGGAGGGGTTTCATTCCGTATCAATTATATGAGGCAATCAAATTACGGAAGCTGAGTTCATGTGGAATTGCCTGTTTTATTGACATTTACATTGAAGGGTTGCACATTCAAAATTTGTATTGAAAACTGTGAGTCTTCTCAGAGTGAGTGTTCTTAGAATGTAATGAATAAGGTGATCATATACATAATGCACGATAATGAAAAAAAAAGATTGATTTCATCTCTTTCATGAATCCCCATGGACCATCATATGTGATGATCAGTCTTGATATAGGTATCACATATGAATAAAAAAAGTCGCGAGACCTAGAACGTAAACAATCTATACAAGAATGAATGTGAATGAGTTCACTGGGCATTGGGTTGCACTAAAAAAAAACTGTATTCCCAACTAACGTCCTGATTCCAACTTAATACTAGCCTCATGAATGTGTAGTTATATCCGAGACCAGCTTGAACGTTTAAAGTTCATTTCTTTAGATTACAATTTATATTCAGGTCTAACTACGATAGCTTCAAAAACACTTCACTAACTTCCTTCGAAAGCTTCTGATAATTCCTTTTCCATATTCTCTGTTTCACTATCACTGTCGTCATTTAAATCGATAATGAATTTATTTTCACCATTAATATGGAAGTGTCCAATCTCCATATAGTCTTTTTCAACTGAAATTACTTTTTTAATCATTTTCTGGCAGTCTTCTTCGGTAATATCAGATACTTCTTCAATTATCTCTACTACCTTTTAATCAAATTTTGAAAATTTCTTTTAACGCCTGAAGCTTTGTTTCAATTTTTCCCAAATCAACTCGATTGGATTAAAAACACAAAAATAGGAGGTAAATTTCAATATGGTGTGTCGTTCCTGTCTATATTTAGTTATTTGCTCTAAGTATTTGTTACGTAATTCCACTATTCTTCTGCTTCCCATAACTGCTTAACGTTTGTTAATTATTTGAAATCTAAATCCTAACTTCTTTATCCAATTCTGGAGAGTTTTGTCACAGCAGCTCACGCTATGGCCGGAAGTATTCAATTTCTTCCTTATGATTTCAGTTGTAGGAATCTCATTGCTTTCGTAACAGTCGTATATTATTTTTTTCAATGATTTCATTAGATGAACATGTGAAGGTTTTGGTAATCCTCTATCACATCGCGTCTTTCGTTCATAAGGAATTTCTGTCAAATCTGATGTTGCTTGTTATACTTCATTTCCCTCGAAACTTAACTTTTGATGTAGATTTTATTATATACATTAAAACATACTCTGTGTGTTTCAATATTCAAATGCATCCGAATCGCATTCACTGGTATTTCTTTTTTGCATTGTTCATTATCGCTATTGGAATCACTACACTGGAAAAAGTCTGCGTTGTTATCATACTCGTTATTACTATTAATACTTGTCCAAGAACGCGACATTTGAAACAGATAACAATTACTTCAAGAAATTATAACTGCACCAATATCGAATTTCAACATTCAAATCGAGATTAGCTATACTTGTTTCCATCTAACAGGCACTTAGTATGGCACATTTTCGGCAATACAGTCGATTATCACCTGGTAAAAGTTCCATTTTCAGATGATTCAACAATAAGCTTTGCATGGACTGGTTATTAGTTATTATAGGAAACGCTAGTTGAAGTTCCAGTAATTCACATACGTTTTTGCTACCTCTTGAACATTTACTACAAAGTGAACAAGTGAGAATTTTTTCAGCAAAAGATTTACAAACACAAGACGGGATAGACCAAAGCGGTCAGGAGTATTGATTCTGCTATTGTTTTTCTCAGGAGGAGTATTCAACAAGAACCCCAAGAATTCGTAACAATCCTCTTGCTGTCATAACGAGTATTTAGTGGACTTCAAAGACTCCAGGAAATCGGTTGGAACTGGAGCTGTATGAACAGGTGTTTGAGTTTGGTGGATAAGTAAGAACGTCATTGTTTATTCCAACAATTTTTCCGTTTTGATTTTCAAATTATTGAATTTCATAATACCTCACGCGACTGTGTGTGTTTGTGTGAAATATAATTCAAAACCATAAATTTCCACAGGAACTCCATTGCGTCGATCTTGTTCATAGTTTCGAATCGAATTCCAGTTTAGCTTCGTGTTCTTGTGTACATTTCCGAATCAACAACCACTTACGCCCTCCTTCGTCTGACATCAGGAAATTAATTATCCCTCAGCTCCCAAGATTATATACCGTCCTACCTGACAAGGTTATTATTGTCTACGCTTCACTAAGTTCAGTTTAACCAAATGTTGTTTATAGTGTAATTTGCTCTGTCTCAAACGGATTCCCTGGAGCTAACAAAAATTAACGACTAACAAGTATCGTTATCATGCTGGGACACTGTCTTCGTCTTGCAATCGATAACGAAATGAAAACAATTCTGATTTCAGTATTTATAGGCACTAATTGGGTGACGAATTTAATTTGTTCTCATTTATATTTCTATTCAGACAACTAGAAATGCGACACAATGAACTTGAAAAAATATAGAAGAAAAGCAAATATTTCAACTGTATATTAGATATGAAAAATCAAATTAAACAATTTCGTGATTACCGAAATTAATTCTACGTTGCATTCGATGATGTGAAACTATTCACAATATATGAAAAATAGTTTGTATTGAAAGATAAATTTCATAAACTACACCTCACGATTTGATCTCCACAACTTTTATTTGAAAAATTCATTACATGTTCCACAGTAGCTACAATTGGGACTACCTAAATCAAATCACCTTAACCTCTACAATTCTTATATACTTCACGTAACTCTTCAATTATGATTACCTGAAGCATATTACCTCACTTCGACATCAATAATAATACTTCCTCGGGTTTCTAAGAAAACAAGTTCAATATTGGTGATCTATTCAAATCCAGTTGGTCATTCATTGCCAATGCTTCCAAATAATTCAGTAACAATCCAGCAAAATTTCGAACTCTTCGTTAAAGATTTAATTAACTTCTGAAAGATGACTTGAATAAGTTGAACTTGTTTTCTTATTTACATAGCTCATATGATGTTTCTGGATTTGATTCCTCAATGTTCTGCCAGCTTGACCAATATATACCTTAGGACACTTTCCACACTTTAATTTATATACTCCTGATTTCTCGAATTTGGATGTTTTGTCTATAGTATTTTTAACTAACTTTCGCAACGTATTACTTGTTCTGTATGCAATTTTAATGTCTCGTTTCATTGAAAATGAAGCCACTTTTTCCAATGTTTGTCCAAAATACGTTAAAGCTCTATAATTTAGATTTTGATTATCTAACTTATCAATAAGAAAAACGTCTCGAATCGCTTTTCCGTAGACTTTTTTGGAAAGTATTTTGTTTATTATTTCGGCTTCAAGCCCATTGTTTACTGCAATTTGCTTGATGATATTGAGTTCTTTATTGAAATTATATATTGAAAGAGGAACATTATATAATCTGTGAATAATGCTATTATAAGCCAGCACTTTGTGTTGATATAGATGGTCATTCATTAGAATGTTTGAATTTTTAAGTTTATTAATTTCTATTGCTTGAAAATAATTCAGTTTCAAACCTTTATTTTCTATGTGTGAAATTTGGAACTCGTCGTTGAAGATATGGTTTTCTTGTAAAAGATGATTTGAATATGTTGAACTTGTTTACTCATTTACATATTTACATATATGTTCCTGGATTCGATTTCTAAATGTTGAATTCAATGTACATGATTAGGTACTATTATTTCAATTAGGAAATCATACACTACATCATTTTATTTATATTATATATTTCATTGTGTTCCAATTATTGTGCCCTTTTCTCTCCAGTATATAGGTAGGTATTATTTTTTCCATTTATTCAACAGTTTTACTCTTATTCTCATTGTATTTTACGTTGTGTAACTGAAATATCCACTAACGATAGTCATATCTTGAACTCCTATAAATCCTTTCCACTATCATTAATGTTATAGGTTCAACTTTATATCTGTGTTTTGATAAATTCTTGAAATTGTATTGTTATACGAAGCAAGAGCTTTTGCATTTATCGTCATTTTTCCTTATTCAACCATTATTATTATTATTATTATTATGTTGCGAGAACCCTTTCAAACGAATGAATGAAGTTATTATTGTAATTTCAAAAATTTCTGCGTAAATGAGTACATAAAAATTTGCGAATAAATGCCATGAAGTTTTCGTTAGGTCAATATTTGATTAACTTTTTTTCTTGATTTTGAAATACCCACATCAGCCATGAAGGGTGATAGGTACAATTTGATAGAATTTCAACTATAATAACAATAATAATGATAATATTAATATAAGCAGGGATGGCCACTAACACCCTTGTCCTTTGGTGAGTTGCGACACCACTTACCCGAGCAACTGGTGCAGAACCGGACCGGCAGCCCAGGCGCACCCGGGCAGGAGAACTCTATCCTCCTTTTGGTGCCGGCCGTGGGTCCACAGGGCTAACCACCTGGTGGACCCAACACTTGGTTCCCAATAATCAAGGAAGAGGCCCCCACAATCGACCCGCTCGGAGAGGTCAGAGGCAAGGTGGTGGGGCCCATAACGATGATTTGCCTACCGACAACAACCCTGGCAACGACAACGGACGCTTTGAGTGGACGCATGAGCTGAGAGATAGCCTTACGCATTGCTACGAGAGTAGTGAGCCCGCGCGAAGAGGGTACATGGCGAGATTGCATGCTCTGTGATGTGAAACACATCGGAGCATGCCGCCTTTTCCGCCCAAAATCTTAGGGATTACGTATCCTATCTTCGGCGGCAGGGCTATACAGAAGAGGCTGACAGCTGACAAATCAACACCGTCATGTATAACGTCGTCCCATCGCTTTCCGATTCGGAAGGACGAAATATCGGCCTTGCGGTTCGGAAGATTGAACGGCGTGTACACAAGATGAAGGCTAAGATCACGTCGGCGAGACAACACGCGTCTCGTATCCAATGTGTGATGGACTACAGGGCGACCAATAGGCCTTTCACCGCCGCTGTGCGGCGAATAGCCGCCAATCTACGAGGTATCCATCACACTCCAAGCCAAGGCGTGCTGTTGACCACCAAACAGCACTGCCTTGATAGGATACGAATGCTAGTGGCTGCTAAGAAGTCGTTAATGAGGCGAGCGATAAGTTTCGCGGAAAATCTTAGGTTCCGCGAAAAACCTTCTCGCTCATTCCAAGAGCCTCTACGTGTTGTGGATAATCTGCCGACTGCTGATCAGGTGGAATCCTTCTGGAAGGATATCTATGAACACCCGCAGCCACTCAACTTAGACACTCCAGCCCTATCGCAGTTCGAAGCTTTCAACAGAGAGCTTCGACAGCCTGAGCTCAATGAACTGCGCAACCCGATAACCCCGAATGACGTTTGAAGAGCCCTTGTTGGTTCCAAGAACTTTGCTGCTCCAGGCCCAGATGGGCTGAACACTTATTGGTGGAAAAAACTACCAAGTACCCACCGCCATCTGACCAGAGTTTTCAACTCATGGCTGGACGGAGAGCAGCCGATTCCGGATTGGTTTGTCGAGGGGCGGACCGTTCTCATCCCCAAAAGCGGAGATTTGTCGATTCCTAAGAATTACAGACCATAACATGTTTGAATTCGTGTTATAAGTTGTTTACAAGCATCTTATACACACGAATACTCACCGCAGTTGACCGAGTGTTCGAACGAATATATGAGCAGAGACGGTCGAAGAGAGGGGTCGCTGGATGTAAGGAAAACCAATTTTGAATTGGCCATCTCAAAAGAGGACGATGCGGGGACTATGGAGAGTATGTGCAGCTCGTAGATGGGAGCATCCTACACCATCTGGATGCCGGAGAGACGTATACTTATCTCGGGGTGGAACAACGCCACTCACAAGAGGTAACAGAAGTGAAAAACTCTCTCCGCGGCAAGTATCAGCACAAAATGCCGTTCCAATCTTACTCTACTCGTTTGGAGTAGTGAAGTGAACTCGGAAGGAGTTGTATCAACTCGACGTGAAAACCCGAAAAATGATTGCATCCCAAATCGTCCGTTCCACGGTTGTACTTCCCCCGACAACAGGGAGGCCGTGGACTTTTGAGTTTGGAGTGTCTATATGACAGAATGGTAATGGATGCAGCCTGTAAAGTCGTTAGGAGTTCGGTTCCCCTCTCTCATGCTCTGTGACCATGAGAGAGCAGAAATTGAAGCATTTCTCCTTAGGGCAGCTGCCCGAGCAGCTGATGAGCTCGGTATAGTTTTCGACTCTGAACGAGGTGACCACAACTCTGTCACCGAGTTGGAACCCGTTCAGCAAAAAGCTCAGATAAAAACCGCAGAGATCACCTTACTTCTGCCGGGACACAAGGATAAGCCACTGCATGGGGTCTTCTTCAATAACATTGGAGACCTTGGCTTATCAAAGCGCCTGACGTTTGCTTTTCTCAGGTCGAGTGGGCTGGAGTCGGAAACTGAGGGGTTCATCATGGCTTGCCAGGTTGGTGTCTTCAACACCTTAGTCTACCGCAGTCGCGTGATGGGTATAGAGGTTCCTGAAACAAGGTGCAGGGCCTGCTGCGAGGCGCCTGAGACTCTAATGCACTTGCTATCAGCATGTCCAGCATATGCGGTCTAGGCCTATATCCATCGACATAACGCGGCCTTAAGAGTGCTATGTTACTATCTACGGTACTCTTACGGTATTGATGAGACACCGGTGTTGCCCTACGCTCCGGGGGATATTGAATCCGTTGTGGGGAACGAGAAGTGCCGAATTCATTGGAACTATTCGTTCCCCACCCTCAGGCTCATACAAGCTAATAAGCCTTCTCGATCACCAGAGCAAAACGATATTTGTCGTGGAGTTTTCAGCTCCTGGCGAGACGAATATCGTCAGAAAAGAGGAGGAAAAACGGATAAAATATCGAGATTTTCTCTTCGAAGTCCGCAGACTCCAGATCACTCTGTCAAGATGGTTGTTCTGATTATTGTAGTCCTTGGTCAATGATGTCCTCTCTACTCTCGAATCTCAAAATCATACCGGCTTGCCGCACTAAGGCAGAAATATTAGCCGCGCAGATGCAGAAGGCTGTCATTTTTGGCTCACTGCGTTTGCCCTCCCGAATGTATCGTGGCTTCGGGGGATAGGGCCTGACCAGCGCACACTACGGTGAAAAAGAAATAAAATAATAATAATATTCATTCACCAACAAAAGAGTACAGAAATATATGGTTGAAATACACAGTAATATTCACGTTCAATACAGAGTGATATATAATTGATTATAGTTCAATAATGATAACATGTGTGATAAATACATAAAAAAAAACCACAAAGGATGTACGTGGGTATTGGTTATTGATTTGAAAATAGGCAAAACAAGATTTAAAATCACAATTAATAAAAAAAAAGTTTACACCAAATAAATTGAATGTAAAATGGAGAACATACACATATAAGCGATAAAATTATATTTTCAAAATGATGTTCATTTTCTATTGAATAGTAATCAATATCGAATACAGTCTATGAATAGATGTTTCAGAAACAAAGACAAAAATTTCCCGATATATTCTAATATTTTTGGTGATTAATTCTTGATATCAATTAGTTGATGTATTTTTTTCTTTGTGTGTTCATAATTCAAGTTTTTATTTGAGATTTGAAGAGCGAAAAAGAGTTAATTAGTTTGACATTGAAAGGAATAACACTATTTAACTTGGGAGCCACATATGAATAACTTCTTTGCCAATCGTCTTCAATATTCTAGAAGTGTCAATAGAATTCAATCTGGACCTAGTGTTATATTTATGATCAGTACTTTTATCTTGCTTTATGCTCCTTTTGCTAGTGCAGAAGCAGCGTTGAAGCGTCGATTGTCCATTATTTCTGCTTGTTTATACAGATTATCGTTTGGATAGATATAAGATTTGCTCATCATTATTTTTATTATCCATTATTGTACCATTGACAGGTTCCTAGGATGATTATTAGTAACCCATTCCCAAGCAATCATGCCATAAGACGAATGTGTTTAGACCAGGGCAAAAGTTGCTGAGGTGTGTACAGCTTCTGGTTCGGAACAGTGTTCCAAGCTTTTGAGAAGCAGCCTTTGCAATTCCAGCGACATGATTGTCCCAAGACATATCGATATTCATTTTAACCCTCAACAAACTTATCGAAGCAGAAAGCGGAATTGTCTGACCTGACATTATTATATCCGGTTCAGAGACATTTATTTTCTTGGAGAAAAATGATGCCTGGGTTTTTGTGGCAATGAATTGAACCTGGTTACTTTCACCCCAATTCGAAATCACTTCTAGATCCTCATTAAGATATGCAACCTACTGCTGCCGATGAAGATGTGCCTCAGTAGCCGATGTTATAGAATCCAAATGGAATGACGACACAAGTGTACTGTTGTCAGCAAAGCATCAACTTCACCAACTCCCATTTAGCTGATCTGTAATGGCAAACTTTGCGCGGCTCAGATTGCTCCGCAACATTTATCGATAATACACTCAACACTTAAATGAGTTTGTGGTCAGAAGATCCAAATAGAGACCTTGCAGTGATTGTGTAAATTTCTGGAATGGTTTTTAGATATAGATCCAGTAGACTAGCATATTCCCCGTCACGGTCAGGAATCCTGGTTGACTCATTTATGATCTGATTAAGTGTGATGCTTATCGCAAAATCGCAAAAGCCTCAAATTCGCGACCTTGTTTGTCGTTGATATTTGAAAATTTGTGCGAGCCATTCGATATTGTGGACATTGAAGTCACCGAATATGGAAATTTTGGCACTGAGATGATTGCTTTGCAGAAAATCATGGTGTTTGCAAGTGAACAGAATAATCCCGTATATCGTGTATCGCTAGGTGGTCAATAAACGCAGTATATGAATCTGGTAATCTTCTGTGATATTATTTTGAACTACATAACATGAAATTTCGGGGTTCAAGCATTTCCTCTCGTTGTGAGTGCAAGAATATGTGTATTAAGTATTTGATTGCAGATGTTGGTGCACTCAGTTCATATTTGAGTTGAGTCTTCTGATGTTACAGATTTCGATGTACTAGGAGCGCCATCATGCATTTTTCCTTGCAGTCCCACTCTTGAAACCGGCAACAGCTGCACAGCAACGAAACATTAGCCCGAAAGCAACTTCACGCTGCCTAAAGCCATTGCGATGGTATCTCACTGGGAGATGACAGGTGGAACCAGCACACAGAACTATAACTTAGAGGAGAATGGCTATTCTGTATAAATGAAACACTTGCACTCGTGGATGCCACATAAGTTTGGCGAGTTTGCGCAGTAACCTTTCTTGACTGGCATTTGAATTGACAAGCAGCAGTTTAATGCTGATTATTATCAATTCATTGTTTGATGAGTGTGTCACAAATTAATAATTTCTTTGCAAAGTGAACTTTATTGAAAATGCCTTATACTTGTCTTGTTTGGTCGTGTCGAAGTAAAGGAAACTTTGCAGGAATCTCCTTTCATCGGTAAGATTTTCATTTTAACAGACCCGTACTTGATTATTTCAATAACCTTTTTTATGATCACAAATGGAAAACATCTGCTGATGCATACATTTTTCGTAATTTTCTGTTTAATCTTGGCAAACGTCGTTTTTCTCTTTGGCTAACAGCAATTGGGAAGAGTCCAGAAGAATATCAGCCCATTGAAATGATATGTTTTAGACACTTTGCGAAATCTGATTTGAAGGGAAATCTTGGAGATATGTCAATGTTGGTGCAAGTCTCATGAAAGATGATAGAAGGAAGTATGCATCAGAGCAATTTCTTTAATGGTAGTAGCTGTAAATGGTCACTGGAAATCACCTATAACTTATTTTTTTATTGATGGTCTAAACGCAGAAGTGCGAGTAAATATAGTGAAAGAAGCTCTAATCGAGTTACATGAATATTGTGTCACAATCACATCTCTTTCTTGTGATGAACCAAATGTTAATTTCACCATGAAGAGAGCTCTTGGTGCCGAAATTGAGAGTATTGATGAGAAGTACAACCAAATTTTTTTACACCTAGTTGATAAAGGTGAAATATTTGTTATATCAGATATTTGTCACTTGATAAAATTGATTCGAAACAATTGAGCAATCTTGGAAAGATTTGTTGATGCTGACGGACATATTGAAGATTCTAATCACGTAGTAATGCTCCATCATATACAGGAGCAAGAGGGTACTGTTTGATACAAAAATGAAAACTGCACATATGGATTGAAAGAAACAGAAAATGAAGGTAGATTCAATTCCATTGTTATGCAATTTATTCAACTCATAAGATATTTAGTCACAGAGCACCAGTGAATATAAAGTGCTACAATTTCAATTTAGTATCTAACATATGTGATAGTGAGTTTCTTAAACTTCATTAAGGTCTGTATTTTCGAAAGAACCTTCAGTTTAAAAGATTTTCCTACAATTTTATCTTCTACATTGTTAGCAGGCAATCATTTGCCTTGATCAAGTATTTGACTATAATAATGAATTAATTCTAGGTCAAATTGGTTGTTCAAACCATAAGTGAAAATGTTGCGAGTGCAGTGGGTTTTCTCATGCTTGACATGAAAGATATCCGATTCAGGGAGACTGTACCAACAATTAAATTTATTTGTCTTGTCGGGAATTTATTTGATTTATTGAATTCTCGAAATCCAACACTTGTACGGATGAAAATGCCCTTTAAAAAACGAAATGTCGAATTGTGGGCACCTATAATGGAGGAAGGTATTCAGTATCTGAGCAGTTTGAAAACTGTCAACAATGTGAGGCTCGCTAACAACCCTCAAAGGACAAAATTTGATGGATTCATTATAATCACCAATTATAATCATTATAAACACAAGTAAGTTCACTCTCCACCATATTTGGGTCAAGATGCCACACCTTGAATTTTATGCGCGGTGAGTCGTTGTAAGTGGTGGTCGAGCTGTGGGTTGCTGTAATTTGTAGTGTGATGTCGGCATTATTTTTTTTTTGATTTTCAATTGACGAAAAAAGGTATATTATTCTATTATTCATTATGTAAGATTGAAGTTAAGAACATACAACGAAAATCATAAAATTTATTGTTATAAACCATACATAGTGGAGTGATTAAAAATCAATAACTTCAGTAATCAAAATCAGGATTGCAACATCTGTTTCGTTGAAATGAGCATCAAGTCACACTTATTCTACAGTATAGGAAAGGATAGAATAGTTGGTTTTGAGGAATTATTCAACAAGAAAATGCTATCTATAGCAGAATATGCCTTGTTAGTCATGGCAAAAGGCATACATTCGAACTGGAAACAGCCTGTTGCATACTTTTTTATCAATTCTTTTACATCAATACTAGATATAAAAAGTATTGTGATTGAAGCTGTCAGGCAATTATCAAAAATTGGATTGAGAATTAGGGGTATCATTTCAGATTTAGGTTCTAATTTTTATAAACTTGCCAGAAAAGATCTCGAAGTGACTGTAGAGCAGTCATATTTCTTTGTTGATGAGAAAAAAATATTTAACTTTTTGGTACTCCTCATTTGCAGAAATGTAGCAGAAACCATTTTTATGACTTTTTGAAATTTGATGAATATACAACGAAAAAAAGTCATCTTGAACAAGTTTACAACTTGGATAAGGAAAAGCAATATAGACTAGCACCCAAACTTACTGATTCTCATTTATTCCCAACTAACTTTCAAAGAATGAAGGTTAAATTAGCCAGTCAAGTTTTCAGTCATTCGATAGCTACAGCGATGAATACCTATGCCAGTTTCAATCAGATACCCTCAGCAGCAATAGGAACGGCTACATTCATTGAAAAAATGGATGAAGTGTTTGATATTTCGAATTCAAAACGATTTGACAATGTCAAACATGTCAAAAAACCTTTTTGCAAACATTAATACAAATGGAATTTCTAAAAGAAAAGAAAATATTTTTCAGCAAATTAACTGTAATATCAAAAGGATGGCAGATAACAATTCCAGCATATCTGCAACTTTGAAAAAACCTACATAGTGAAGGAGACTCCTACATATTGACGAGGAATATAAATCTGGACTGTGCGGAAAATTATTTTGGTCAACAGAGAAATACTTGTAGAAATACCAGAAACCCAACTCCTGTTCAAATTACCAGAGCTTTCAAAAAAACATTTACTCTTCAGTATTTTACATAGGCAGAAGAAACTAACTGTCTAGAAGATACTAGTGAAATTCTATTTGATATTACAGATGCTGACATAAACAGAATAAACATTCTTGTGGAAGTTTCAAAAAATCCCCGTTAACCTTTGAGACTAGAGACAAATGATTATAGAACTCTAGCCACTCCAGAAGGCAACAGCTTGTGCTATGTTTGTGGATATCTTTTGAGAAAATATTTAAGAAAACATTCATGTGAAGTATGTACAAATTTTGCCACGGCGGCTAGTCCCACACTGAATGAAACAAATGTATATATTAATTTCAAGGCATATAGTAATACAGTAGCCAAATAGTTTGGAAGTTTATATATGTATCCAGATTCATTTTTACAATGTATCATTCATCTAGAGACAGAATTTCTTAATCATTTCAACAATTTATATGCCACTGATTGCATAGGCAACCAGCTCAAAACGATATTTTCAAAAATCAACATTTTTCACCCTTGCGATAATTTTTCTTTGGATTATTTATTTTCTCTTTTCACAAGGGTAAGAATTGATTATACTTTGAAATTTGCCAATGAAAATTGAAAACAAATGTTTAAAAAAAAATCAAAAACTCATCATTCTGAAAAACCTCTAGGATAGATTATCATAAGTTTTTGACCTAAATTGTATAATCTTACTATATAAAATATACGTTTATTTCACCACCTTGTCTTATTTTTTATCAATTCCTAAACAGTTCACAATAATATAAGGCATTTATTGGGAGCTCCTCATAGCAATGATGAAGTCATATCATGGTCACATATTTTTTGATCGAACCTCGTGCAGAGGTGCACAATAGCTCTTAGCCTACACCCTCCTGCCCCGCTACATGCCAGCAAAAAATAAAATCTCGAAAACAATAAATAAACCGACCGAGAGTGAATTTACTTCGGTGTTATAACTATCTTTTCAGTTATGGGAATGTATTAAAGATATATTGTTAAGGAAGGTGTTCTGAAATATTTATCAACATACAAATTCAGCACTGTTCACTTGGAAGTATGTTTTTGCTCCATCAGATAAGTTGAATGCCTTTCGAAATAATGGTATATTGTATTAATTAGTTATCATTTGGTAATGAAACATTTGAAACCGATTTATTTTTTATGAATATATTCAAAATTGCAGTATTTAATTTCTTGAGAAATAGCAATTAAATCCATATTAAAACTGAAAACTTTACAAAATAAAGTAGTAAAATGTATTTTCAAACTGGATGTTTTGGGATCAGTGTGAATTCATTCGTTTATTTTCAATTGTTCAAATTAATGCGTTCTTTAATTTTTCTCATTTTCAATTATTACACTTTTTTTAATATGTCCTTATTATGAACATTTTCATTTCTCATTATGAACATAATAATGATTAATAATTTGTCAGATTTCGCATCTTTTTCTTTTAGTGTCAATTCACTAAGGGCTTCTGATGTTGGATGATTCCCTGATTGATGAATAATGAATTTACACTTAAAAAATCTTACACATATCCAAGTAATAAGGAACCTGAATTATTACACTCTTTTTTAGTTTCAGATCTCGTAATGGTTGAAATAACAATCCATCTGAACTCCAATTTTTCCTTTCATATAGACGTTTACTTCTTCATCATGACATAAAAAACATGAATGGTAATTGGATATCCCAAGATGAAACAAATATTCTCTGTACTACGAAAAAAATAAACACAGGTTCCTCTACAATCATGTGATATTCAAATAATGAAAAAATATTCTTTAGAAAATTGTCATGAAACTGTCATCCATGACCACGATTACAGCTTGCCTATTCAGTTACCGCTTTCAGAAATTTCTGAAAATGTTGTTACTTATGTGGCTGGATATGCTGTTAATATGAAGAGGTGAACTTCTTGCAAACTTTTGTAGCTGGAGTTCATTTTAAACTGTTATATTAACATTTATTTATATTGAAGACCATAATTTACAGTATCTTTACTCTAGAAGAGAACCACATTTCAAGAATTATCAAGACATTCACTTTAGCATATTTAAAAATAAGCTTGTTCAGTGTGGCAAAATCTCAAAGCTACAGAATCAGAAAAACTTGAAAATAAATTTTTTTCAATCACCAGTAAGACTTTGAATTCACCCTGTTCATCTGATGACCGCAGCAATATAATAATACTTCAAAACATTCAAGCTGTAAACTCACTTGGGATACTTTTTTTGAAATTTTGTTACCTAGTATATTGAAGTATTTATGTTTTTTATTCATTGTTTTCTCTCAATACCTCTACCGACATTATTTCCATTCAAAAAATGAAATAAATATCGATAATTTTTGATAATCAACAAAATAACTATCATATTCGATAATTGAATAAGTAAATCATTTCGAGCAATACTTTTTTAATTCAGAAATATGAATTTGTTCAATTTCGGTGATGCATTTTCAGTCTGCAGTACTAAGTGAAGAATTTCGTTATGAAGCATCATCAACAAAATATGAAATGAGTTGAAAAGTTCACTTGCAACGAAAATAAAAACTGCCTCAATGAAAGTTCAGTCTCAAAATCAGAACTTGCCTAAGTACTCAGGTGTCAAACGGAAACGTAAGTTGCTAAAGATGTTTTTATTATACTTGTTTAAACGTAGTTATATTCTGTATACATAGATATTAATAAAATATTTGATTTATTTGAATATGAAAGGGGATTTTTATTTTCTGAACAGAATTATGTTAGAAATAAAAACCAGTCTGATGACTATCGAGGAGAGATACAAAATCAAGAAAATATTTCGAATAAAAATCGAAAACATTCGTCTCTCCCATGTCTCCTGCACAATAGGATCTGGCAAATGCCTGACGAAAAACAACCGTTACATGTAATCAAATGTTTGTCGTGGTTTAGCCAGGGAAGTAATTTTTTTTTTTGGCATTTGCCAGATCCCACTGTGTAGGAAAGTATATATATATATATAATCTTGAACCCTTTTATCCTCAGGGTGTCGGGTCGGGAAAGTATTTCTTGAAATTATTTCATTTGCAATTTTGTCAAAAGGGTTTATGTGATAAGTACTGTATCACTCGGTGAGTCAGTGATCATTATTTTCAATCGAATAAAAAACGTAAAATATAATGTAATATTGAAATCACAATCAACTGTTATTATATGATTTAAAAAAAAGATTTCAGACCTTGGTTCTTAAATAATGTTTTAAAATAGTAATAAGTGATTCAGTGTAAAATTAGATCGACATATTTAACCTCTTATTTTTTAGCAGCTGTTAATATTTTTCTAAAAAGTTTTAGTACGACTCTGACTGTCATCTACTAGTGCAAGTGTTCTATTTATACATAATAGCCATTCTTCTGTAAGTTATAGTTCTGTGGACCAGCATCTACCATCTACTTGGTACATTTGATTCTACCAAAAGCGGACGAACTGTGACTGCTCATCGGTTTGGAGTTCAACCCAGTACACCTCAAGTTTCACTGTAGTATTGATTGAGCGCTGTTGAAGGTCTCCGCCGACTGTACCCTAAAAACTCGCTCCTGCCCTAAGTAAAGATCCAACTAGCAAAATGAGCCCATGATGGTGAACATATTGAGATAGTGGAATTACGAGTAACGGAAAAGCCGACACGATAGTTCTAAAAGCCTATCGCAATCCACTCGTTCAGAAGTAATAGTATTAGACCTTGATGAATTGAAAGCTGCTGACGAATGTTGAACAACAATAAACATTTCAGAAATGCATCGAAACCATAGTACCCCATAATAACCAAACCCTCTTTCGCAGAAACCAGATTATCCCCACATATCTGAGAATTTTTGACACAAGGTTCAAACACCAATTCTTCATTAAGGAAGAAGAACCCGATGCTATTTCCAAACACAAAAATCTGTGGAAAAACATATTATATCATCTGTGAATGTCAAGCGTATGAAACAGAAAGACACTCTTCACCAAGTGAACTTCAGATGTTGATAATTTTCGTAATCTATTTGGTTTCATTCAAACAGTTGATATTGTTGATAAAATATAATTATTATTATTATAGTTCCCTTTCTAATAACCTATGACTTTGATGCGGTATTTATGGAATGAAAAAACCTTGATTTCGACCCGAACTATTTCTTTCCAAGTTGATTTCCCCAAGTTGATTCCCTCAAATTCTCGTTATTCACAATGGAATACGTACTTAGTCATATCCGCATATGAGCTCTTGAGATACAAGTATGTATTTGTGAAGTAAATTACATGTCTTCAGTAGCAGTACGTCTTCGTGTAGAATCCGAGCGCTCATTGACATCTGACGAATGGCTTTAATTACTGGCAAGAAGTCAGAAGTAATTACTAATGCTTTTCTCCAACTGTCTTCTCCAACTTCGCTGAACTAATGACTTGATAACGATTTACTTTCTTAAACACTTGTCGCTTCCACTATTATACTATTTGCCAAGTCGCGTTGAACGGATTCAATTCAACTTTGAAGTTTCTGATTAACGGAAAGCAATTATCACTATTTCGCTGCAAACTCCAGTTGATGAAGATGACATATTCTTGGATATCGGAAAAAATCAATTGAGTTGCCACTTCACAAAAGATATTGATAATTACAGTGGGAAACGAGGATTTGATCAACGACCGCCGAATTAATTGACTGTCTATCTTGGAAATGATTTTCTGACGAGTAGATTCAGTGTGAATGTATGTTGGAGAGTCATTCTGAATGGTAGCTTGGCTGTGAAATGTGGTTTTTTAACTTTTCTCTTAGTTTTCTGAAATATTATATCACAGGAAAAAAAATAACGATAAATTGAAATTAAATCGCAGTGGATACGTGAAAGGATAATTTCATGATTTGGAAGATGACTACGTAGATTACTGCCAATATCAAGCTCCACGTGAACAAACATAAAATTAAAAACTCATCAAAAGAAGCGAATGAGAATTTGCAGGCAAAGGATAATTGGTCTAGTAGAAGATGAGGATGTAGCACGAAATAATATGTAAGGTTGTTTCAAAGTTTTGTCCGTTTTTATGGGTCTACTTCAAACTATAATATCTCAGTGAAAACCAATTTAATACATTCGGAATAAGCGCCCTTTGGATCAGTGCACATAATACAATTGGAATAAGTCAGCATGAAAATTGGGTGCTCGTCTTTGGGTGATAACTAGACTTATTCCTCAGAGATCTAGAAATTTATAGGTCATTCGAGTGCTTTCACCTATCACCTTTTCTCCCTTTCCGCTTCATCGGTTTTAGCGAAAGCTGATCGTTTGACGGGAGTTGGTCGTGTTCCGCTTGATTATATATTTCCAAATGTTACGTATCTCTACGCTGGCAAACATGGATTTCTTTTGGTGTGACTTGTTATATACCTCATTGAACTGTTCATTTTTAGGGCTCATGACTTTATCTGTCCTTCTGCTAATTTCATTCCAGTGGCAGTGGTAAATGATATTTCCAATGTGATGTTTTTTTCGGTTAAGAGCCTCCCTCTAATATTTTCTGACTTAAGACCACATACTAGTCTGTCTCCAAGTGAATCGTAAAGGATTTCACCAAACTCACAGAATTCAGCTAATGTTTATTAGCTTTATCAAGGGCTGTAATATAAAAAGGACAGAAATTGCCTTTTATTTGAATCTGGTTTGAAATGGAGAATTTTGGTGTAAGTATAATTGACTGAATGTGCTCTCTCACAACACGTTCTAGATAATGATCATTCATCATATATATATATATATATATATATATATATATATATATATATATATATATATATATATATATATATATATACAAAGCTACTAAACATTAGCGAAAGCTCGGGCAGCTAAAAAGAGTAATATGTATTCTGTATTCTAATCAGACCGAATCCCCGAAAAACTACTCTTCTATATATATATATATATATATATATATATATATATATATATATATATATATATATATATATATATATATATTCATAATGAATATATATATATATATATATATATATATATATATATACAGGGTCCTGCAACAGTGGCGCGGTGTTCCATATCTCTATATAGGAAGCAGATAGGAATCTAATTTTCTATAATATTACCTTATTTCTCGAGCTCGACAAAATAAAAATATTGGCGGTCACACAGGGTGTTCGATTTTTTCTGGACGGATCCCAACTGTGTCTTTTTAAATGGCAACCTATATTTTTAATCGCTTTTTCGGTTTCTCCATAGAAAATAAAATAAACTTTATGTATATCTGCACTTCGAAAATATTGATGGTTTTCGAGATATCTAGCATGACAGGTTTTTTTTTCCAATATTCGTCACTCAGAATATTTGAAATTATAAAGTGGTGCCGAGTCCAGTTGAAATTTTTTTTTGGTCGAATATTCTACATTGGTAACTCTCTCAAACGATATATCTGAAATCGACCTGTGATATACAGGGTATGAAAAACCGCTTGCCAAATATTGTAAATGAAAATTTGCAAAATCTTCCTTAGATTAAATGGAACACCCTGTATATTATTGATCCATAAGAAGCGCCAACAAAACCTCTACAAATTTCATTAAGTATTCCCTATGGCTAAGTTCAATAGTTTTTCTTAAATGAGCATTTCTTTCGAAAAATGGTCATTTTTTCAAAGCGAAATCCATCCATTAGCGAAAGCTCGGGCAGCTAAAAAGAGTAATATTTATTCTAATCGGACCGAATCCCCGAAAAACTAATCTATATATATATATATATATATATATATATATATATATATATATATATATATATATATATATATATATATATATATATATATATATATATATATATATATATATATTCATTATGTACTTTTCATATTACAGCCCTCGATAAAGCTACTAAACATTAGCGAAAGCTCGGGCAGCTAAAAAGAGTAATATTTATTCTAATCAGACCGAATCCCCGAAAAACTACTATATATATATATATATATATATATATATATATATATATATATATATATATATATATATATATATATATATATATATATATATATATATATATATATATATATATATATATATATATATATATATATATATATATATATATATATATATATATATATATATATATATGGTTTTGTTGCCATGCTTGCTGAATTCTGTGACTTTGGTGAAATCCTAAACGATTCACTTGGAGACAGACTAGTATGTGGTCTTAAGTCAGAAAATATTAGAGGGAGGCTCTTAACCGAAAAAAACATCACATTGGAAAAATCATTTACCACTGCCACTGGAATGAAATTAGCAGAAGGACAGTTGAAAGTCATGATCCCTTAAAATGAACAGTTCAATGAGGTATATAACAAGTCACACTAAAAGAAATCCATGTTTGTCAAGCCCAAAGTAAGTTAAAACCTAACACCCCAACGAAATCATTAAGAAAACGGATCTCTCTGAATTGAGTTTGTTGGGTGGAAACGTGGGTGAGTGAACCATTGAGTATTTAAAAAAAAGTTTTAGGCAAATGTTGAAAGTAAAGCTTCTTATAGATAACCAACATGTAGTTATGGAAATAGATTCAGGAGTAGTACGTTCTGTAATTCATCAGTTTGATTTTAAAAAATTATTCCCTAATTTAGTATAAGAGTCTGTTGATTACAAATTACTGATTCTTACAGCACAAAAAGTAAACATTTAGGGTCAGATAGATGTAAAAGTTGGTTATTAAAATAAAATGTGTACTTACCTTGCCATTAGTTGTCTTAGAATCTAATTCATATTTCAAAGCTTTATTAGGGCGTAACTGGTTAAATGTATCAAATATCTAATGGAAGCAAAATATTGTAGATAGTACCGTAATTGTTTGTAATGATAGTTCTATAAAATATGTTTCCAGTATAGTTCCTAATATTGTAAATGATGTGTGTAAAGATGGTGTCAGATTTATATTCATTTCCGAAAAATAACCAAACTCCTCAGACATGTATGAGTATAATAAAAATGTATTTATCAAGCATTTTGAAGCAGAGTTCAAAATGACAAGGAGCTCAACCTAAATTTCACATGGCATATGAAATACTTTTCACTCTCAAACCAAAAGTAGAAAAAGAACGTAAAGATATGGTAAAGTCAGAGATTTTAGTAGTAGTATCACATAGTAATTGGGCAAGCCCTATAGTTGTAGTCCCAAAGAAGAGTAGGCGAAATCAGCATGTATGTAGATTTTAAATAAGCAATAGATGGTGATCATTGTGTTTTGCTATTGCCTTCTGATATTTTCGATAGCCTTAGTGCTAGCAAGTATTTTACTGTATTAGACTCAAATGAAGCTTATCAACAACTCCAAATAAGTTAATATTCTGAGGATCTTCTCACAATAAATACCCATTATTGGAATATACAGTGCATTTCTTCAATATCCCTCCCCTTTTATTTTTTGAACTGTTCAACTCATTTTTAGAATATTGAGAATTAGGGATAATGGAATTAATACATGAATATTTCATTTTAAAGTTAAATTAACAGATGTAACTTTCAAGATGGCGACTGGGCGCCATGTGGGAGAAAAATTTAATGGAAAGGGGGTTCTTGTGACACATCATTTTCAAGCTCCTGACAAAAACTTCACAACCCTAGAAAATAATATCAATATTCCTAACGACTACAAAATGGCGAAACTTCTAATAATTGCCTGAATACTTGACATTTAACTACATAAAATGAGGTAATAAGTTCGAAGATGCTAGAAATGGTTGCCTTGCATTTCTTGATTTATGAGCAGCCTATCCGATATTTCGCGCCGAACATTTTCGAACACAGTAACATCAATATCTCTATAAATATTCATTATTCTCTGTCGTATATCCAATATTGAAGCAGGTTCAGTTTCGTACACCTTTTGCTTCAAATAGTCCCATAAAAAAAGTCCAAAGGTCCCAAATCTGGCGAGCGGGCTGGCCATTCTGTAGGAACTTGACGGCCAATCCAACGACCGGGAAAAGTAATATCCAAATAGTTTTCTACTTGTCTGGTGTAATGTGGTGGTACTCCTTTTTGTTGAAATGCAATATCCATATCGACGATTCGCTTCGACGATTTTAGTGATGAGAGGGTCAACAGTAGTTTCCAGCATATTCAATACAATTCTCCTGTTGAATTTCAGTCAATGAACAGAGGTCCTACAATATGGTTTGTCAATATTCCTGCCCAAACGTTAATTTTCTCTGTCATAGTGACATGTTTTGTCGTTTCTATAAACAGAAAATAACTTATCAAACCTTATTGGGTTGTTGGAATTGTCATATGGCAGATAGAAAGGAATACTTCTAGAAATATCGATATCAATGTGTTTTGTCTTCGGGAAATTATTAAATGTTTCGCCATTTTTTAGTAGGTGAAGATATTGCCTTTATGTTCTAGGTTTGTGAAGTAATCGCCAAGAGCTTCGAAATGATGTATTACAAGACCCCCTTTCCAATTAATTTTTTTTCCAGATGGCGCCCAGTCTTCATCCAATAATTCCATTATCTCAAATTCAAATTATTTGAGTCGACCCATTCAAAAAATAAACGGGGGTACATTGAAGAAATGCACTGTATAGGTTCAATAACTTATATGTGAAATAAGTTCAGATATTTTGTCAGGCCTGACAAAAACAAAATTTTACCATGATGACATTTTGGTACATGGTCAGACAATACAAAAGTGTTATCAAAATGCACTGAATGTTTTGTCGCTTGAGAAAATTCAACATTGAAGTCAATGGAAGTAAATGCAAATTTTTTGTTACAGCATAGATTCAGTAGGTATCCACCCTAGTGTGGTGAAAACATTCAATATATAAGTAAAGTATAATCACCTAAAAATATAACACATTTGAAATCCCATTTAGTTCGAAGTTCGAACTCAGAGCTGAACACAGCAAGTAGTGACGAGACTTGAGGACAAGGCAGATTACGATCTCGGCTTGTGATATATCGTTTGAAAGGTCTCTTCACTCTCTATTCGAAATGTTATTGCTTTCAAGCTCATTACAACTTATTTTAGTGAGCAAATGATGGACATGCTGGATAACAACATCATCCAATTAGAAGACGTCATGTTTTCTGATGAGTATACTATGTGTCCCAACGGTCATGCTGATCGGCAAAATTGCCGGTTGTGGTCAATGGAAAATCTTCACTGCATTAGAAAGAATACACGCAATATCCTCAAAAGGTTCATGTTTGGACAGGGATTGTAGGAAACCATATCATTGGTTTCTTTTTCATTGAGGGTAACTTGAATGACGATAATTATTTGGTAGCTACTACTTCAAAATTATGTCATTCCAGGTTTAGCATTTTTATATCCTGATCTGAGAAACCCTCTAGTTCCAGTGGATACGATATGGTTCCAGTAGGATGTAGCATCACCACATTACCAAGTTGATATCCGGCCATACCTCGATATAACATTTTCCAATCGGTGGAAAGGGAGGCGAGGATCGATTGAATGGCCAGCGCGATCACCTGATCTTTCATCATCAGATTTTTATGGGGATATGTAAAGAGCAATAAACCTTCAGATTTGAATGACTTGAAAAACAACTGACGCTTGCGATTAATTGGGTCACTCCTGATATGTTATATAATGTTAGAAGGCAGTTTTATTTGAGATCAGGATGTTGCCAAAACGTTCCCGGTGAATATTTCAAACATCTACTCGGTTAACATCCATAGCTCTTTTTCGTATTCTACATTCCATTACGTTTTGCATTACATTTCAGTTTTTGAATGTATTTGAATTTCGGTAACCACATGATTTTAATTTATTTTATCTTAATTGTTTCAATAAACTTGAAAGCGATAACATTTTTGAAAAGAGAATGAAGAAACCTTTCAAACGATATATCACAAACCTATATTTTCCTTTTACAAAATTTGGGGTTGCACCTGTCATTCAAAAGGGGTTGAAGGTAAGGGCGGCATTTTCACGTTCGAGAATGTCAAATTATAATTTACATTAGACGTGTTTCGGGATTTTTTTTAATATGTAAAGACCCCGAAATAATGAATGTATTCCATTTGACTTTTACACATTGTATGTAGCCCATGAGACAAGTTGACATGTAAGTACGTTGAAGAGCGATAGATTATTTTCCGCAGATTATGTGAGTGATTTTTTTGAATTTTTAAAATATGAAATTTATTCTCAATACTGTTTTTTCAGATTCTATAATTTATGTAGCTGAATGAATATATAGTGAAAAATTAGATTTTTACAATCGTTACTTTTCACTGACCTTCAGTAATTCGTATTTGAGTTGTATCATGTGTGAATGCATAACAAAAAAAGTGGAATATAAATTCATTTAATGCTATTTCATAGATATTTTTATATTGTACAAGATAACTTCAACTGTGGAAACAAACAAATCATGATGCAAGTTCCGAATGAAAAAATACAGAAATCTTGTAACTTAATTTCAATACAGTTCTTTCAGTTTTGTTTTTCGTCTGATTTTTTAGGAAATCACCATATAACCCAAAAGAGAAAATTCAACAGCAAATTTGTGAATATGCTTTCATACAAGACATAATAGACAAGCTTGAATCTTTTGCCTATTCGAGATATGCTTCCTAATGAATCTGAGTTGTATGGCTTATTATAGCCTACAACATTTCAGCGAATTTTCGAAGATTGTTGCAGCTTATATTTTTGAACATTCAACTAATGCCACAATTATTTTCGACGGATATAGCAGAGATAACTTTGGAGTCATCTCATAAATGTTACAGACGAGTGTGTAGTAAAATTTCACAAGAGCTCAGATTCATCACCGAAAGAAGGATAGTTCCAAGGAAACAAAAGGTTTTCTTATCAAATATAAAGAACAAGGCTAAATTCATTATGTGTTCGATAACTGACTTGAAAAGAGAGGCAAATCTAAATATTAGTTCAGCTACAGAAGATGTTGATACCTTGATATTTCGTACAGCATTGCATGTAGCTGAAAATACTGATAAGACAGTTATTGTTTTCGGTACTGTTGTCGATTTGGCTGTATTAATAATCGATTTAACATCAAATGACAAGCATATCGCTATGTAGAAGCCTAAAATTCTCAAAACACCTAATGTTATTTACGAATTTAATAGCAACAAAACATTGAAAAATGTGTAACTGTTTGCCCATGCTTTTACTAACTGTGGCACAGTAAGCTTCATCTCATATTGAGGTAAACACACATTTATAATTCAATTTTGAGAGATTCAACTATGAGAAACGAAGTTGAAAATTTATACAAATCCCACGCAACAGGGCTGTTACAGACACTGGAGAACGAATAATTTTGAGACTGTTCGGAGCTGATTAACATTGTATAAATAAATTTGGAATATACCGTTTTTCGGTGACAATAATCTACGTGTCAGACTCAGATACTGACTCTGACAGAAAAGCCGAAACGCAAGAAGAAAGATTGAAAAATCAGGAGAATATAGGAGAATGAGAAGAAAAGAAAGAAGACGAAACTGAAAATCCGACGTGTTCAGTAGAAGGACGGCTGGTTCAGTTCAATTTTGAATGAAACAAGTTATTCTCAAGTCTCTCTTCCCCGCCCCAAAAGAAAATTCATTTTAATGCATTTTTATTATTATTAATATTTTCATTATTCATTTGGATTTTTGTAATTTAGATGAAATACGTTTCTTCAATAATCATACTCGGAAGTATACTAATGATTACTAATTGGACCTTCACTATTATTAGAAACAATAAAATGATTTATAACAATAATTTGTGATTCGAATCAATTGTTAATGAAAGTATTACAAAAATAGCCGAATAATAATGAATAATTACTTACGAACATGAAATTCCAAAAAATTGCAAGAAAATAAATCAATAGATGAAATAACATTTTTATTTTGAAATGTTGTAGATTGAATCGATAAACGACGTTTTCTTGAAGGTATATTATCATATTTGTAATATTTGTCATGCTTGAAGTGAAAAATTGTAAAACAACAAATGTATATAACAAATGAATAATGATAGTAGCAAATTTGTTGGAAAGCTCATTTGGAAGACTCATAAATTCACTATGAAAATGTATTCAATGTTTATTTCCATATCTTCAATAGTTCCAAAGTTATATCAATTTATTAGTTTACAAATCGAGTGGTTCACGCAACTTTTATAGCACATAATTTTCAAAATTACAATAAAATATCAAAAACACTGTTTTTCGAAAGTTTCAAATGTATAATTGTATTTGTAACATTCAACAGTAACAGTTAAAGGAGAAAAATATCTCGTTTGGGAATTTGTTTATAACAAATTGTTCAGTCGATAAACAATAAAACTATGAATAATTTGTGAAGCAATATCAATTATGATTTTCAGGAAAAAAAACATTCCTAAACTAATCATTTGAACATTTGAAATATAAAAAAACGATCATAAACAATTAATTGTTGTTTTTTTTTCAAATCATTATATTATGAAGACAATTTCTTCAATACTCACATAGTCTATTTGTTCATGAACAATTCATAAACGAATGGCGCTAAAAACTTTTTGTTCATCTCATCCGTTGTTTTTATTCAATATTCAAAATGAAAAGAGCTCCACGAAGCCAAATCACTTTTTGGAAAATTATTTAAACATTTTTTGGTATTTAATGAAGACGCAAGTCAAGTACAATATTGTTAATTTTCCCATAATCCAACAAGAATCAATTTTTCATAGTATTCAGAATACACCCTAATTTTTATAAATTCTCTATTTGATATTTACTAATTAATGAAAGTATTTTTGTTACGTATTCTCTTTACGATGCCGCATCCGCATCCCCAAAATAATCTGCGTAAGGGTACTTTGGCGTTAAATTGAAATTATTAATAATAGAGATAGAGTTTCTGGAGGTGGAAGATTTTTTTGAAAAATTTCCCCACTTTAAGGATCTTTGTTGTATTTTTAATTTTTTTGAAATATTTGCATAAACCTAAATACTTTTTTTTACTCTCAATTTATATACAATTTTTGCAATATTTTAAGTGCTGAAAAACGGTTTTAGCACATTTTTCTAGATATCATTCCGGATCGAGTGAGCTACCGCACGTATTTTTTCGACCATTATGGCTATTTTTCACCATTTTCAACTAGTGAACTGGACTACTGTAATTTTAGAAAGTTAATTATTTTATGCATGAAAGAACAATTCATTAGATCATGTAACAAAAAAAACTGAAGAACTCTCGAGAAAAAATTAAAAAATGTCCAAGTCGGTCTCTGAAAAAACATCGAAAAATGTATGACCGAGAATACATATAAAATACATGAAGGTGAATTTGATAGTCTAGGTCACAAGCTCCTTTTTTTGGAACTTCTGTCCAAAGGCATCGATAATTATGATTCAGGGCTCATTGATAAAAGATCTTCAAAGAGGAGAAAATTTCCTACTAAATTTGAATATTAAGAAACGATTTTTTATAAATCATAATTTATTCCTATTTCTCTTTGATATTCTGAAAAAAAATCTTTATATATATTTTCTTTATTTATTTATTACACAATTTGTTTTAGAAAAATTAGTTTTTACGATATATTTTTTAAATACTACCAAACAAAAACAAAATGTGTCACTTTTTGTTTGAAATAATGTTTCTGTATTTTTACATTTTTTTTAATATTTTTCTTTTTTACATTTGGAAATTCCTCATGGTTCTCAATCATTGTTTTTGAAACAACTCATAAACTAATGGAGATGGGACAAATACACTTCAAGTCTTTTCTGTTCTCCTTTCAGTAATATATAAACAAATAAGATTTGATACAAGTGCTCTAACGCCATTTATAAAAATTTTTGACAATTATTTACTCAAATACCACCTAAATATGTTTTCTATGGCTCTTTTAAATCTTTATAACTCATAACCTATTCGAGAAACGACAAAGACACTTCGAGTCTTTTTTGTTCTCCCCCCAATAATAAACAAATAGCATTCAAAACAAATGTTCTAATCCTATTATTTATCAACTTTTTTGACAATTATTTGAAAAAACCTCGAAACCCCATTTATACTACTTTTCAACAAAATTGTTTGTTAAATTATTGATGAAAAAATATTATTTCTTATTTTGTGATCTGAAGTACTCTATTAACTCCAACTAATAACAAGATAAAGTATAATTTTTATGATTTTATTAGTTTATTACAGATTTAAAATTGACAATTTTTGTTTGCTTCTTGTTTTTTTTTCTTAATAATCTCTTTGATCTCTTTTGCGGTGGTGACTCGCAATCTTCAGTATCTTTCTCAATTTCTCTTTCTTCTACTTCTTTTTCTTGTATTGCGGATGCAATTTCTTCGTCTTGTACATACTCGAATAATTTATGAGTTATAAAGATTTGAAAGCCATAAAAAACAGATTGAGGAGGAATTTTAGTAAACGATTGTCAAAAAATTTGTTAAATGATAGGGTTAGAGCATTTCTATAAAATCTTCTTTGTTCTCACTGAAAGGAGAACAAAAAAGACTGGAAGTGTTTTGTCCTAGTTCCATCAGTTTATGAGTTATTTTAATAACAATGATTAAGAACAATGAGGAATTGTCAAACGCAAAAATTCAAAAATAGTAAAAAAATTGTGAAAAATTGAGAAACAGTTTTTCACACAAAAAGTGAAACCTAGTTTTTTTGTAGAAATAAAAATTATGATTGAAAAAAATCGTTCCATAGTATTCATATTTAGTAGTAAAAGAAATTGTTAATCAACGAATGCGTTTTCGAGCAATAAACGTTTGTTTATATCAATTTATCAAACTGATATGAAAATTATGAAAAATCATTTTTATGTAACTTTAAATAATAAGAATACAAATAAATTTGAATAAAAAAAAAATTCATTGCTTCTATTGCATTTTTCACTTTTTAACGTTATTGATTATTAATAACAAAGTGAAAAATCAAAATTTTTATATTTTTCTATGGAAAGTTGAAAATTAGTTAATTAACTGAAATATATCTAATATATCTAATCACGGGAAAAAAATTTCCCTGGATTTTCGTGCATTCAAGTATCTAGAAGGTATCTGAATTTTTTTTTCTCAATAATGATATTTAATGGGTGATGATGATTTTATTGTTCAAAGGTCCGTTTCGGTCAGCAAGGTTAGCACGTGCGGGATGCGCATCGTCCGCTTTCAGCACTATTTTCGCCTCTGAATTGAAATTATAAATATTGGCGATAGAGTTCCGGGAGGTGGGACTTTTTTTAGTAAATTTCCTCCTCTTTGAGGGGCTTTTTTCAAATTTTGCATATCTTTAATATTTTTCGAGATATTTGCAAAAAAACAAACCTTTTTTTTACTGAATTGTTTATAACTTTTGCAATTTTTTCGAGCCCTTCTTGAAATTCATGGGATCAAAATTTTCGATGCCCTTGGACAGAAGTTCCGAAAAAAGGCTTTTGTGACCTAGACTATGACAAGTCTTGAGGTCTTCTAGATATAAAGAAATTGATATTTCCATTCAGGCATCCCTGTATAGTATGTATCAGTCAAACGGAATAACTTTGACAACAACTTCAACACCAACTGCACTGCGATCGTTGCCACATCGCCGTTGATAATGTCTACCGCAGTTGTAGACGAAACATCAGGCATAAAAACCTGAAGACTACGCCCAAAATACCCAGAAAACAGTTTTCACACAGTTATCGCCGGCCATGAAACTTTATATCTTTGACAATGTATATTATTTATCATACCGCCTGTCAGTTTGACATCTTCAACTAATTTGACAACTTTGAATCCTTGTGTTTTTTTATAGAAATGTACAATGACCTTTTTGTAATGAAGACTTTCAATAATCACATCATGCAGGTGTCAATTTGATGTATCCTATCAATATATTCAACTCACCTCCAGTGTTGAAATGGAAAAATGATAACCAAGCCAAAAATGATCAAATGATATTGATTATTCACTTATGAAATGAACTTTTCGTGAATAGTCAATATCACTTGGTATATTAAAATCAAATATACCGGTAATCTGAAAGCTATATGCAGTTTGTTGCGGGCGTCTTCCTTGATATAATTCGACCCCACTTCATATGTATTTCTTCATTTGACAAAAGGATTTTTTTTCATTAACACGCGCGCCTGCTGCCTCATTTGTAACCCTCCTTTGCGTACCTACTGCTTTGGGCTTAGTAGCTGATTTTCAGGCTCTGTCTCCGGAATCGGAAAATATCAATGGTCATTTTTCTAAACAATATACGGCTGATTGATCCCAAAGTTTAGACAAAATAAATATAGTTTCAAATTACTGAAAAACACGCTTTTATAGCATACGAAACTGGAAATTGAAAAATGAATATATTTTGAAAAACTAAAAAACACATTTTTCAAAGAACATCGAGCTAAAAAGTTAAAAATATTTTTTTGAATAAGCCTAAAACAATAATGATCGAAAAATACTAGTATTATTGTTGAAAAAGCGTAAGCGCTTTGTGACATATTTTTTGTATATCAGGCGCCCGTCGCTTTTTTCACAATATTACTAGTATTTTTAGATCGTTATTGTTTTAATCTTATTTAAAAAAATATTTACAACTTTTCAGCTCGATGTTTTCAAAATCGTGTTTTTCATAAACACAATGTGTTTCTGGAAAAGGGGGTTATTAAGGATGCGGGTATTTTCTATCGTGTCAATGAAAATGTCTGCCAAAATAGGACTTAATGGTGAGCCCATAGGGAGACCTGATATTTGCAGATAGAAATTGTTATTATATTTGAAGACATGTATCAAGGTATTTGCAAAATTCGCTAAACATATATGGATTTGTTTTACTCTTATCTAATATGTATTTCACGGGGGGAAGACATTTATCTGTTGGAATGCTGGTTTTCAATTCTTCTTCGTTAGGAATATTGTTTTGGAGAGCTATATTTTGAATACAATTTTTTTTTACCCCAAATACAACTGAATAACGTCATGTACACTGATTTCGTCGTCACCCGATATACGTATTCACGTGAATTTTCAATTGTAAATTTTTGATGGTTATGAGAACATTTGTGGAATTGAGTTCAAAAACCCAGGGCCATGTAACAGACGACACTAATCATTGTACATAAGTGCTGACATTTTTTTTAGATGAACTATTGAAAGTATCAATTTTCTATCAATTGCGTACTTCAAATGGTTTCATTTTTAATGTTAAGTAATCATAGAACTTCATTAGTTTCCTCTATGAGAGTTATGTGTTGTTTCGTTTCTGTATTAATTTTTTGAACATTTTAACATTGAATATTTTTTCATGTCTCCTATTTTTTTTTTCTGGAACTGATACATTTCAGAAAGCGTGCTTCATCATTTTGCCAATTGAAGTAGATATCAGTAGGTACCTATCTTCTTCACTTCGGGATATTATAGTTCTCAGTTTTAATTATACTTACGAAATTGATTTTTGTCTCGAGTTCCACGAAATGCTATCAACGATACGGAAACAGGATAAAAATTAAATTTTGCCTAATGAAGCTTTATTAAAAGTACAAGGTTTGTTTCATCTCCGTCGTAAATATGATGAAAATGTTGGAATGAATTCCTTTCATGCTGTATTCAATTATAACTTATCAGACTGGAATTAATTACGCTCCCGCTAATCAGATATCCCTAGACTAATGAAATTTGCAAACAACAGTCATAACAAGAAAGAACAAAGCCTACAAAAGGATATCTCGTCCGAAATTCGATATGCGTATAGTAGATTTAGTTAAGTGGTGAAATATGAATAATGTAACAGGTCGTTAGAGTTTCGAAATCATTGTTCGTTGCTTTTGTTGCGTAGTTTGAATACCGCATAGGCAACTGAAAACCCTCATGATTACATTGAGATACTGAAAAAAGGATTGTTTTTGCTGAAAACAGTTGGATTACGTATTCAGATCATGTCTAACTTATACGTCGTTGTGGTAAACACATTCATTCGTTAATTGTTTCATGGAAACATAGAGCAGCAAAAAAGAAATGTGCATTTAATGCGAACACTAGTCATTCTGAAGATTTCTCATGACCATATAATAATAGACACGTTCACTATAATCGACAAATCTCGTGAGACCTCAAATTACTGATGTCGGTTGTAACAGAGGCGATATATACCCTCACTTCTACATCGTTGAGTACTGGGAAACGTTTGAAAAAATTAATTATCAATAATGTTTACTGTCGATGCCGTTTGAAATAAGCAGTGAATTCATCCAGATTAACGAACCAAAACGTGGGTTTGGCTACAGTACGTTTTCAACACTCTTACATAGAACTAGTTGTTCTCATCAATATATGTAGTTTGTGAAGGTTTTAAGTGTTTCATTTACCAAAAATAGAAGTCAGTTAAACATTCAACATAAATTTGGCCACATCAAGCCAGATTGAGTTGTGATAAGCGGTTTAAATTATACTAAACTGCTAGTAAATTTCTTATCACCTGATTCATTCAGAACGATCTGTTTGGGTTTTGTCTGCGTGGTGTTCAAATTTGTTCATTCAGGTTTTTGTTGAATTTTTTTTGTTTGATTCATTTTGTTATCATACTATATATTGCTAAAGTATGATTATGTGTTGTGATGGTAATGGAAAACAAAAGATCAATGGAGGTTCAGACCTGAACGACAAAGAGATTATATTGTCTGTTTCAGTTCATACAAAACTAGCAAACTGTAGAAGTGAAATTCAATATGAATTGGATAAAATATACTTACTGTTGACATAGTGCGTAGTGCATCAGTGTATGTATTAAAAACACGTAAATTTAAACCTTTTGAACATCTATCCCAAGTCGAAAATTCCTGTTTACATCGCACAATAGTCTCATTTCGATGTCAACTGTGGAAATCATTGATAAATCGCACGGGTCAGGTACACACGTCTTGTGCCTGGAAGTTCAAATATATATTTGAACTCATGTTCATCGGTGATTTCTGACTACAGAAATCACCAATCTACAACGATGGAAACCACAACAGATACTACCAAGCAACCAACTAAAAAAAACATGTCCTACTCTTCATCTCTCAACCAGCAACAATCAATGAAACTTCCAGAGAAAAACCAAGCTATAATTTTTCCTACCACTGAAGGAATCACAATCCAAGAATATCTTCTAGCCCTGGGCATCCTCATCAACCCTTAACACATACTGTTTGTTTCTGGAATATCCAATAATACGGGACTTCGTTCGAACCCCTGTAGAGGTCTGATGTGTGCATAAATTATCTTTGAGATTCTGTGATAAGTGGTGCAGTTGCAATTATTGATCTTCTACTTACCTATAGTATCGTAACAAGGTAATGATAAAAGCGAATCTTCAATATGTAACTGAAGAAGGGAAAGAAATATAAAGAGAAGGCCTGAAACAAAGTAATGTTATATGAACAACTATGTGCCAAGTTCTAGTTTTATTGAAAAGAGGTATCTACTAAGATACTTCTGAGTCAATAGTTGACAAGCTAGCGAAAGACGTACCTATAGACGGTGTATGGCCTAAAATGGAGTCTAACGATTACGGCTAGATTGGAAAGATAGGATAATTTGAATCCCAAAACACTCAAGTGAGTTTTTTTTTCAAGAATGAGAAAACTTTTATATTCATCTCCTAATAACGTTAATGGCAAATCCATCCAAGATGTGAGCACAATTCTTGAATTCAGCTCTGGTCATGTGCCGTGATGGCACATGTTTGTTTGTCTGGTCGTCATGGGTATTGACGACACAAATAGTCTGTTTGGAGTTGAGATCATCTCCAACGACGTCACAGGTGAACTCTTTTGATCAAACTCCTCAATGTTATATAGATATGAACTCAACAGAAGTGTGAGTATTTCATCAGTTCGGACTTCCATTGTCTAATATAATATAAATTGATTTGGAATCCCTGAAAAAAATTAATTAACCGAAAATAACAATTAAACTGAAATTATAATAAAGAGATAACATAGAAGCTAAAACAAAAAAAATTGAAATATTAGTGAAAGCTGAAAATTGAAAATATTATTAACAAAAAATGAAAAATAAAAATTAAAAGATTCCAAACCAAGCTACGTCACGACGTTTCGATTGTTAGTATCCACAAACGTCTTCGGGTGATAACTGGAGTTATTCCTCCGAGATCTAACTATTTATGGGTTATTCGAGTGCTTTCACCTATCTCCTCTTCCCTCTCTCCGCTTCATTGGTTTTAGCGGGAGATGACCGTTTGGCGGGAGTTGACCGTTTTTTGCCTGATAAGAGGTTTCCATGTGTTACGTATCTCTACGCTTGCTTGACTAGAACTAGACACTTTCCTGAAACACATCAACAGCGTAAGTCCTTCCATCACTTTCATAATGGAGAAGGAAGTCCTCAATTAATTGCCTTCCTAAGACGTATTGGTGAAGAGGACTGACACTGAATGGGAATCATCTATATATCGAAAACCCACTCGCACAGGACAGTACCTGAATCAGAAATCCAACTACCATCATTCGACTAAGAGAGGAATCATCAAGACTCTATTAAACCGTGCTTTTGGACTCTGTAATACAAAGGAAGGTCTTGAAAAGGAACTAGGCATCATCAAAAACAACCTTCCACGGAATGGTTACTCCAGAACAGGCTTTAGCTAGAAGATAGCAAGAGCTCCACAAGGAAGACAAGCCGCTACAACCAGTACTTGTACTTTCCTACATCAGAGGATTATCGGAAAGGATAAGAAGGATTGGGTCCAAGTATAACATCAGGACCTGCTTCAGATCTGGGAACACTATCCGTAACAGCCTCACGAAAACCAGGTCACCAAACGCGGAGTGCGATTCCAAGAATTGCATTTACCGGATACCCTGCGAGTGAGGAGAATCATACATCGGTTAAACTAAGAGGCCATTGAAAGTTCGCATTGCTGAGCACAAGAAACACACACAGCGAGGAGAAACCAGCAAATCCGAAATAGCAGAGCATGTTTGTGCTCAAGCTGAAATCATCCACAAAGAGGAATACTGGTTTAGGAGAAAATTCTAAGAAGCCGTGTATATGTTGTCCAACAACGCATTTAGTCAAGCCAGCGTAGAGATACGTAACATATGGAAACCTCTAATCAGGCGAAAAACGACAAACTCCCGCCAAACGGTCATCTCCCGCTAAAACGAATGAAGCAGAGAGGAAAGAGGGAGTATGTGAAAGCATTCGAATGACCTATAAATAGTCAGATCTCGGAGGAATAAGTCCAGTTATCATCTGAAGACAATTGTGGATAATAACAATCGAAACGTCGTGACGTAACTTGGTTTGGAATTTTTCAATTTTTATTTTTCATTTTCAATTTGCCAAGATTTGGTCTACGAAAGGCCGAGTTCTTGTGAGTGACGCGTAATCGACTGCCTCGGACTCTCCTGCACGATCTAACAGACAGCGTCGATGTTTCCGGCAGTTCTTACGTTTCTTCGATGTACAGATGTTGGCTGATCGTTAACTGAACCAGTGTCCTCAAATTAATCTACCACATTGCGAATAGTCTTCTCGGTTGGAGGAAAATGGCGACCATGAAATGGGTGAAGCGCGATACGTTGCCCGAACAAAACATTCATTTTGATAAAACAATTTCATTATTCGCACGTGATGTTGAATGCTATATCCGTCCATATCCGTTACTTGCAAAAACAGACTGAATGAATGGCAACTAATTTGACATACAATAATATGGCGGCTATCAATTGTCAGAGTTGGAAAGGCCCTGTTGGAAAACCCTATATTCAACCAATTCACACAGAAAATAATAAAACCTACGGAAAAATCTTCCTTTTGATTCACTTCGTCTATTGGTGACAACTATATAGAAATTCGTTCGGTATCTTTTGAGTTTTTCGCGTTCAGATAGACAAAAAGACACGGCGGAGAAGTTCAATCTATTACATGTATTGATCGATACAGTGCTGATGATTTTGTCAATTGAAGTCAAAGGTGAACTTAGTCATAATATCTGTTCTGTTAAAAATCTGTTCTGTGAAAATCTGTTTTTCCGTTAAGCCGCCGTCACCTCCCTACTCTCAAAAGTCGAAACTTGTGCGAACTAAGGACTAATGTGGTCTTACCTTTCAACTTGTGATTCCTAACACGGGAAACAATGAAACTAAACTGTTGCTGATGTTAATTTTTTTCTTGTGATTGATTGACCTGATCACTGACGTGTGAACCTCATTTGTTTCAGTACAACAAATCTATAAGATCCTCTAGAACGGTTATTATTATTTTTTTACTTCCAACAGAGTCGAAATTGAGTTTTATCCTGAAAAGTGCGAATAAATCTTTGAATTCGAAGTTTTTTCCGAATATATAGTCATCATACTTTTATATCACTGCCAATATGAAGAAGATAATTGAAACTTTCTATGTTTTTACCACTTTTATTTGTTACTAATTTCGTCATATAAGAACATTTTTAAACTTATACATTGAACTTCAATAAATGTATATAAAAGTTCAATGTATAAGTTTGAATATGTCCTTATAGGACGAAACTGCAGGAATGTTAGTTACAAATAAAAGTGATAATAACATAGAAAGTTTCAATTATCTTTTCTTCATTATGATTTCCTACCACGAATAATAGAATAGAATAGAACTTTATTTGTCACTGAAGTTATTACAAAAAGGAGTACAGAATGTTTAACTTATTGGACTCGTCACAAAATATAATGTAAATTTAGTATTTAGTCTACATATAAAAATCAGCACGTGAAGAAGTATAAAAAACAAATACAGACATACATTAAAATAATGAGTAGAATGCCGTGGATTCTAAATACTTGAATATCCTCAGATCGGCAAGATCAATTTTGCTATCAAACAAATCTATAAATCTATTATAGCAGAGAATACCTTTACATATGTGCGTGTTTTGACCAATGGTTAATCTTGAGTATGGTAGATGTAGGTTACCACATTTTCTTGTATCGTACTTGTGTAAACTACTATTTTTAAGAATGGAATTCTCTTGTGTTTTAATATTCAGAGTAATTTGAAAAATATATAGTGAATACAGTGTGAGAATACCTATCTTTGGAAAAATTGATTTAAAAGATATATTAGGCTTGACTCCAACCATGCTCCTGATATTTTTTTTGGATTATAAATATCTGATTTATGTAGCTTGAGCTACCCCAAAACATTAGGCCATAACTGAGTGTTGATTGAACCAATCCATAGTATGCCAATTTCAGAGTTTCAGTTGATACAGTATTTTTCAGTTGTCTTATTACAAAACAGATTTTACCCAGCTCGGTGGTTGTTTTGTTTATATAATTTTTCCATGTCATTTTATTATCCAATATAACTCCCAGAAAGCGAGCAACATCAATCTGCTCAATGCTACTATGATTTACTCTTTTTAATAAACTAGAATTTCTATTCAGATTTTTTGTTAGAAACTGCATGGAGCATATTTTTTCAAAATTCACCACTAGACCATTGTAAGTACACCAGTTATAGAATTCATTCACTACAGTATAGGCTCTAAGTACCATATCGCATATTGATTTTTCTGAGATAAGAAAATTGGTATCATCGGCATACATAATAATATTTTGCGCACTTGGACATGATTTATTCATATTACCCACAAAAATGATGAATAGTACTGGGGCCATTACAGAACCCTGTGGAACACTAATATTAATTTTTTGTTCATTTATTATTATTCAATACTGCAATATGTTTTCTATCTTTCAAATAAGCTGTAATCCAGTCATTCGCAACTCCTCAAACTCCTATTCGATATAATTTTTCTATCAAAGTATTATGACTCACAGGATCAAATGCTCTGCTTAAGTCGAAGTATAGTGCTATCGTGTTTTGTTTGTTGTTTAAATAGTGATAAATGTTTTCACAGAGTTCTGATATGAATCCGTGTTGGTAGTTCACCACTAAATTATGGTGTTCTAAAAATTTGATGAGGCGGCAATTGAAAGCAAAGTCGAGAATTTTTGATGACTGACTTTGTAAGCAGATGTTTCCATAATTATTAACGTCATATTTGGATCCTCCATTTTTATATATATGTACTGATTTGAAGGTTTTCAAATTTGTTGGGTATTGACCTGTAACGAACGTTTCATTGATTAAGTGTGCTAGTGGCTCTTTTATATGTTCTCTGACATATCTCAACGGTCTTCCAGAAATTTAATCAATACCTTCAGCTGTTTTCTTGGTGGAAAAATAATGCATGATTAAAATAAGATATTAGTTTAATTTTATTATTATTGACTGGGGGACACGGAGTAGTAGAAAGCCAAAAACTTTCTTTCCTAAAAAAATTAATCACTCCTAAAAATATAACCCCTTCAATTCAAATAAGATTCCTCTTGGCTGGGATTAAATCAAATACGTGAATGAATGTCATTTCGATGTCATCGATGAGATAAGCAGATTAAGCTTATTCCGTGACATTCAAAATCGTAATTCATGAATGAAGTGTGTGTATTTTCTATAATGTTATCCAATTCAGTACTGAAGAGCCTTAGGGCAAGTGTCTTAAGGCGAAACATCGGTGTATACCAGTGAGGGTGACAGTGTTCTATGTGAGTACAATTTATTACCATTCATTGAAAGTAGAACTCATGTGAATGATATCTGATTCTTATTCCACAACAAATGTTTGAAATACAAACTGAGTAAAGAAAAGTATTTTCTGTATAATTCAGTGTTCATATAGAAGTATTTGTTTCGAAAGAATTATTTTATTTCGTGAAATTCAATGTTTATATGAAAGTAGCTGTTTCAGGAGGACTTTCTTTCAGTTTGTGTCTGAAAGTTACTTCTTTGCATGATCTACACATAGAGTTTCAAATTGATTACTTCCTTCCTTTCTTTGGAAGATTCTCTCTTCCTTTTTTTTTGTATCATATTCTTTATATAGTTTTTTCAAAGTATCAAATTTATTTTTAATGGTCATATTTGATGAACTTTTCATATTGTTTCTCATATCACAGAGCATATTATGATTTTTTTTCAGTTCTTTAGTATACCAGACTCCACAGCGTTTCTTTATTAGCGTTCTTTTAAATGGAAATGAGATGTCGTAGTCGTCGTAGTGTTTATTGAATTTATTATCCACTGTGGAAGAAGAATGAACATCTGCCCATTGTTCTTTTTCGATCAGATTTTTAAAGTTCATCATTATTTTCAGAGTAATTCCGTTTATATTGTATTTCTGTTCTTTCATTTTTTTCCACATCCAGACTGAATTGGCATATTTGGAATGTAAGATCCGATATGTGGTTATCTTTTACCGATTTCGAACACAATGAAATATTTGAAAACATAAGATTAGTACAAGTAGAGCTTTTGTCGGTTTTGTTGGCTACATCCATCAATTTCTTCCAAATATGAATTGAATTTCTATTTGATGATGAAGAATTCGACTTATAAAAAATAAACCTGAATTTTAAGTTCGATTAGACTTCAACAAAATTTTCATATCATCTGATGAAAAATGTTCTCAATATCATATTGACGTTACTGTGCTATAGTGCAACAACAAAGTGATGAGAAAAAATATGAAGAGTATTATGAGAACTCTCAGTTTTGTGAATTTGCTTGCTCTTGCGAATGAATAATATTTATATTCATACCAAGTGATTTCAACTCTTGAGACTGATTAGAGCTCACAAAAAATCCATCTGCAACGACAAAAATTCATAAAACCCAAACTAATTTGATTCGGGAAGGACTCGAAAGAAAAAAGGAAAATACCACTGACATTTCAACAGTTCGAATAACACGGTTTTCATACACCCCTCGAGGTGGAAATTCAAAACACAAACTGGTCTAATGGGAGAGGCGTTTCGGCAAAAAATATTCATGTCTTTGTTTTCAGCTTCGTCGTCCCGAGCGTAAAGTTTAATGTATTTTTTAATCACATTTTACACAAACCTCCGCCTTGTAATTACTTTTTTGCTTATTTCAGAGAGGTTGGTTATTTCAATCATTACGGTTCGTGATTTATGATTAGAAAATATTCTGGTCACGTATGTGTTGAGAGGATTCGAAATGATACATTATTTTCAAACGGCGAATGTGTGACTGAAAAATGTAATTGGTTGATTAGAGAAACAAAAATTACTCCTGAATATACGACTGATTTCAGCGATACATCCAGTCCTATTGGAACGAATTAAATGATACCCGTGGAGGATATAAATACACAAGGATTTATTCACAGAATCTTCAACAATCAGTAGGGAAACACATTATATATTTTCAGTTCAGCTATCTACATAACGGTAACACCAAAAAATTAATGAGATCATTTCAACATTGCATTGGATCAACAGCAATCACTAAAAAGTTTTCCGCCGTGTCTGGTTGGTTGGTTGTCTGTTAACTCAAAAACTACTGAATACATTCTCATACGGCTGTCACCAATCGAAGGAGTTTTCAAGTAATAGTGTGTATAGACTTCATTGATGTTTTGTGAAAATTTCTTGAATTACGTCGATTTTATCTGTACGAAGTTGGGTGGCGTTGCGAGAAAACGATGCCCAATTCTTTTGGGATATAACAAAACAATGCACTATATATCGTTTTTTATAGATATCGGCGATTACAACTCATCAGTAGATAAATATTTCAAAACGAACAACTTCCAGACAATAATATATCCTGTAGGAGGGATACTGTGTGATATCGTCGGCCTAAGATGCAAATGTCCTAACTCCAAAAATACAAATTTTACAGAAGAGACAAAAAACTTCCCATTTCCCAAATAAAGTGAAACTTGATTTTTTTTTCTGCCAAGTGATGATTAATACTTATGATATTATTAGGGTTATGACTCTTCTCATGATAAAGTGAAGGTTTTCCATTAAATACAGGAGATAGGCCATATTCAAGAGCTGTGTAGGCACTAGTGTGGAGTTAGGTTATTTCATATCTGTGAAAGAAATAATAATGGAAAATTATATATGAGGATGCTATCTTCATTCATACAACTCTGAAACTGAAATTGAGGATTATTGAACTTCTACAAATGTGGTAAACTATCATAGAAAGCATGATAGTCCTTCTTCAGGGATACTTTGAGGCTCATGAGATCCTGAAATTTCTCATTTTTTATGGGTAGGTATAGGATTGGGATACATCAGTGACAAGTCATTATAATTCCAAATTTTCTTATCTTTCTGCATGGTAATTGTTTCCAGGTCTCAGAATGACAGATTTTATACATGATGCCATTAGGTATTTTACTGTGTAGAACAGGGTTTTGTATACCCTGATTCTAGTAGTTGTTTCTAGATGATACATGTATGAAAATTCTCTTCTTGATTCGTTCTCAACTTTTCGATCTCTAGCTCTCTTGATTGGCAGTTTTTCAACTAGTACTGAGAGAAAAATTCTCTTCTCACTGCACGAAAGTTCCCAAAATGTTTCGAATATTTGTATCCTCTGTTGATCCGATACTCCTTTACATTTCAAGGTTGATTTTTCCCATCACTTTGGCTCCTTTCAGTACATCAAAATCCCATTCCTTCGCCTGCTTTTTTTCCATAACATTCCTTTCCAGATTATCTATTCAATTTATTCTTGTTTTTTTTCCAGGTTGCTCGATCTATATGTCTTCTTTTTCTGCGCTTTCTCAGAGAAATTTCAGCTGATCCTTCATTTCTTGGCAATTCATCTCGATCTTCTTTGCCACTGGAATCAGTTTCCATGTCACTCTCGCTTTGTTCGTATATCTGGTCGTTAGAATCAGAATGAGAATTAGGCTCTTGGTTATCATTTCCATGCTCTTGATTATTGTGTTCATAATATTTGTGAGTCTCAGTTTCCAGATTATCAGGTACTAAAGTGTCAGGAAGTAACGTGTCAGGTACTTGAATATTAGCAGGTCCTAAAGTAGCAGGTTTTTGGGTAACAGGTTCATGAGTAGCAGGTTCTCGAGTATTCACTTCTTCAATGGCAAGTTCTTGATGAGTATGAGGTTCTTGAATACCATTCAGACTTCGAAAAGTGATTTCTTGTTCATAAATACAATTCAGTAGATTTATTTTTTCATTACCTGCTTGCAATATTGAATCATCAGAAATTGAAGCTCCAGATGTAAATATTGCATCAAGATCATTATTTTCAACCATTTTATCTACTTGAATGTCGTATGCCTCAAATAATACTACATTTTCAGTAGGTAATTCAGGAGGTAAAGAATCCAAATTCATTATATTAGTGCAAGTAGATGTTGTCGGTTTGATAAATGATATTTTTCCCGAAGACCGTATGGAACTAAACGTGGTTTGAATGTTAGCCCGGTTTATGTTATTTTCTATATTGACTGAATTTTGTGAGCCATGGTGAGCATTCTGTATGATCTTGATTGTTTGTTCATTCTGTAAAAAATACAGTCAATAATTACGAACAAACGTGGGTGAATGTTTACTGAAAGTTGATAACATAGATTCCAGAAATACCCAGCAACATTGAATTCAATTTGGAGAGCAGATGACCAAACTCCTGTATACAGAAGACCGAAGATGGCCCAACTCCTCACCAATCAATTTGTAGTGAAATTGAGTGAAAAATTACTGAAACTATTTTTTGTATGCGTCATAAATCACCAAGATTCATTTTCAATAATTTTATCGAATAATACTCACTTTTGAACGTACATTTCAACACATAAGAGAAGACATACACACAAACTTTGCTCTCTGTGTTGAAACTGGGAGTTCGGCAATTTGCTCATTGAATTTGACTGCAGTGGAGATTTGCCAAACGCGTTTCGTATATTTAAGCGCGTAGAGTGGTATTTTGAAGATAGAACGACTGTCATTAGATGAGGTGGTCGTTTGACTACCAGAGTGCAGCAAAAGCTCGATTTCGGCATGAAGTGGAGTTATGACATTTGCATCTTAGGCCGACTATATCGATTGAGTTTTAAAATTTGTCCAAATACTCATCACTTTGAGCCTCGATAAATCACTGAGAGTTGCAGTGAAAGGTCAAGTGGACCCACTCACTATGTACCACACCTACCCAGAAAAATTTTAATATCAGAAATTTGGAAATAGAGATAACAAAACCACTAAGACTCATTTCAAGAAAGATCGATGACCAGTATGTACTGACGATCTGCCATGGACATTTGTTTACATTTTTCTTGGTCTTTCTAGCAATGAATCTACCCAAATACATCGTTTTTCTCGTCTTTCCATTATTTTCTGAAAATGATGGACTGCGTTATAATAATAATTCTACATTAATGATTCGGAGAGTATCTACATACTTTATTTGATGAATATTTTGAGTTTAGTGAACAGCGTCATAGTAGCATCATAAAAATATGCATGAGGAATTATATCACTGCTTACATGTTATCCACCTATGACACGACACCTTACTAGTTATATTATAGAAAACAAAGATGAATTCTACTGCGCTTCGAATCTACAACCCAGCTGTTACGAAGTCAATGTTCAACTACCCATTTCTACAACAGTTCAGTAGGTACTTCCTACATAAATTCAAAATCGTATCCTCATTTTCAGGAATAAATGCAGTTATCCGAAAGGGATATTTGAGTGTTCAATTCATAAATGTTTTCTGTGAACTGGTTGAAATATCACGTTTTTATCTCTGAGAATTTAAGGCTACCCCATTCCTCCAAGATAAAACAAAACAAATCACTAAAACAACGATAAAAATAAAAACAACAATAAAAATTAATTGGCGCTCCGGGGTGACTTCATTGATTTCAGTGGCGCATTTGTTTTTTCAGCTGCAGGAAAACCCATAAAAACCTGCAGCACCACATCATCTGAAGATCTTGATCTGCCAATGTCCTCTCTCTTATAAAACAGAATATGGGGTGTCTCCAGAGGCTCCAATAGATTCAATGCATCGCCAGAAAACTTCATGACACGACCATCATCAAACTTAAACCAGTCCGTTTCGTCTTTGACCAAGGCGTAATAGTGACCAAATTCAATGCCAGAACCAAAGTGAACAATGACTGCGTGAATATCATAATAGTGGTCTGCTAGATTGAAATGTTCATCTATTTCGAACCTTCCACAAAGTCTCTTGCTTCCTTCAGAGGTTGAGACTTGTTTGAAGATCATCAGTGTTGTTAGTAGATTGACTGATGCCTCAGCTTTACTTGTTTCCTTATAACAGTCAGTTGGTTTCGCGCATGTTTGGCAATACAGTCGATCATCACCTATTAAAAATTCCATTTTCAGATGAGTTAAAAATAAGCTGTGCACGGACTGGTTATTAGTCATATTAGGAAAATCTAGATGAAGTTCCATTCCATTTACTAAATAAAAATAGTTTTTGCATATCGATTTCTCTGTCTTCCAATGAAACGAACTTCTAACGGCAGATCTTGGTTCTGAAAAGATTGCGGGAAAGCTGTCGCATCCAAAAATGTCGCGTACCGACAGTGGCACAAAAATCCCAGTGCCGAAAATCGAACTGGGTTTGTTAATGTTCGCGACAGCTGCAAACTCAGAATGAACGAAAGCGAAGAAGTTCAGAATCAGAGAATTACGGATGAACTGCTTGCCAATCCCAACGGGTCTAGATCCTTCTGGTCGGTAGCTAAAGCTATCAATCAGAACTTTACAAAATCCACAATTTCACCACTAACACAAGCTTATGGTTCAATTACAACAACAGTCATAGAAAAAGCAAATCTATTAGCTGAACAATTTGCATCCTACTCCACAGTCGATTTTCTGGATAAGGCACCAACCACTTTTCCCACACTAGAATTCACAATGCCCGAAATTATTTTCGACAACGTCTAGTCAGGTGAATTTTAAAACAGCTCGATATCAACAAGGCGTTTGTTCCTGATGAAGTGCCAGCGTCGTACTCAAAAAGTGCGCCAATGAAATCGCATCATTATTTTGCAGACTTTGCAATCTGTCTTTCAAGGAAGGAGTTTTTCCTTCTTTTTGGAAAATTACTCGTTTTCAGCCTATTCCTAAAGAACACAAGAAAATTCTTCCAAATAACTATGGGCCAGTCGCTTTGCTATCAGTGATATAAAAGTCATGGAGAACGTCGTAAACACCACATCAAATGAAAGGAAAACGAATGCAGAATTCATCAACAGAAAAAAAACCGAAACGATGCCAAGAGGGCACAAAGTTGTATCTTCACTGATAATAGTCGCATCATCATATGTAGTACTTCAAATAAAATGGGGAAAAAAAGCAGAATTCATGTGTTTGTTGCGCTATTCAAATCCAAAGTGACATGGATCAATGTCAACGCTGAATAGGCATCTAACAAAGACTCTTTGATTTTCTTTTGTTTCATTTCAGAATATGTCATCACTAATTTTTATATTCATACCCAAGGTAACATTGATCACTGTCACCTATCTATCACCTATCTGTCACCTATATTTGGAATAAGGCAATAGAGAAACATGGGCAGTCAAGAGCTGCCATGCTTGATATTTCTGAGGCCTTTGACCATATGTAGCATGGGAATTTGCTGGACAGACTTCGATGCTGAGGATTGTCGAATTATTTTTTGTGTATGACTCTCGAGCTTCCTGAAAGAAAGTTTCCTGCAAGGGGCTGTCGATAAAGATCTCTCAAATATATTTACTATCAACGATGTGTTTTCCTGGAATACATATTGTCTCCAACCCTCTTTATATTGTATATCAAGGACTCAATGGAAGAAACAAAAACCCAATATATTGCTTTACAGACCACAGCACACTTGCCTCATCATTCCATTTGGATTTCAGGACATTGACTGTGGATACACATCTTCACCACCAGCAAGAGTTTGCATATTCCAATGAGGATCTAGACTGAATTTAAATTGGGGTGTGAGTAACCAGGTTCAATTCAATATCACGAAAACCCAAGCAACGTTTCTCCAGAAAGGTAAATGTCTTCGAACCGGATATATAATGTCAGAACAGACGATTTCGCTTTCTGCTTCTGAAGGTTTGTTTGGCGTTGAAATGGACACCAATATGTCATGCTTGGAACATTGTTCCGAGCCAGAAAACTGTACACACCTGAGCAAATTTTGTTGTTATATAAAGCTCCGATCAGACCTTCTTTGGAGTATTGTTCCCATGTATGGAGCTATGCCCCTAAGCATATCCTAAAGCTGCTGGATTCCTTCCGGGAAAGAGCCATACACCTGATTGGAGGCACGAACTCCACTTGCAACATTGATAGTCTGGAACATCGAAGAAAGGTTGCAGGTTCGTCTCTCTTCCAGAGAGGTATTCAAGTGATTTGCCACATTTGATTCCACATATCGGAAATACGCGACGGACTTTGGCTTTTCATCGTTCTGATGTTCAACTCAATACACCTCGAACTTCACTGTTTGAGATCTTTTTTATTGCCCCTTCAGCACCAATCTGGAATAACGTTACAGGATAAAGTACTCAGTTCATTCATGAAATTATTACTCGAACGATTTAATCCCAGCCATAAGTATCGTAATCCCTTTTGATTCAAACAAGATATTGTTTCTCTTTGCTGACTTCATATGTCCTTGAACCATAGCCAAGATTTATTCAAACATATATAAATGTACAGTATGAAATATTATATTGAAGACATATTATATAAATTGAAGATATATTCATTTTTATCAACTCTTACGAAATGGTCTCCCATAAGATGAAATCATACGATAGAATTGCTGAGTATTTGAGATAACGGTGAATCGAATATATTAAAAATACGAACCTATAATGATACTGTGAGTCAAAATATGGTGGAAAATTTGCCTCGCTCTGGTCAGCAATCAACATTTTCTGAAATCAACACCGCTGGAGTGAAGAAAATGGTGACTGAAAATAGTATTTCAAATTTAAGAAAGATCTTCGCTAAAATTTCTACGTATCACGAATCAGCTCATACCATTTGAAACCATGATTTAGGCATCGAACACATTGCCGCTCGACCAAAAGATTTGAATTTTCTGCAAAAAGGTCGGTAAAGACATATTGGTTTGGGTCAATTTTGACTCCACATATAAAAAATTCTTTTTAATTGGCGACATAACCAGTTACAATGTAACTTTCCAACAAATTCCGCAATGGAACCTTTCAACTGAGCCGAAACCGGAAAAGCTTTTTTGTGTTTTATTGACCATTTCCCGGTACTTTTTTTCTCTCGATTTGATCTCTCTAATCTCGAAATCAATTCACAAAAATTTTATGGTGAGTGTGCAATACCTCTTGCCCACGTTCTTGGAATCATGATATTTCGAAAAAAAAAAAAACAAATTATTTTTGTGAATTTCCAGACAATGCTACTTAAATGAAGTAGAATATTGTCAATGGAGAGTTTTGCTGAAATTAGCAATGATAGTAACAAGGGTAGCTATAAGGGTACTGTCAGGCTTGAAGTACAGAGATGACTGCAAGGACTACAAATACTTACAGTTCCCAGCTCTTACATTTTCCAGTGCCTTATATATATTAAAACCAACTCACATAAATACACAAGTCACTCTGACATACATAATCACCACACCAGAAGTTCCAAAAACATATACCTAGATTATCAGAGAGTTTCAAAAAGTTGCAGTGGAATCAACTACTATGCTCCAAAATTTTTCAATGCTCTACCCGAATCGATTAAGAATGCACATTTGAACCCATTTAAGGTCCAAATTAAGCAACTGTCACTCAGGGGTGCCTTTTACTATTTTAACGAATTCTTAAATGCTGATTTTACAAAGATTTGTGAACTGTAGTATTTACAATAAGTTTTTTTTGTACTTTGTATTACTATATATATGTGTATATTACCATTTTTATGTCTTTATCCTTTCCTGACTTATGTAAAAATTTTTAATGTCATCACACCAATAAAGAATTATTATTATTATTATTATTGATCTTGAAATGAAATATGCAGTTTAAGAATCATCAAATCAGTACAAATCATTGACTGAAAATTGAAAATCGTATCGATGTGTTCTGTTTCTCTGATGTTCAAAGATCTACTAATATGCTCTTATCTACAGTGAGTTCTCAGTTTCATAGTTACTCAAAATAAACAGATGAATTGAAGTAAATATATTTTAGAAGATAAGTCCATATCATCAAATAACACGTAAGTTAGAAACATGAAAGAAATGAATAATTTTTTGAAGAAAAACTTTAAAAAAAATCGAGTTTGGGATCCCTTTGTATTCCGTCTTATAATTTAAACATCTTCAATCCATTAAAAATCGTTTTTCATATACAGGAGCATATACATATTTCACCATTCCAGATCATTCTGCTGGGTCGTTACACTAATGCTGGAATTCATGCGTATGTCGCCATTGCCAGAAAATTGTCTGTTTCGTAGAGATAAAGAGAAAACAATATTGATGTGACCCACAAAATCACAACTCGCATAGTTTTCAGAAAGCAAATGAAACTTTTTGCTCCAGAAAATTATTTTGCATGCATGACGAGGCAAACAGTCCCTATCCTTTGTTGAAAACACGTTTACATTACAGGTTTAGAGGTGAAGTCTCGGAGATAGGCTAATCTGAACGTTGTATATGTAACTAGAACTCGGCAATCTCGTGAACTGTATTTTACATACAAATGTTGCTGATTACTGAATGCTAAGCAGATTCTCAAAACATTCAGAGCTATCTCGCAGAAACATTAAATTTTCCTAAATGGATTGAGGAAGAGGCGGACGTTTATCTGTAGGTGTTTCACCGCAAGAAGATATAAAGTGTTCCGGAATGGAAACCAGTTGTTTGTTTTGAATGTAAGCGGCCTTTTTGTTGCCAATTCAATTATATTCATTCATTGCGATCAATACAAAAAGGGTAATTCATTCACACACCATTTTCGGTTGGGTAAGGTCAGAAGTGAGTGGGCCTATTGGACCCTCCACGGTAACCCACAAGGGTTTATTGTGGCTCACACCTATTCAAACTTGACCAAATAAATCCAAGTTTTTGACGAAGCTGATCAATTCATATGGTGAGTGATCTTTCAGGTAATAGTGTGGTTTTACCAAACTCTGAAAAGCTGATTCAATCCGCAGCGGAGCAGGCACAAAGTATATGATTTGTTGTTTCATCATTTTTCGAATAGAGGCAACACACACTGTCTTCCAATAGTCCGAGTCTCTGACGGTTCAGACGACAGTGACCTGTACGGAGGCCTGTTAGACATCGTTGTTCATCCCTACTGTAGTCCAACAACTGTTCGATTTCAAGCTTCGAAGGATGAATGAACGCCTTGAAATGAGTCAATCCTGGAAGATTTCGCCAGAAGTCTTCAAATCTTCTTGCCTTCCAGTTACTCAATATTTGTTCAGCAAAACCTGAAGGAATGTCAATGACAGGATCTGGTCCGATGAAGCTACTTGCAGCACCCTCCTCTGCAAAGGTGTCAGCAGCCTCAACGCCTTCTGGGCCAGTGTGGCCAGGATTCTAGACCAATTTGTTAAGTCTTTCTATTGAGGAGAGTCGTTTTTGGCAATTTGCTACCATTTTAGACGTTGTCCGAATAAAATTTTATTGACTTGTGGATGAGGTTGAATTCTACCGATCTATCCGCACACAATTCAATAGCATAGAGTTCCGCTTGAAATAGAGTCGCATAGCTCCCTAGGCAAGTTTATACATTCGTCTTGGATCTGCAACTGAATGCATCTACACCAGAACCTGAAGATGTTTTTGATTGATCTGTGAACCAACAACTATCTGCTCCTAATATTTCCTTCTCCCGGAGGATCCCATCCTATCTACTCGAGAAAACTACTGTAAAAGGCATCAGTTCGTAGTTGACAGTTGGAGGCATGAAGTCAGCCAGCGTCAGCCAGTGTCAGCCAGAGCATGCAATTCACCAAAATACTATTTTCAGATATTCAAACAATATTTTATCATGCTACATTTATTGAAAAATACTATGAATTTGAAAAATCCCGAAACATTAAAGTTTGACACAAACATTGGTTTATGTAAAAACCGCAGTCGAACGATGTTTCGCTGCCGTCCACTAATAACGATGACATTCTCCAACAAATGAGTATTCATTATATGAAATTAAAAAAATCTTGTTTTTTGATGGCGGTATAAATAGATATTCCTTTGAATAATACCGTCAACAGACACCTTGCACCCATTAATAGGACCGACATGGCTTTTTCCGCAATAAAAAAATAATACATTATTTTCTGTTGAAAGTTTGAAGGCCATGGCAGAGGAGTTATTCTCAGTCTCAGTATTAGTGATATTTTTCAGTTTGCTTCGAGAACGCGTTGAGTAAAAAGCTATAAAATATGGAAGCTAGTTATTCAGGAACCGTGAAGCGTCCAAAACTGTCAGTATTGAATACAAATGAAAAAACAATTGATATGAATGTTTATAATTCTTTAAGAATACAATATCTAACCGAAATGAAAAGTGAGAAGAAAGTAGCGCAAAAATATGAATATGACCGGTGTCAATAGATCGATAATTTTTAGGATTATCAAGGATCTCAAGAAAAAAAACAGCCTTTTGGAGCTGAAAGTATAGACTGGTAGAAAGTGTTTGGTTATCGACGAAGAAGTCAAGAATTCTATAAGGATAACAGTACTTTTTTTCAACATAAAAAATACCCACATTAAATAAAACTTGGTACGTTATTCGTAAAGATAGTTTTTCCCTGATGAAAAAATAAGTAAATTATGAAAGATAGTACAAAAGCTGACCATCACTTTGAAAAAAAAGATAGAAAGAGCATGTTAATAGAAAAATCAGAGGTCGTAGAATGGAGAAGAAACTATTCAAAAGAAATATATAAAGCCAGAACACTATGTAAATCAATTTTTTATTCGGATGAAACATGGGTCAATGAAGGTTATGCCGGGTCTCGAAGGTTTGACAAGATCAAAACCCTGAAGTATGTCTCTCAGTACAGCCATATTTTTCTACTAATTGAAAATGGCTTCAAAGTCGAAGCCGAAACTTCGAAAAATACAAAACTTTGAGCGCGATTCAACCCAAAATTCAGATGTTCAAATTCCTAACTGCGGAAACCTATTCTACTTGTATACTTATTTGGTGAAGTTCATTCTTCATTATGAAACCTACGATCGATTTGATATTATCAGTATCAGTAATAATAATATCAAATTGATTTACATCAAAAGACGAATTATATCTGTTGAAAAAAAATAACATTTTTAATGAAAAGCTACTTTAACAAATGCAGTAACTTTTCGATCGAAATGAAATATTCAAACAAAATTAGTTTTCACGATATTTCAATTATCTTCACATCCAACATAACATGTCTTTGAAAAATTTATAATAATACCATGAGTCCAACGGCCACCTTTTTTGTTGTTATTGCTGCTAGTTTCTATTTGGCTCCTTAGCAGCGTCCTTAAAAGGCATAACGGTTAGAAATATCTCAGTGACTTTATGATTGAATTGCAGTGCCACTTACATAAGGCGACTATGTTGCTTCCTTTGATGTACGGACATATTTTCATTCTTGAAATTCTTCCACTCTCAGTCATTTCTGGGTAGACTATAATCATAGTAGATACTAATGCACGCTGGCTCGAAATATTTTCATCAAAGGACATTGCCAATTCATCAACACTAAGCGTGCTGTTTGGAGTGTTTTCGAAGTTGAAATATTCATAAATGATGGTCCTCACCTAACCACTGAAGAGTTTGGATTATTTCACAAGTCGTACGGTACAACACATATTCGATCAACACTGTATCAGCGAAAGGAAGATGAATTCGCAGACAGAGCGATGAATATTCACGATGAATGTCACCTCATAGCTGAAAAAAAATTCATGGGAAATTCCAACGAAGTTTCCTGCTCGCCTAGCTTGTTGAACGACCATAATCGTGGTTAAAAAAATTGTTTGAAGACAAAATACAAGCGCTACATGAAAACCCCACAAAGAAATCCAGATACCTTTCCAAAACTTGAGAGAAACCCTTACCAAAACGAAAAACAACCAATCCGTTATCGTAATTGAGCGATACACCCTTTTTTTCGTTTTGGTTTCGAGAAAAGTAGTATCACTAAATGTAGTCATAAATCGAATAAATGTTTGTAAAAGAGCATAGGCAAAATGAATGTGAATAGAATCCGGGCTGGTAGGATGTAGCCGGATGGAATTCGAAGTAACAAACGTTTCGTCTTCTACTGCGGCAACATCATCAGTGGCGTATGCATTGACTGCAAGGGCAAAGGTTTCATCTTGAAGTTTTCTGCTACCACCTGCCCAGATTTTGGTATCTTTGATCGTAACTGGTCTTGAAAGCCTCTGCTCTTACGAGTATATCCAATCTGGAGAAGAGTAAACTAAGTTGCAGTACACCAAGGGACACTCTATCAGAAATGAACGAAGTATGTAAATATTTGTTGTGGAATTGGCCGCGGTGGTAGTGCGCCCAACTCACGATCGGAAGACCGTGAGTTCGATTACTGCTTCGACCAGATATTTTTCTCGAGATAATTTTCTGGTTAAAGCTGGGATGATTTTGTCACCGTGTTAGGAATCACACGTTAAAAGGTAAGACCTCGTTAGTCCTTAGCTCGCACAACTTTCTCAACTTCTGAGAGTTCGTATGGGGGCGACAGCTGATCAACGGAAAAACAGATTTCACACAGATTTTTTTAAACAGATTTAAGTGAATGTCGTTGATGCAGTTTTCACTATCTCCTCAAATCAACTCACCAAATGACTAGTATTATTTCGCTAAGCCCTTTTAGTTTCTGAATACATTTAATATGAGAAAATGTTTTTTGAAAACATACTATTGTACTCTTCGGAAAATATCAGTTCATTACAATTCTTCACGTCTGATTGTCCTCGAGAAATACTCAAATATAATCAAGTTATTGTTTTTTACTTCAAACTGAAATGATCAGTCTATAATTATCATTCCAACTTTGAATATATGCGCATTATTCCAAAGGTATTCTGATTTAAAATTTCATAAATATTTCAGAACAGTTTCTGAGAAGCTATTTTACTATTCTCCCAATGTGATTATTACGCCGAGTTTTGTCAAATTTACCAAATATACATCTGGTTTTCGATAAACACTGATGTTTGGGCACCTGAATGAAAAGTGAGTAAATCAGTTGATCTTATCTCAGGTATTGTCTAATAATTTGTTAGTGTATTAGTCTAGGATCCCGCTGCAGAATCACTACGTCCATAGCGTAATCAACCAAACTCAGATTTCTACATACATTTGTGAATGGGAGAATACATTTTTGACAGGGTGCCAGTCAAAATGTGACCGCAAATATTTTTGATTAAAAAAAACGAGGGTCCTTCGAACCACACGACTGAAGTAAAACTTCTTCAGCTTCATCTATATGTATGTATGTACTTACAATGGATATATCTGGGAAACCAAATGAAGTATAAAAAATCTGAAAATCACTTTTTGATTGGCCATCTGTCATAAATATATTTTCCTATTCATAAATGTCTGTGAAAATTTGAGTTTGATTAACTACGCTATGAACGTCGTGATTTTGCGGCGGGATCCTATACTATATGATAAAAACAATTCAGACACAACATTGATACCTGGGTAATACCAGCATTGATGCCATGTTGTTTTCATATCAACATGAAATATTTCAACAATATGATAGAAATTATTTCCATTCCATTATTGTCATTTATCTAATCTGCAACTGTTTTTGATGTTATAATTTTGTAATAATGGATTCGGTGTAGAGATATTCTCAAATACCACTACATCAATATTTTGGATTCCAATAAACAAACACGAGCTTGAAACTTCACATTCCACAAAACATCAAATTGGACATAGTTATGTATCATATCGCAGATTGCAAAATATCAAAATCTCGATATTCATTTCGCTCAAAAAGCATTTAATATCGTTTCAGTGTGGAACGTGATATTGAACAGAAGCGCCTCGAGCGATAGGCAGAACAGAACCAAAGAATCATTCACTGACCGGAAACAAGCTGTATCAGTGTTTACTCTTCCGCTTCAAAATATCACGAATCCTTTTGGGTAATCTGGAAGATGTACTGAAATTAAACAAAAGGTAATCATTGAAGTTGAATATATTTCTCCTACGACTGCTATGAAAACACGTATAAACATATGAGAAAAAAAGTTTGAATGTGGAGATAATGTGAAATATATGGGCTTCTTCATAAAATACTATTCATGCACTAATATTTCTGCTGTAGAAGGAGGCCAACAAACTTTCACTAAACCTGGATGAAGGAGAAATGTTTTTGAAAAATGAGAAATGACACTTTCTTTGTTTTTTTTACCATTCGTATTTGTAACTAACGTTACTGCAGTTTCGTGCTATGAGGACATTTTCAAACTGATACAACAAACTGTTCATCCGCAGCAAAGCAATATATTGGATTCTTGATTTTTTCTAATAAGCCATTGATATACAATAAAAAGAGAGTTGGAGACACATCCGCGTTGATGGTAAAAGTATTCGGAAGTTCCATCAATGGCCACTTGTAGGGAGCGTTCTTTCAGGAAGCTGGATATTCATAAACAAAAACGATCTAACCAGCCATAACATGCCATCCATGATCGAAGTCTTCAGAAATATCAAGCGAAACAGCTTTGGGCTCTCTTTGTTTCTCGATTGCGTTATTCCAAATATGGGTGACATAAGATAGAAGGTCGCTCACGATGGTGAATCCTCCCACATATTTGAGGATGTGGTGTTTTACGGCTTTCTTCATAATTTTTGATATCTCTGATAGCAAAGCAACTGGTCTATGGTTATTTGGGAAATCCTTTTTGCCTTTTTTGGAAATAGGGTGAATGCGAGCAATCCTCCAACCAGAAGAAAAAAACCATTTCTTGTGGAACAGATTGGAAAGTCTGCAAAATACTGGTGCGAGTTAATTTGCGCACTTTCTGAGAACGATGACGGGCACTTCATCAGGATCAGACACCTTGTTAATATTGAACTGTTTCAAAATTCGCCTGACTAGACGTTGTCGAAAAGTAATTTCCGGCAGTGTGGATTGTAATGTGGGAATCGTGAGTGGTGACTTTCCTAGAAAATCGTCTGTGAAGTGGGACGAAAATCGTTCAGCTGGTAGATTCCCACTGGTAGCTACCCACCAGATGATCTATTCCTGTTGAGATTGGCAAGTAGTTCATTCCTAATTTTCTGATTGTGAAGTTCTTTTAGCTGTTGCAAGCATCAACAAACCTAGGAAATGTTAGGAAATGAAACTCAACAGTTCTGTGCTATATCATTTGGAATTTCAACGGCGTTCAGATTTTTTACCCGGGTAATTTCCACCATATTTGGAAAAAGTACGATGACTTCTTGCTCATATCAATGTTGATGCTCGTGATGTCAGATTCGTTCCAGGATCATTTGATACATTTGGGGAAAGTGTTTTCATGGTTGGAAGAAGCAGGTCTAACTGTTGAAGGAAAGAAATGTCGCTTTATTCAGAAGGAAATACATTTTGCAGCTACATCGTGAGTCTGTTAGATATGCGCCTGGATCCTGAGCGAATACAAGCGATATCGGACTACCAACGTCCAAAGAATATTGGGGAGGAACAAAAATTCATTGGGCTTTGTAATTATTATACATCTTTTTCCCCTAGGATTTCCGAGCTATTCGCTTCCCTTACTCATTTAATGAGAAAGTCCTGACCATGGCAATGGGGAGAGGCACAGGAAAAATCATTTCAAGACTCAAAGAAAGAACTGGAACGGCCCACGTTATTATACCATCCTGATCTGGCAACAGATGCTAGCGATAATGGAATTGCAGGCCAACTTTTCCAAATCATGGACGTGGAAAAAAGAGTCGTTGCATGGGCAAGTCGCTTTTCATTGTATAGGGAAAAAATTACATCGTAAATGAAAAAGAGGTCCTTACCACCCTCTGGTGTATCCAAAGATGGAAAACATACTTATTGTCGAACAAATTCACATTATATACAGATAGTAAGATGCTCACTTACCTCAATACTTGTCGACTGCTTTCGCTAAAAATAACCCGCTGGTCTCTGGCCTTACAGGAGTAGCAAATGGAAGTTGTTCATGTCCCAGGATGTGAAAATGGTCAAGTGGATCCGTTGGCGTTTTGCTTATGACCCCATCCGATAAGTGTTTTCAGCATGATCAATTGAAAATATCGAAACGTTTGATAGGTACGCTGAATAGAATCGTACAATACCAGAGTGAGGATGAATACCTCTCAGGAATTATAACTAATCTTCCACTAAACTTAGATTTACGAAACAAAGTTCGTTCTCCACAACAATGTTCTGTATAAAAGAGGAAACTCGCATTCCGAAATACTTCTCTGTATAACAAAGAGTATGGTAAAAGAATTAGTTTTAGGATATTACTGTGCACTGGGACATTTTGGGGTTTATAAAGTTTGGGTAGCTTCACGTGATGAAGTTTATTTTTATAACATGCATAGAACAATAAAAATTTACCTGAAAACTTGTGATATTTGTCAAAAAGTGAGGATATCTAATGTACCCAACCCGCCGCAAATGCAAATACTTTCAGAATCTGAAAGTGACTTGTTGGCTATCGATATTCTAGGCCCGATGATTCGTAGTCGTGGAGGCACTTCGTATATACTAGTGGTTTTGAATGTCTTCACGAAATACGTGACACTATACCCTTTGATAAGAGCAACTTCTAGGACCATAATAAATCGACTGACGGCTGACTATTTTCCATTACCTACATAGTCCGCCTATGCGTATCTTACATGACAACGCCACCCAATTTACTTCGGAAATTTGTAAAAAAAAAACATTGTCCGGCATAAGCATGAAAGTAGTGTTCATATCGGTCAGACATCCCATGACTAATCCATTTGAACGCTGTATGCGATAAATTGGGAGGATATTGCGGACTTATTGCCATGAACGCCCGTAGTAAGTGAGCATCAGACATAGAACAAAGTTCTATTTCAGGATTTTTTAACCACGTTCAACACGTCGTACGGCAGGTTTTCACCTGCCAAATTTGAATATGATCAGATGAGATCAAAACTATAACAAAAGCTAAAACTATTGAAAAGCGTCTAAAGCGCGCATAAGGAGCCACCCTTATGCGAGCTTTAAGTCGAACGATTTGGTACTTCTCAAAGCTAACAATATGTCTTCTTCCATTCGGTAAGAGACAAAGAAATTAATGCTCCATTTTGAAGGTCCATAAAGATTGAAAACGAAGTTTCAAAGGATACGTATCTACTGAATCACGTCGACAGAGCAGAGGAACATGACACTTTTAATGCTTGTCATTTGAAACCATATCATTAGCCAGTTACTACAACTTGAGTACACGAATGAAATGAATTCGAAAGTCAAGCTGAAGAGTGGGGGCGAAATGTAGTAAAACATGGACATTTTCCTTTGAATTATTTCACGTTTACTCCGTTAGTATAAATTTTTGATACATCCTTTATATATTTGTATGATGTGTTGCTTGCCAGAGCGATGTCTGAAATCTTCGCACCTATCGGAATGTACAGAAATACCGCCACCGTTTTTATATCGGAAACTATTTTATTGAATTATTGGCTCGAAAGGTTGTTAAACTTGTTAATGTCTCATTAACATTTGAGTGGAATATTTTCATATTTGTCTTCATATTTTTGGTAGATTTTAGTAAATAGTACTAATCAATAATGATAGTAACAGTGGTTTCGAGACAAATTTAGAATTGATTACGTTTATTCGGGCACATGTTTCTCATACCCATTGACTATCCGGATTATCAAAAATGTATATGTTTCTGAATCTGATACCCATTATTTCAGAATATTACTGAAGGTTTCAGGAAACCTCCCACTTTTCCATCTAATTTTTCAAGCTCCTAAAGGTGGTATAAAGTAAGGTGTAATATTTTGGATATTCTGAAACGCATGTAGGGTAAATCGTAGTGCAGCTAGATCATTAGCTTTTTTCACATGTCGGGGATGAATTTCCTTTCATAAGCCCCTACCTAGTTACAAAATGATTTTTCATTCTCCGCTAATATATTCTAATTTGTAATACCAGGTATATCTTTGGTGAATTTTCGTTATGTGGACACCCGGCGATTTTGAAAAAATTTTTGACTGTACTTACGTATTTTGATGTGTAGATTACGAATCCGAAAGAAAAAAGCGGCGCTCTCCCTTATTTAAAAAGTTACGGCCCTTCAAAGTTCAGAAAAGGGCAATTTTTCAGCCTTCTTTTTCACTAAATAAACTATTTATAAACACAAGCATTTATTCACTAGGTCACCTTTACATCTTATTTCTCCTTCTTTAACACTTTCCATTTCAATAATCAACATTGTTTTTTATAAAAATTACGGTTCGTTTTTTTCAAAATCGCCGGGTATCCACATAACGAAAATTCACCATATCTTTTTCATAAAGTACACCTCACGATTTGATCTCCACGAACTTCATTCAAAAAATATATCAGGACAAGTTTCGCTAACACAGTAGCTTTTCAGTAGTAGGTATATCTCTATTTCTGTACGTAAAAAAGCTGAAATGCATATTGATGCAGGGGGACCAATAAAAGCAGGGCGCTGTCGAAAACCGCGGTAACATTTCAGAAAAATGCAAATTCAGATTAATTTTTATTGAAGAGGTAATTTTTTTCACCACGCCACTTCAATCCTCAAGCGAAGGTGATAATCACTTCCAGCATTTTCAATAAAATTGTTTTTTTTACGAAGTCATTCAGATCCTCTCTGCTGTAGCTTTTAAATGTCGACATTTTTTCTGATAGCATTGCAAAAAACCACTTGGAAATTCGACTTTTATACTAACTCAGTTGATTGAAAGTTCAAGCTGATGACCCGCTGCGTAAGAGAAATAATAATTTTTGTAAACACTCTTGCAAATGACGTTCGGGTGGCTCTAGTCAACAGTTCTTTGATGCAAATATTTTGAATGTGAATGTAATCAAACTTGGTCTGTTCCTTTCGAATCGAAGGGCGACATATCTGGTGACATTTATCGTTCTCTGAAGATTTGCATTGAAAATGCTGGAAATTAATTCAAAACATTTAATTAACTGAGTAATAGAATGGATCTTGAAAATGTTGATATTTTCAAATGTGATTTTTCATAAAACTGTTTCATATTCAGTGACTGTTTGGAAGGGAGTTACAAGGGTTACAAAATAACGAGTGTTTTCCTACAATTATATCTTGTCAGAGTTCCTGGTGAAGTCTCTGTTTCGATTTCTTTTAGCCACCCCGTATGAGTGCAGTGATCATATAGACTGGAAGAACTTATGCTTATGTCTTACGATGATAGTTATGCCCCAATTTGTGCGAGCCCAATTCGTTCTTTTCCTGAACTGAAGAACTCCTCTGTCTACCCTTTTCGTTGATATTCGGTAGTACAACGGGCTGACGGACCCACTTTCCATGCGCGCCAAATCGACGTTCCACGTGCTTCCAAGGGCCCATCAAATTCACCCCAATGTATTTTCGGCTGTCGCTACCACTCGCTGTACGGGAGTTTTCTCGGGAAAGTGAGAAATATGACGACGGTATCGAGGTTTCGACGTGAGAAATGACTTGTATGTGGATGTGAGATTTGCGCTAGAAGGGTGGAAACTGTGCCATTGAAATAACAGAGTATTGTAAAAAAACTAGTGTTATAGTCCTTCGGAAAAGTGATTTCGTTCTCTGTTGGTGAAGGATCTGGACCTGAAAGAATGCAGCTGGAACACGTTCGTCTTCTTGGAGTGCGTGGTTGAATTAAAGGTGTGTGAAGTGATTTTCTTGCGAGAATATAAGTACTTCTTCCATATTTTCATTGGTATCATCAGCCACAAGAAAAAAACCGATTTCGAAATCACGACTGTCCAATTCAACTGCTGGAACGCTAAAGGTATTTTAATAAGTTAAATTTTGCATACATGTAGTGAAAAATGTATAATTAATATATATATATATATATATATATATATATATATATATATATATATATATATATATATATATATATATATATGTTTACGTGAATGAGTATATGAGATTATTGAAGAGTATGAAAAATTACCTACAGTGTGGGTGAGGATGATCTCGAAATATGTTCATAAAAATATTTACACAAGTGAAAAACAGGAAACGATTTGTGATAAATTGAAAGAACCTTGTGGGTTCAACCACACGTTACAATTAGTACTATATCATTCTTATATCAATCAATCATAGATATTGAATCCTGCCATTTGATTCATTATTATTATTTTTATATATTGATTCATATGGACATATTGAACCTCTCTTTGAAGATGATAGTGATAACTTTTGAAATATTAGAAATATAGTGTGATGAAGGTACATGTTTCAGAGAGATTGATATGTATCAGAGGAATAGCTCTCGAACTTATAAATTTCTATTTGAGAGGCAGAAAATGCCTATTGGAATAAATTATAACGAGTATTTCAATAATCGAGAAGATATTCAAAAGAAAGTATCACAAGAAAGTGTGCTGAACCCTCTACTTTTCCTTATTTATATAAAAACATTTATAGAAACCAACATAACTATTGTGAGTTACGCTGACGATTCGAATCTCATTCTACTAAATGATGTACAAGGTACTCTGGATAGCTCTATACAAAACGATATAGCCACTGCATCTTCATATATAAAAAACGGGCTATTTCTCAATGCCACTGAAACTAACTTCATAATATTCAACACAATCAACACCAATACAAAATTTCCAGCAAACATAACACTATATACTGAAACTCGTCAAATACATAATTGTAATTCGCGACGCATATTCATAAGACGAAAATGCTTATAGAGCTATGTTTTATATGCTATAGAGGAGCCGCCATCAAATTTTATGAGCATTTATTTAAATTGGTACATTCAAAAAACATGTTATTGATCGGCTTTTTGATATTGAGCCCTGTTCAATCACCTTATTTTTTGATGAACTCTTTAAAATTTAGTTCTTGAGTGTGTTTTATATGTAATGTATATGCATATGCATATGTGATTGAAGAAGTTGCCTACATCAGCAATATTGATTGATATGACTGTGATATTTTTCATATTCTTTTTTATTGTTGTATTGTACAAATTTGTTTCAAATCAAATTTTGTTACCCTTTCATGAACATTTAACTGAAAAGGCAAGTTATCAACATGATTGTAAATATATTATATCAATCATTGAAAGTTCAAAGAAAGGCTAACACATTCTAAGTCCTGGTCAAATCTATTATATTTCCTGGAAATTCAGATAAGTTATGACTGAAGAGATGAAGATATATTTAAGACTGCTTGGAAAATAGATCGATATTTTTAAAGAGAGAATCATAATTACCTGAAGAGGAAAAATCTTATGTCTTTTTCAAGTATGAATGTATTCATAAGTTTGTAACTATGAATCATACAGTAACCCTATCGATTTTGGACCAGTATAATATACACCCTGTTCATGATAAGAATGAACATCATGGGGATATCGGAAACGATAAGTGATACGGGGTCGATGGATAAGAGAAAAGTAGCGCATTTATGTACCTGTTAATATGCCACTTAGAAAGTTTCAATAGTCCGAGGAGTTTCGGAGATATTCTAGAAAAACAGAAATTTGAGAATTTTGTTTTTATTTTCTCCTATCTTTATTTTCAAAGAAAATGTAAAGGAAATAGCACTTTGCCATTACGACTTTTTAACAACTACACGATAAAGTAAGCAGAATTCTGCGACGTTTCGTCTTTTAGAAAACATCACCCACTTTGTATTTTTATATGGGCCAAAACTAAAGTATACCCTGTATACGACTACATAACCTGGTTTTCTTCAATTTAAGATAGTACACGCTGGAAAAAATGTCATATTTTGAGACATGTGTGAATTGATTATTCTTATTTATAATAAATTTTAGATTACCATTCGCCGGAATTTTGCGTTGTTGAATGTAAAGATGAGTCGCAATAGCAAAAGTTCAGTTAATAAAATGTGATTGTAATGTAATAAGAAGGAGCTGATACTTACTATAGAAAATGAACAGAAACTTATAACAAGTGTACAAATTACTCGCCGTTATTTTCTAAACACAAGTACGCTCTTAGCAAATCTTCTTGATTTTGAAAATTATGACATTACACTTGATTCTTAATATATCTCCAAAGAAAAAAGTCTATTGGGATTAGGTCGGAGGACCTCGCAGGCCAGGGAGTACCAATCCACTGTCCTGGGGAGCGACGATTCAAATAATCACAAACAATTCTAGTGTTATGTGCACCATTTTGTTGGAACCAGCAACTGAGAGTAACCGCTAAAGGCAAACTATCTAGAGCGTCTTCCAAAGCACTAACTAACAAATTTATGTATCACTCTTTTGTTGAATTGTTATGGTACATAAAAGGCCCATTTACATTCGTACCGAGAATCCCAACCTACATGTTGAAATAGAAACGATGTTGATGTCTGGACTCTTTCTGTCTTGGCATTTTCTAGTGTACCATTCACGAAAGGTTGTTCGCCTTGCATCGTCACCTGGTTTGAGTTCATGACAAATCCTAAATTCATATGGATGATAATTATTTTCTCTTGAAATGAAGTGAGCGGTCTGTAACACGACATGTAACACATCACGCTGACTTTCTTCATTAGAATGATTTTGTCGAGAAACCACAGGTTTTTTCAATGATCCGTATTCTTTTAAATTAGGAACTAATCATCTCAATATTGATTAACCAGGTTGTTGCCTCTCTGGATAGTTATTAGAGTACGCACGTTCAGCATCAACACAATTTCTTTGGCACCAAATATAACATGACAACATATCAAATTTTTCAGTATTCGAAAAGCTGCCGTCTTCCATTTTCAACACAAATTAAGTAGGTAACGAGATGTGAAAGTAGAAACTGTAATATGTCAAAAATTCTACCAAACAACAGTATTATTATGACAACAGAACATAATGTGTCATTTTTTCCAGCGCGTACTATCTAAAATTGAACAAAAGCAGGTTAAATATTCACTTTTCATTTTGTGCGAGAAATGGTTATGAAATCATATTGTGTAATACGTTGCTGTATTCACAATAAAAAATGGAGTCGAATTCAGGGTAAACTTTAGTTTCAGCCCATCAAAGTTGATGATGTTTTCTAAAAGACGAAACGTCGCAAAGAATTTTGCTTACGTTATTCCTTTTACATTTCCTTCAAAAATAAAGTTGGTTAATTAAATCGACCCCGTATCACTTACCGTTTCCGATATCCTCATGCTGTTCATTCGTATCTTGGACACAGTGTAGTGAAACATAGGTCACGTGTCACTGCTGATTGACAGTATCACAATAAATAATATCAAAATATGTTATGTCGATTATGATATACAAAAAAAAACATTTAGATATATTCATTGGTAAATATTGTTTAGCAACAGTTAATACCTATATGATTTCGATAACATTAGAAAAAATTAGTGAAAATCTAGTCACATTTATGGTAAAATAATGAACCTGAAGAGCATTTTCGGTTTTCTATTCTAGTCAATTGAACGACTCATCGGATTTGGAAAATCCTCTTCGTGTATGATAGTCAAATTATTGAGGGTACCCATAGGCTATGTAACATTATGCTAAAATTGTTATTTGGCCTCAATTATCGATAGTTATGAGGTAAATCTATAGAAAAAACAATATCGAACCACTAGGGCAGTATGCACTAGCATAGTGGTTAACTGATGGTGAGTAATACAAATATATTGATTTTCAGTAGATCTAAGAAAGTCTGTATAACGATACATTATGAATGAGCCGGAATAAGACATTTCATTCCAGAAAATCTTTAGAAATGGTGATTTTTAAGCATTATTATTAGACATGAATCCAGACGGATGCATATTATTTGAAAGAATAGTTCAAGAGAAAATTTTCAGTGTTGTTTCTGCTCGAGGAAAAATTGTAATAGATTATATCAAAAAAAAATCGTTACCTTCGATTGAATCGATAACAAGCGCTGCATTTCGCGCGAAGAGGTTGAAAACAGTAGCTGATTTATCTTCATAAGTAACAGTTGATCTCTGAAAAGTGACAGAGGTGAAAATGTTCTCCAATCGTCTTGAGGAAAGTTTTCACTATCTTTCAAGGGGATCTTTTCTGTAACAAACAGAGCTTCGAGGTTCAAACCCTATGCATGAGAAATGTCTCTTCAATTAGTGTTCGTATCTATTCTTTTCCATGAAGTGTCCATTTAAAATGTTCTGATGCATTTCAAGTTCAGCTTTTATTCATTGCCGTCAATCATATACAGATTTCGGTTTGGTTTTTTGTTTTCGAGTAGCCTTATATAAAAATACGTCGGACTCATATCCATCCGGGTCCTACAAGAAGTATGTAAGTTTTCATTACCTTTCAACATAATTATAAAGTTAGATGTCCCATACAATATATTTTTTACAATTATTTACAAATTTGTCATTTATCAATTTTCCTCGCATTTTACCCATTCTCTTCAAATCATAATTATCATTATCAATCGAAACGGCCAAGTATACGACATGATTCAGACATAAATTGGAGATGAATATATACGTGATATAGGGTTGAAAGGGGTGAAAGTTCGAGTAGAGATAACAAACACATTCTGGGTGTTTGGAGTGTCTGAATTAATTTCTGAAGAAGCATTCAAAACATAACAGAGTTATAAATATACTGAAGAGGATCTATTGGGCACTGCTTGGAGATTAAATAGATACAAGCGTGAATTTTTTTTTGTTTCAAAATCATTTTCGAAGCATAAATTCGTTTACTAACGAAAGAGAAAACATCTTATATTTACTTCAACTAGGTTTATGTAGTATGTTCAACATTGTGTGCATTAGAATCATATTATGAACGATTCAATTGAATATCCGGTATATATATATTTCAACAGATAAGTGAATTACAATGGTGTTATTATCATTTTCATTAAATTCAGTAGCATTTGAGAAAATCACTGAGCGTTTTTCATGATTTTCACAGAAATAATAGTTGATCAATTTCATTCTTAGAGAAAATGAGGAAGCTGTGATGACGTTATTACCCGAAAGTAGATCCCCCTGTATATCAATTCATTATTTTGAGAAAAAAATTTAAACACTATTTCAAACGCAGCGTATTGCTAGAAAAAGGTGATAATGACCCAATTCAGAAATTTAGTTCGACCTATAAAATTCAACTATCATCCAATGAAAGTATTCTTCCCACAGCAGATCCAGAACACTGTCTCAGGATTTTGTTAACCAAGGTAGTGTCATCAGGAAATGATAAACTGACTCTCACAACTGAGTTAGGCCTTTCATATACATCATGAGCTCTGATAATGAGGTCATCAAATCAATACCTGATCATCTGATTGATTCGGCCGTTATTTGATGAAGATCCATAGTAATTCCAAAAACTACACTTGACGATTGGATCTCCACAAACTTCATTTTAAAAATATATCACACAACATGTTTCGCTAAAACATTAGCTTTTTCAAGTGATTTATACTTCACGTTGTTCTTAACATTAATATTTATATATTACAGGTAATCATAATTGAGACTACCTTCAAAAAATTACCTGAACATAACGTACCTATTCAATTATCATCACCTGAAGCATATTACCTCTCATCTACATCATTAATAATTCTTTCTCGTCTAGTTTAAAATAATAGTCAAATAGTTGAGTTTAACTAGTTAAAAATAATAGTACAATGGTTAAAAATAATAAAGACAAAACATCCAAATTCGAGAAATCAGGAGTATATAAATTAAAGTATGGAACGTGCCCTAAGGTGTATATTGGTCAAACTGGCAGGACATTTAGGAAGTGAATTCAGGAACATCATACGAGCTATGTAAATGAGAAAACAAATTCAACATATTCAAATCATTTTCTAGAAGAAAATCATATTTTCAACGAAGAGTTCGAAATTTTGCACATAGAAAATAAATGTTTGAATCTGAATCAGTTGGAAGCAATGAAAATTAATAAATTCGAAAATTCAAACATTCTAATGAATGACCAACTAGATTTGAATAGATCACCATTATTGAAGTTGTTTTCTTAAAAACCTAGAAAGAATTATTATTGATGTAGATGTGAGTTAATATGCTTCAGGTGATCATAATTGAACAGGTACGTTAAGTCCAGGTAATTTTTTGGAGGTAGTCTCAATTATGGTTACCTGTAGTATATAAATATTGATGTTAAGAACAACTCAAAGTATAAATCACTTGAGAAAGCTAATGTTTTAGCGAAACATGTTGTGATTTATATTTTTCAAATAAAGTTTGTGGAGATCAAATCGTCAGGTATAGTTTTTGAAATCACTGAATAATTCCTAATTGATTATTATGTAAATTTGTTTATTTTTTACTTATAATTGTTGCGTGAGGAATAAACAATGGAGTGTTTGGAATTGAAACTTCGTTGCTGTTCATAGATCTTGTTCGAATTTTTTCCAGTTCTGATCTTCCAAAGACGTCTAGAAGCCTGTTTTTACGTACCAGTCTCAATATATTCAAGCATTCCTCAATAATACTCTGGCCATTCTCTAAGGTATTTTTGATAACACCTGTTTCCTTGGGTCTAAGAAACCGAATATATAACATAGGTTCCCGTTTATTTCGTAAATCCCAGAAGTTTTTTATTTCGCCATCCTGTCATTTAATTTTCCAACACTTATTGTAGTGTTTTTGCAGCAGATTCAATTTTTCGTAAATTTGAACCAGTCAGCTCATTAATGTATTTTGGTTGATATGGAAGATCTGTCAACTTTAAGTCTTCACCTATCTGAATAGTTTTGAATTTACGAAGGACCTCCTGATCAACTTATCGACTATGTCCGAATGATACCTGGCAATTCCAACGATTTCTTTGATACATTTTTTCATATCATACTCTTATATTTCTTAACAGTATGTTGGTGCATTTGAGCAGACTCATTACTGATACCAAGAAACATGTTTACCATATTCAGTTTCATGAATCAGAAAAGTCTTGTAACGCTCAACATGTATTAGATAATCGGCACTGAATGAATTTTTGATAGTATTGAGACCGATACACAGACCGGTATTTGTCTAGGTATCGGCTTTTGAAGCTGTTGAGAATTTAAAAACTACAGATTATAAAATGAGATCTACGAATAACGACAAAGGTCTCATTTCAAACAGCCCGTCGTTTACTATCTTACTTAATGATTAGAAGTAGAAACCTAGAATAAGTATCATGACTAGTAAAATAGGTCCCCAATCGAATCTCTGGATAGGAGCTGAATCAAGAGTATCATCCTGCAGACGTTATTCGAAAACCATTATTTATGATGATCAGCAGGGTCTTCCTAACATTAGTCCACATAGAAATAGTATGGTAACTATAGTTGCTGAAAGGCCCGCTAACAACTTCAAAATCGATTTCTGCAACATCAGAACTCAACTAAAATATAAAATCAATGCACCAACATCTGCAATCAAATAGTCCTCATATACTTGCATTTATAGAAACCAAAGTCAGTGCTTCAACAAACCATGTCAATCTTCTATATCCCGGCTATGATTTCCACTCCCGATTCAGACGTCACTTTGGATTATCTCTTTTTATCAGAAGCGATCTCTCTTGGAATAATTTGATATTATGTGTTTTCAAATAATATCACAGAAGAGCACTAAGTTCATATCCTGCGTTTGTCGACTAACTTGCGATATACAATATAGGGCACTATTCTCTTCACTTGCAAACACCACTGACCTTCTGCGAATCAATCATCCCAGTTCCAAAATTTCCATATTTGGTGTCTTCAGTGTCCACAATATCGAATGGCTCAAATTTTTAAATATCAACGACGAACAAGATCGCGAAGCTGAGGCTTTTGCAATAAGCAGCGGACTTACTCAAATTATAAATGAGCCAACCAGGATTCCTGACCGTGATGGGGAATATGCTAGTCTTCTGGATCTATACCTAACATCCAATCCAGAAATTTTCACAGTCACCATAAGGTTTCCATTGGGATCTTGTGACCACAAACTCATTTCAGTATTGAGTGAATTACCAATGAATATTCAGGGAAAAATCTGAGCCGAGCAAAATTTGGCATTACAGATCAGCTGAATGGAAGGATCTTCAAGACCATTTGCGAAATTTCCCCTGACTAGATGTTCGTTTCAGCTCCAAAGATCCATCAACTTGTGCTTCTGAAGTCATGGAAGTTATTCTATCATCTATGGATGCATATATTATTTTTTCAATGAAACGACCTTCTGACGGCAAATTTTGGTTCAACAAAAATTGCGAGCAAGCTGTCGCCTCCAAAACTCTCGCCTACCGGCAGTGGCGCGAAAATCCCAGTGCCGAAAACCGAATTAGGTTTGTTAATGTTCGCAACAGCTGCAAACTTAGGATAAATTGAAGCAAAGAATTTCACAATCAGAGAATTAGAAATAAATTGATTGCCAATCCTTCTGGTCGGTAGCTGAAGCTGTTAATCAGAACTTTACAAAATCTACAATTCCACCACTAACACAAGCGGATAGTTCAATTGCAACAACAGCCATAGAAAAAGCAAATTCACTAGCTGATCAATTAGAGTCCCAGTCCACAGTCGAATTTCTGGGAAAGGTTCCACCCACTAATCCCACAATAGAATCCACAATTCCGGAAATTACTCTTCGAAAGCGACTAGTCAGGCGAATTTTGAAACAGCTCAATATCAACAAGGCGTCTAGCCCTGATGAAGTGCCCGTTATCGTACTCAAAAAGTGCGCAAATTAACTCGCACTAGTATTTTGCAGACTTCTCAAAAAAAAAGTTGTTTTTTCTTCTTGTTGGAAGATTGCTCGCGTTCAGACTATTCCCAGAAGAGGGCAGGAAAAATCTTCCAAATAACTATAGACCACTCACTTCATTATAAATGATATCAAAAATGATAGAGAAAGTCGTAAGCCACCTCATCCTCAAATATTTGGAGGGCTTCAACATCTTGAGCGATCATCAATATGGCTTTCGGAAACAAATTTCAACGTGCGATCTTCTATCGTATGTCACCCATATCTGAAATAACGCAATCCAGAAACATGGAGAATCAAAAGCTGTGGCGCTTGATATTTCTGAGGCCTTCGACCATGTGTGGCATGAGGGTTTGCTGGCCAAATTTCTTGTATATCAACGACTTATTGGAAAAAACCAAGAATCCAATATGTTGCTTTTCTGACGACAGCACACTTGTTTCGTCATTCCATTTGGATTCCAGGACGTCGGCTAGGGTTTTCTCCAAGGAAATAAATATCTCCGAAACGGATATAATAATGTCAGGACAGACAATTCCGCTTTCTGCTTCGATAAGTTTGTTGGGGGTTAAAATGGACATCAACAAGTCTTGGAATAATCATGTCGCTGAAATTGCAAAGGCTGCTTCTCAAAAGCTTGGAACACTGTTCCGAACTAGAAAACTGTACACACCTTAGCAATTTTTGATGCTTTATGAAGCTCAGATCAAACCTTCTTTGCAGTATTGTTCTCATGTTTATATCTCTGCCCCCGAAGATATCCTGAAGATGTTGGATTCCATCCAGAAAAGAGTCATCCGCTTGATTGGAGACGCGAGCATCAGGTGCAACCTTGATAGCCTGGAACATCGAAGAAAGGTTGGACATTTGTCTCTCTTCTAACAATACTTTCACGAAAAGTGTTCAAGTGACTTGGCACATTTGATTCCACCAAGAGCGGTACATATCAGAAATACTCGACGGACTGTGGCTACTCATCGTTTTGAGGTACAACTCAGTACACCTCGAATTTCACTGTTTGAGAACTCTTTCATTTGGAGAACTTCGTTTATTGGGAATAAACATCCTGAGAACGTTTTTCCAAATGGATTCAATTGCCAGCGATTCAAATCCAATGTGCATCGATACTTTCCCACAGAGACCGCTCTGAGAGCGCCTTGAGGATTTTTCTGTAGTTCTTGTGTTTTGTCTTAAAAAAAAGTAGTCATCAATATATCACTTAGAAATTAAGGTACAATAATTAAAACCAGGAACTCTGGATTAAATGAGCTTCATTATTGAAGACAACGGTTTTTCCGGATATATGTATATAGAACTATCTCAATTGAGATTCAGTGAGGCTAATATATACTACCTCAGTTCTAGTGTGAAACAATTATTTTCATTGGAATAATTTCACGCCAGAGGCTCTAAGTAAAGCTAACATATCAAAAAATATTATTCAATTTGTTTCTCTATTGAATTTATTTCTAAGTATTGACTGATTTTCCGGTTATCTCTCTCCCGAAAAGTAATGATTATTTTTGTTTCTTCCCAATAGTCCTCATAGTTTTCCAAAATCTGATCTGGAAAACCTTGGATAATAATAAAGAATTAATGAAAACTATTCAATTCAAGACTTGCATTCAACGAAACATGAATGCTAATACAGTTTCAGTTATTAACTAATAGCAACACTATCACTCAAAATTTCGGTTGAACATGCAATAATACCAATGAATGAACCCATCTGAAAGCTTCGGCGCATTCATATCCTCCTACAAAATCACGCTAAATGATCGACTTTCACAGGTTTCGCCTCTGCCCTTTGATGTCAGATTTGAAACCTCATGACCTTACATAAATGTCTAGTCATCTCGGGGGACCGAATTACGTGAAGATCGATACTCAGGACCCGAGGTTCGTTATCTTTGTTTATGTGTGCAATCAATGCTTAGACGAAGCTCCCTAAACTTACAGTCATAAGCATTGATCATACCATATAGGTTATGTATTTGTCCTTTTCATTCCATAAACCTTGCATCAAAATTTGATATTAGGTATTCTTTGAAAGACATTTTTTGTGGAGGGCTCACTACTTTCTACTGCTCTTTTGGATATATAACCTTCCACAATCTGGAGAATGAACGAAACTAAATCATAAGAGAATCTGCTGAAGAAGAACTCAGTAGCACTTGTGCTAACTAAGTTGAACTTCGCCTTTTGTTATGTCAGCAACTAGCTCTCTAATTTATTTAAACATTTGTATGTAACTACAGCTGGGTAACAATAAAGACGATTATTACTATTATTATTATTATTATTAAGTGTAATAAAGGGCAAACTGAAAAGTTCAGTCCAATTAGTCAGTGGGTTGTATTTGAAAATTTTACCTACAAATTCAAGGAATCAATTTAAAAAAATCGAATATTTATACGTTGCTTTCTTTAGTGGTCTAAGTTTCGTAAAACGATCTTTTCCATTTTCAGAACCTGAAATTCAATATAACCATGTGACACCATGATATTGGAATATTTTCAAGCGTTTAGATAATATTCATTGTATACGTGTTAGGAATCACACGTTAAAAGGTAAGACCCCGTTAATCCTTAGCTCGCACAAGTTTCTACCTCTGAAGGTTGTCGTTCGTGGGGGTGCGACAGCTCTTTAACGGAAAAACAGATTTCAAACAGATTTCAATAGAGTTCTGTATCTGTATCTGTAGAGTACGGAGGGTGAGTGTAGACTCACAGCACTCAGACCACATTGTACATCCTCCCAAAGAGTTGTCCATCCTCCTAGATCACTAGGAGACATCTCCTTTATTTTGGCAGGTGTAGGCCAAGACTCGCCGAACACACACTCTCTTTGGCAACTTTGAGGTGTCTCACGGTGGCCTCCGCGAAGGTTTTGGAAGGTGTAAAGGAGTTTTCCTGTAGGGGCAGCCGGTTCCTCTCCTTTGTTCAAGGCAGAGCTCTTGGCACCCGCCACAGGAAGTGCCCTTGCTGTTGGAGGTGGAGTGGGGAAGGAGTAGGGTGCACTTATAGTTGCTATCACTCGGTCCTCCTTCGCTCCCTTTCTCGTTTTGGCCTCGGCGCTGCAAATGCGCTTACGCCTTGGCCTTTGTCTCTCCAGCCTCGAAATTGCTTTTGTTTTTGTTGTTTCTGTTTTTGTGTTTGTTTCATCCATATGTGTTCCCACGAGTAGCAAGGAAAGAGTTCGTCACCTCTGGCAGAGCCCCGCATTACCAGAGATAGGCTGATTACAATGAGGTTCCGCCCAGTTCCCCAAGGGGATCGTTCGTAACCGCATATCACCCTACGGCCATTCAGCTGTCGGCACGATTTCTTATACCTAAGCTTGGATAGGCTGGTCCACGGTGGCATGTTTTGCAAAGGCTTTTGGGGAGTTTTACTTACTTATTTCTGCCACTGACCAGGAGTCCGGCGACCCCGTCCGTAAGGCCACATTGGCTTTCCGGACAGGGCCTCCAGTCCCCTGGCCGTTCACCTATCCGCCACCTGGGGACGCGCCCGATAGGTAGCCCACTCCCCAGGAAAAATAGATTTATGTAATTTACGTATAACATGTACGAAATAATCAAGTTTGTGAAAATGTAAAATCAGCGTATAATATGAACAATCATTGACACTCCTGAAGTAGCTGTTATATAGCGAAACACGTTTTTGCTGTTTAGTGAAAATCTAACAATGGAGTGTTTCTTCATCGAATCATTGGATCACTAAAAATATGTGATGTGAAAAACGATAAATATTCGTTCATTGATAGATATTTATCCGTTCATTGAAAGGATCGCGATATACGGTGTTTCGGCATATGGGGTAGGTATATGACTAGCTTCTACTTTTGATATATTCTTTTGTGCTGATTGAAAGTGCATTGGTTTTCAAAGTTGAAACAAGCGTAGGTAGTATCATCAAATTATACTAAGTGATTCTGAGACCCACTTCATCATAAAGATCTATCTCTCTCCATTATTGTTTCATTGCTAGTACTGGGACAAGTCAATATTACTCTGAAAATAGCCTTAATCATTCTACAGAATACTGTAGATTGGGCTTTGTGTGGAGTTTTTCCGAATTGTCTTATCCTCGGTTTATTCGAAACGATTGTATTTTTTCTGATTGATTTGGCCGTTACTTGATGAAGATCAATAGTAATTTCAAAAACTGCACCTCCTGATTTGATCTCCACAAAATATATTTGACAAAATATAATCACAACATGTTTCGCTAGCACAGTAGCTTCTTCAAGTGAATGAATGATTCATACCATTGAGCAGTAAACAGCTGTGATTTCATTCAGATAACAAGGGGTAATATAAGAAAAATATCTTTCAAAATTTGGGAGTACGGTGCCTATGTAGGTTGAATAATAATAATAATAATAATATGTCTTTATTCACACTTAATTATAATACGATAATATAATACAATACTATATCCCATAATAGTGTGTAAGGGCGGAATTCAGTCGCCCCTATCCAAGGATACTGAGTTAATTCTCAAACCGACCATGTGTATGTCAGAATGCCTACTCAATAAACTATATGAATAACTAGAAGTTTTCGTTTGGAGCAACTTGAACAAAATTGTTTTTTCAAATATTAGACTCTGTACCTCACATACAACTTCTTCCTTTTTAACAAAAATGGTGTAAGCAAGCATTTTCTATGCGTTGTGACTTCAACTTATTATATTGCGGCAAAAAATTGTAATTGGTAAACTAGTTTGAGTTTCATTTCTTCAGATAACTGATACTTGAATCCATACAGCGATTTGAATTTAAAAAATTATACTTTCAAAATGTTTTATATATATATACATGGAAAGACAAAGAGCTATCTATCTATGGTTACGCCAAGATTCTTATCACTGTCTACCCGGTCAATAACTGGGTTATCCAGAGTGAGCCCAAAGTTTTCTTGAGTTTCAACTCATCGTCTTTGAGATCCTATGCATGAAGACAAAGTTCATTTTGATTGATTTTCAGTCCAGACAATGTGATAAGGAAGTGGGTAATCAATTTATTCAGCACCGAATTATTTTTGGTACCTATAATGGCAGTAAATAACGATTTTCGCCAATAGAAGAAGCTGCTGATGATTTCAAAAACCATGTTGTGGTGGCGTCTCAACTGGAATAGAAAAATATTGACAAGTGATGGGAATGCATACAGAAAGTAAAGATTGTATACGGATGTAAAACAATTCAAATATGCTCAATCGAATACTATTTTTCTGGATATCTATCAATAAGTGAAATATCAAAAATCAATTTCAATCAATTGTAATGGAATTTTAGTTCGTTCAACTTACAGATCCACAGAGGTGCCATGAGTACTCATAGTTCAACAACTCAAATATTTACCAACACGCCTAGGATGCTGTGCCTTGTAAACAGCGAAACTTTCTGAGATATTATGTGATAAAGACAAATAAGACGATGGAAAGTTCAGATATCGTTGATCCAGCTCAGTCAAAACAGGGTTGATCCTCTGTGATTTCCCTTTCTAAGAGACGCGACCGGAGAAAATGGATTTCAAACAGTTCGAAAGGTTGGCGGGACTCTATTCATTGAAGTGAAGTTCATTATCCTCTTTATACAGTTAAAGAAAATTCAGCCAAATCAGTGAAAGTGAGTATTGGGCTGTTTCAAAAGTTTTGTCCGTTTCAATGGATATTTTTCTACTGTGTCGTAGTGTATATGATCATACACACATGTTCATTTTTAACAAATTTGTTAGTTAGGTTAGTAATTATATATAAAATTATTACAATGTGTTAAAACAACGATAAAAATAAAATAAATACAACAATAAAAATTAATTGGCGCTCCGGGGCGACTTCATTGATTCCAGTGGCGCATTTGCTTTTTCAGCTGCAGGAAAACCCGGAAAAACCTGCAGCACCACATCATCTGAAGATCTTGATCTAACAATGTCCTCTCTCTCATAAAACAAAATGTAGGGTGTCTCCAGAGGCTCCAATAAATTCAATGCATCGCCAGAACACTTCGTGACACGACTATCGTCAAACTTAAACCAGTTCGTTTCTTCTTTGACCAAGGCGTAATAATGACCACATTCAACGCCAGAACCACAGTGCACAATGACTGCATGAATATTATAACAGTGGTCTGCTAGGTTGAAATGTTCATCTATTTCGAACCTTCCAAATAGTTTCTTGCTTCCGTTAGAGGTTGAGTCTTGTTTGAAAATCATCAGTGTTATTATTAGATTGACTGGTGCCTCAGCTATACTTGTTTCCTTATAACAGTCAGTTAGTTTGGCGCATGTTTGACAATACAGTTGATCATCACCTGTTGAAAATTCCATTTTCAGATGATTTAACAATAAGCTTTGCAAGGACTGGTAATTAGTCGTATTAGGAAAAGCTAGATGAAGTTCCAGAAATTCACATAAGTTTTCAGTACTTCTTGAACATTTAAAACAAAGTAAACAAGTGAGGATTTTTCCAGCAAAAGATTTACAAACACAAGACGAGATGGGTTTTACATTCAGTCCAGAGCGGCTGGGAGTATTGATTTTGCTATTGTTTTGCTCACGAAGAGTATTCAACAAGAACCCCAAGAATTCTAAACAATCCTCTTGTTGTCCTATCGAGTATCTAGTGGACTTCAAAGACTCCAGGAAATCGGTTGGAGGGAAAGATGATACCTTCTTAAGAAACTGCAGCTGCATGAACAGTTGTTTGAGTTTGATGAATAAGCAGGAAACATTCTCGTTCTCGTTCATCATTAAAACTTCGTTCTTGAAATTCTTCGTCATGAACAACACTTGTAAAATGCTATTCATGTAACAAGTGTTTCCTAAATTATCCAATCCAATTTTCTTCTCTAGATTTTCAGGACAACTCTCCACTGATTCGTAAGGAAGAACACGTTTCACAGAATCTTCATAAGAACCATTTCTCAAGCTGCGATCGATCCTTCCAAGTGAAAAAGGGTTTCGTAGAAGGATCGATTCGGCTCTTGCTTCAAGAAGCGCTTCCACTGAAATGGTACCAATTCTACGAGGAATGCAACTCATTTTTTGGGGCCAAGAATGACCTGAGTCCACTGACCGCACTGAAAAAGAAGAAGGTGGATCAATCACTTGTGAATTAACCTTGATAGGAGACTGATAAATATCCACATATTTTGGCTTGTTTCGAAGAGGTTTCAGTTCCGTACTGAAATTAGGGCAATGCATGATCTCATCAAAATTATGTGAAGGAGGAATAGTTCCAAGTACTGAAGCAGCATTGCCACGTTGAATAGCAATACTAATTCTTTCTAACAAAAAAGAGGTAGAACGGTGATCTTTCGTTGCTTGGCCTATTCTCCTGCCGAGTTCATGAACGAATAACAGAGACTCCTGCAATTCTGGAACCTAAGGGTTCCAGAATTGCAGGAACATCTGCTGACAACATAGCTCTTTTCAATATGTCGTTCACTTGGTGATGTCGAGATATACGCCCTGCACTTCTCCTGCAACTCAAACCATGTGTACCTTTCTCATCAACTATACTACCGCAAACACAAGTATGAGAAACACAAATAGATGAACCCATCCTAAGTCCTACTGCTATTCTGAAAGATTCATCGTCTAATAGTGTTCCAAGAGATGCAACAGGTAAAGCATTCAGCCAAGCACCCGATTCCTTGATCATTACTGCTTTCAGACGAGCCTTATCGTATACACTTGTAGATTTCAGAAGTTTATCAGTCATAATGTTCAGGAGAGGTCGGTCCCATACACTTTGTATTTTCTTTTTATCTGTAGGAGGAGCAATATTAGTTGCAGCATGCCAAAGTGATTCACCTTCAGAATAAAAAACGTCTTTGATATTGATAAATATGGAAGGAAGGATGGAATCGATAAGATCGGAAACACTATTGACTGATGACAGAAACGCTGGTAAAGCTAAGGAAGAAGCCGAACGTAGCCCTAATCCGCCAAGGTTTACAGGAAGAGTTGCTTGGAGCCATGAATCATTATTGAAATGATTGTTTGTAAAATATTCCGTCGTGTGGCGGAGTAAATTATCAAATTCGTCAAGTTCTAACTGATTTGACCAAGTGGGGGAACATCTGAGGGCGTACATGAGTTTTGGAATCGCCAAACAATTTTTCAAAAGAAAAAATGCAACGTGTTTTGGAAGTTCATTCAATCTGGTGGTCAGCTATTTGAGTGATTCCCGTTTTTCTCGAAGATGTTCTGAAAGTGAATCTTTAGAGAGAGGAGCACCCAGAAGACTCCATTTAGACTTTTCCAAAATTCTTATGCCAGGAGCCAATTTCAAAATGGATTCGGAAATATTATTCGGAGTTGAAAGAGTAATAAACTCGCATTTTTCAAAATTCAGTTCAAGTCCAAGATGTTTTGAATAATCAATGATTTTTTCCAAATCCTTTGAAACACTATTTTCATCGCCAGCGATTGAGCCATCATCCAAATACCAACAAATAAATTCGGATGATAAGCTTCTAGTAAGTTCGTTGATGGTCAGACAAAAAAGAGCAGGTCCTAAAGGATCACCTTGTTGAACACCTCTCTCAGACAGAATCAGATGTTCACCAAAACTCAAATAGGAGGCTGATTTGTAGCACTGACTTAAGAAGGGATATAATCCTGGAAACGAATCTTTAACCTTACGAAGCATGATGTTCCTATCAATCATATTGAAGGCATTTTTGAAGTCTATTTTCAGGAAAATTTTTGAATCAGGATTTGGATGAAGATTAATATATCTACGAGCAGCATGAGCAACAGCTTCACATCCACCTGCAGTACCGAAACCAAACTGTAGTGGACGTAACATCGATCATAGTTCGTCTTTAATCCTCATACAACCAAGTTTAGCTACCAATCGACGATAAAAGGTACCGACGGCAATCGGTCTTACTCCTCCATCTTTTTTCCGAAGAGCACACAGTGAAGCGCCAAAAAGTATAGAACAAATTTCTGGAGAAACCCTACCAGTAAAAATGAAGTTACATAATTTTGTAACAGAAGAAAGAAGTTTCTGTCCTGAATTTCCAGAGCTGTGACTAATGAGGTCTTGCATATGACTAGGGCGGAAAGAATCCAAACCACCAGCAGAACCAGAACGAAAAGATTTAATTGCCTACGATACTTCATGTTCTGAAAATTGGAACACCGGAAACTCTGAAGAATCGTGTGGTAGTTGCGAATCCAGAGAATCTGTGGAGGAATCTGATCGAGGGTGTTTTGATCGGAGAACTGAAAGTGTGGATTCATCGTATTCGGCCAACGTATCACTTGAGCTCAAGATTCTGATAGCTGACCTAATGTCACCATCAGCTATTTTACTCAAAACAAGCTTAGAAAAGTTTTGGTTATATTTCCTTCCATCGATTTGAGATGGAATGACATTGGTCTTGGAATTGAGAAGTTTGATATTTTTCTTTATGAGAGATGCGAGAGAAGATCTACGGGAGTCCTTGGCATGTGGGATGGAGAACAAAGTATAAGGAAAAGTTAACAAGTTTTCCAAGCTTGTTGGAGAGTTTGTATGTAAGCATTCTTCTATAATTTCGCAAAGGGCAGAGGCAGAGCAATTTCTTGCAGATTTGGGAATCCTTTTTATAATGTGACTGGATCGTTTCAATGAGGACAATTTTTCATGAAACGTAGTATTGAATGACGTATCTTTATTAGAATGAGGCAACAGAACAGAATCGACAGCTTGTGTGAAAGCTGATTCATTCAAAGAGGATTTTGTATTAGAAATTTTATGAACTCTACCATTATGAATTTTGAGACCTTTCGTTGTTTTAAAGGATTTTTCACAAATTTCACAGAATTTGTTATCAAGAGAAAGGCCATCGTTAGCAGTCATTGAAATGAATGATATACAACTACGGTTTAAAGTGAGCAAAATATGTGTTTTATATATGAAAGATATATTTTAAGAATACTTAGCTTTTAGTTGAACTGGTCCACTTGAATTGAATGATTTTTTCACTTCCTGAATTTGACGAACTTATTTTAAAATATAACAGTTGTCAGAAAATTTCTTCAAATGCGAATATTTTCCTTATTTTGATGAAAAGTGGCCGAACTGCAAATTCTGTGGATCTCTCCCACCGTTATGAATTGTCAATTATTTCGGCAGTGAAAAAAAACCAATTTCTCCACGGGGAAAAACACTTTTTTTTCACGATGAAAGTCCTCTTTTTTGACATACATAACATATGTTAGTTAGTTAGTTAGGCGATTTTTGGTCAATTTTTTCGTTATTGATTCGTGGTAGTTCACATTAGACACATTAGAGTTGTCAAGAAGCTCGAAAAATGGGTTCTCCACGATTTGATCGATTGACAGGAATTGTCAACGTTCGATTGTCCTCATTCGCGTTTACGCAATAAAAAACGATCCGTTTTTGGATCGGGTCGTCACGTGTGATCGAAATGGATCTTTTAAGACAACAGGAGATATTCACCATAGTGATTGGACACCGGTGAGCCATCCAGGCACTTCTCGAAGGCGAAAACCCACCAAAGAAAGACCATGGTTACTGTATGGTGGACAGCGGCTGGTGTGATTCACCATAAATTTCTGCAATCGGGCCAAAGCATCACAGCAGAGTCTCATTGTTAGGAAATTGACAAAATGTACCAAAAACTGCGTCAGCAGCAGCCGGCATTAGTCAACAGAAGAGATTTGATCCTGCTCTACGACAATGCCAATCCGCATCTTCAACAAATCACTGTCGGCGAAGAATTGAGCGTCGGAGTTTTGCCTCATCCTCCCCAGATATCTCGCCAACCGACTATTATCCTTTCAAGTACTTCGATAAGTTTCTCACCGGCAGAACTTTTGCCAATCAGGACCAAGTAAAAATGGCCTTCGTCGAACTCATCGAATCTCAAATACCCAATCTTCATGCTGACAAAATTTTGTGTTATGATAGCAAAAGTGCTTGAAATGGCACTCATTTCTATTGAATCGAATAAATATTCGAAGCAGACTCATAAAAATAGACAGAAATTTTGAAACAACCCAACCCAACTCTAAATACCCTACCCCAGCCCAGCATAACTTGTAATATTTTCAGTAACTGATATATTTCATATGAAAAAGTATTGTGGCACAATTTCGCCATTTTGTCAAAAGAGGGGATTGAGGAGTGAAATATGAAAAAGCGTCAACTTAAAACGAGATAACTATTCTGTCTTCTTTGTCAATGTCTTTAAACGGATTGCCTTTAATGTCGTCATTCATGGCAAATTTACATCATGTACACATATCATGATTTCCACCACTTTTTATTTTTCAGTTTTTTATGTTCTATTACAAATTCGTTGACATATAAAAATAATTTCAGTATCAATAATTGAATATTTTCTTTTCAGAAATTTCGGGAAGAAATTGGTGATTTTTATTCTGATGGTATTTTATTTTTCCACTGATATCGGAAACAATATATTCATTTTAGTTGACTTAACAAATACATATTATAATTATTACCAATACCTGATCATGAGGGGTGATTTCAAAAAAAAACAAAACTGTTATTCAATTGTGACTGAATTTATTCATTTATTCATTTATACACTGTTATACAGGTTACCCCAACTACAGAACAGGGATATAAGTCAAATCACAATACAATACAATTACAATTAGTTATAATATAAAAACAATACATCATGGGAAATCCATGATGCATTGGTGGATAGATATTTTCTGACCTATAGCAGAGAAGTTTTAGGAAACGACGTTGTACTGATTCAACTTTCTCTGTATACAACTGATGAGATGGATTTCAGATTATGGATGCATATTCTAATTTTCATCTGACGAAGGCATAGTATAAGGTTTTCGATGTAAATGGATCTCTGGAGATTCGTGCAATAAATCCATACATTCTATTTGCAGCAGACAGAATGGCTTCGATGTGTGGTACGAAGGAAAGTTTTGTGTCGAAGGTAACACCTAGATCGGTGAATGTGAGAGGCCGTGGAAGTGGAATATCGTTTATTGAATATTGATAAGAAAATGGACGATTTTTCAGTGTGTTGGTCATTACATCACATTTACCTGCGTTTGAAGGAAGATTATTGCGAAAACACCATTGCTCAACACGTTTCAGATTGAGGGAGAAATGAAGACAATCATCGATGTTATTGATATCACAATATAATTGCAGGTCATCAGCGTATATCAAACAGTTGATGTCAATGACCTCAACTATGTCGTTCATGAAAGCGTTAAAGAGAAGTGGACATAAGTTGCTTTCTTGTGGAACACCCGAGGTAGCTGCATATTCCACGGACTTGGAGCCGTTGAATATAACATACTGATTCCTGTCAGTAAAGTATGATATGAAAAGTTGGATCAGATTCAGAGAAAAGCCGAACCTGTATAGCAGTAATCCGTGATCAAGTCTGTCAAACGCCTCAGAGAAGTCCGTATATATGACATCATGGCATATATGACATCATGGTTTCAGAAAAATATTGGGTAACATCGAAAAGGTTGGTGATTGTCTAGCGACCCTTCATAAAATCATATTGAAGTGGTGTAATTTGATTACTCAAATAGGGATATAACCTGCTATAGATGAGAATTCAAAACATTTTGGCGGGGTTGCATAGTATTGATATAGGTCTATAATTAGCGACATCAAACTTGTCCTTTTTTTTATAAATTACTGAACTTTAGATAATTTCCATAGATCTGGGATGATACTAGTTTTGATGCAGATATTTATTAATATTGTCAAAGGACGAGCCAAAACATATGTACAATCTCTGACAATCAGTGCAGGGATGCTGTAGGAAACTGTTGTCATTTTCGGTTTTATATGTTTCAAAGCAGCAAATACTTCATTTTCTTCGAAGTATCATGGATGGTCATCGCTCAATTCGGTTGGAGAGCTGGTGATATATAATTTTGAGAAAAAATCAGCAAAGCTCTTAAGAATATCTAAAGGAGTATCTAAAAATTGTCCTTCGTAGGACATTCTGTCCGAAATGCTGGTAGAACCTATTTGTCATTTATATATGCCCAGAATTTATTTGGATTATCTTTGATGTTATGTTCAGCGGATTTGACAAATTGTTTGTATGCGTTGTCCACGTCCAACTTTATCTTTGCCCTCAGACGCACAAATTGTTCCTGGGCATCAACATCACCGCTGTAGATGTAGGTAATAGATATCATTTCAATACCTTATGCTGGAAAAATATATACAGGTGAATGAAACACACTTGCATAAATCGAATACATCAAATATCAGGATTAGTCCATTAAAAGCAAGGTGTTTTAATCAAATTCCAGAAATTCACAAAACTTCATCATTTCAAACGAATGCAGAAGTCTAGCAAATTCTTGATCTTTCGAAAACCTCAAGAAAAATAACTGTAGACTTCCAGCCAATATGACTCAATGATTCAGCATTTGACTAACTGAAATGACTGCTTTACTGTTATTTATTATTCAATTTTGAGATTCTGGAGTAGAGAATGCACCATACCACAAAAGACCCCAACAAACAGAATAACCATTTCAACAGAGTGAACTGGTTAGACTTTGATGACATAAGAAAATAGGCTTTCCTGATCGGAGGCATTATTAAAAAGGAAAAGGAGTGTGTTGCTTGGTTGTGGTCGAAAGGAACCAAACGTTTTGTCTCCCATTGCGGCCAGCCATCATCAGTGTTATGTGCGTTAACTGCGAGGGTGAAGGATATACCTTGAAATTTTAGTCAGTCGACGTTTGGTACTACTACCACAGCCTCGATCTCGATCACAGCCTACCAGACCCGATTTTTTTCTTTATAATAGTGTCTCTTGATATCCATTCATTTTTCTCCCTCATCTGCATCAGGCTTATTAGCTTGTATTAGTTTGGGTATGGAAATGAATAATTGTCACTATTTATTTCACGCAACGACATGAATAACCATTGGAACGTAAGTCAACACCGGCGTCTCGTTAATACCGTAGGAGTGTCAGCTCTGTGTCACTTCTCACAACCGTGTAGTAGTGATCATTTGGTACGATATCACGTGCTCTAAAAAAGTATCGAATAAAACATGTCATACCTCTACATTTGTAGTGCTGAAATTTATGGCATTTTGAGGCAAACCGGTATATTCTCAAGATTGGAGAGAAGTGAGGAATCGTAATTCTAATGATCAGAACAAATATTTAAAAAAAGTGTCAGCGAAATTGAAAGAGTAAATGTCGATTAATCATTTTGTTTTACTCATCATTTCGGCAAAATTTGTTTAACACAGCGAAAAACTTCGAGAGGAATATCATCTCACTGTAGTGGTCGAAAGAACACATCAATCCTATAGTCAATTGAATATTATGTTTGACCTCAAAGAAAACCCATATACTCCTGAATAGAAACTTAAAAGCACATGAAAAACGATTTGAATAACAAAAGGTATGCTTTACTTACTGGATGACAGAACAGCATACGCAATACTCTGAAATGGGTCATTTTTGTGTGGAAATTGTTGGAGATCATATCATACGTCTTTTTTTATTGGAGGAAACATGAAATTCATCTAGCACTGCTCCGAAATAGTGTCGTGCCAACTTCAACAAACCAATAGCCCGATTTAGCAAACACACAAATTCCGGCAAATATAATATTCTAGATATTTGAGATAGCGAACGTTCCCGGCATGTATTCTGAACATTTTCCATATTATTTTCTTTTCGGTTCTTCAATTCTTGAAGAATAAACAGTATTACCCATTACTATTGTCTGTGGTGGTGGTGGTCAGAAGTTTGCTTCTAGCGTATCTGCCTGGTTTTATTTTTTTTCCCAATAGATGTTGTCGAAACGATAAAAAATTCGAATGATTGGTAAGATGTTGAATCTGAAATGAGTAAGTTGGTACTGGCTACTGTTATATGGCACACTCCTCCAGTATTCGTGTTGAAAGAATGTTTTTAAGAAACCCAATCGATATCAATATTTTTCTCAATTCGATATAACAAGATACATCATTCTAACAGTTACCCCAAGGGTTCTCCTAAGCACTCGCTTGTTTTGTGATTCCCCTTGGAATAATTCAGGATTTTCATTAGGTAATCAAAATGAATGGTAATGATATTATAATTGAATAGAACTGGCCGATACTTGATGAAAATCCATATTAAAAACTAATTATTACAGTTTACTGTATGATTTTTACTATAAAAGGTTTTACAAAACCGCAACACGTGTTTCGCTATATAATAGCAAGCATAAACATGTTTGAAAGTTTTTTTTTAAATGTTACGGATTCAGCAATAATTGACTATACTGAATAATCAAACTAAACTTTATTTCACTTGAGATACAACAAACACTTCAACTAGAAATTTCAACTTTTATTTGAATGTCTATCGCCTCACTAGATCACTTCGCGTACCGCAGTGTTACGTCCACTCCACTGTGTACTTGACTGTCTCGATATACCTGCTGCTAGCGTATAAATATCGTATTCGAACATCGTAGAAATTTCGCCGAAGTTCCGTCGAAATCGGAAGCATTATTTTCGCTGCTTCTCGAGTGGCGGGGAATCATCGTACATTCCCGCGCTCTTAGCTACGTCACGTTTGGTTTATGGTTACCAGTGGCGGCCGGAATTACTTTCTTTCGGGTATGATCTACAACAGTACTCCCTTCCCTGAGGTTGTTCACCCTGAACAACATTCCAAGAGGGGGCATCACTATGTGGACAACTTTAGGCTTGCTTCTGGGTGACAATTGGATTCTGTAAACCAGATCGTTTATCTTTTTGGTTACCAAGTAAGGTCTTTGCCATGGTCTCTGCCACTTGGGACACAAAACTTTCCGACGTTGGGGTTGGTAAAGCCACACTGCATCGCCCTCCTTGAAGCTCACTAGCAGTGACTTTTTGTCCAATCTTATTTCCATCCTGTCACTGGAAAGCTGTAATTTGGACTTGGTAAATTCGTTTACAATTCGAAGTCTTTCCTTCAGGTCATTCATATACTCTGAAAGAGGTACCTCTTGAGATTGATCGAAAGGACTGCCATACAATACATCTATCGGAAGGTTCAGTTCCCTGCCTGTTGACAATATGTATAGTGTATAACCTGTCGCATCATATTGGGAGCTCCTGTATGCCAACAGAAAAGGAGGAACCAATTCATCCTAGTCTCTTTGGTTTTCGGAGGAGACAAACATTGAGAGGTACTTATTGATGATGCGATTATGCCTCTTAGCCATTCCATCGAATTGTAGGTGAAGAGCACTTGTTTTTGTCTTATTTATTCCCAACAGAGTCATCATTTCCTTCTATAAATTCGATTCGAAGTTGCGGCTGAGATCCGAGTGTAGTTCTTGGGGTATCCGTGTCTGGCAATTATGTTCTGCAACAGGGCTTCTGCCACCGTTTTAGCCTCTTGGTAAGGTAAGGCTACTACTTCAGACCATTTGGATAAGTATTCCATCACAAACATAAGCTACTTGTTGCCGGATGTGGTCATAGGGAGTGGTCCCAAAATGTCTACTGCGATTCTTTCAAAAGGGCACCCACTGAGGTACTGCTTCAACTTTCCTCTCTGCCTTGTCTTCGGACCCTTTCTCGAAGAGCACAGGTCACAGCGCTCACACCACTCTTCCAAGTCTCGACAGCAATAATTGACCCAATAGTACCTCTCGCGCACTCTTGCTAGAGTTCTATTTACTCCGAAATGCCCTCCAGTGCGACCATCGTGAAGCTGTTGGAGGATACTCGGGATACACATCTTAGGAAGAATCATTAGGAATTTGTGGGTTCTTCCATCCAGGCTTTCCCATTTCCGAGTGAATAGGTCATCTCGAATGATTATGGAGTCTCATTGGAGTCAGTTACCCTTCTTCTGCTGGCCGTGCTTGGAAATCTCTTGCCATTTCGGCCTCACTCCTTTGGCAATCCATTCTCGCACAGTTTTCAAGACAGGATCCTCCTTCTGCGCTACGATGATGTCTTGCCTCGGAAGGTAGTGTTATCCTCAGAGGCTCTAAACGACCGTACCACACCATGGTCAGGTGATTGCTCAAATTGTATGTTCGTATCCCTGGACAAGGGACCCTTACAGGTTGACCCCCCGGGTAGAGGGAACCCGAAGCGACGGGAGGTGACCTTATTACGTCTGGTGGGAGTTTTTTCTCTGGTAACTGGTGACTGTTCAGAAATCCGTCGACAACTGCGTACTATCGTGGAAATCGAATACCTGGGGACTTGGGATGCAGCAGTCAATGTTCTTCTCTTACCGCAGGCTAAATTCAGTTTTTCCAAACCCTGTCGCTCCAGTTCGGGTGATCTCGAACGCCAGTCCCTTCTTTCGTCGGATGTTGGACGTGATCGATAGTCCCGCTTCAAATATCCTTCTCTGCCTCAGTTATAGCATTTAGGACGTCCTCTTGCCTTGGATGCAGTTCCTTTCATCAAATATTTCTTAAAGAGTTCTTCAAGACCCACCGTGAGTCAATCTGCTCCTTTTCATTGATGGCCCTCACTAGAACTTTTCGTTGTTGTCGTGAAGCATTTTCAACAGATTCAAATTCTAGGACATAAATGATGGCTTCATTCAATTGTTTACGACGTGCCATTCTCAATGACTGCTACAGCTTCGTGTCACGAACCCCGTCAACGAAACTATGGACACTAATTCAGTGGGTGAAGTTATTCGGTGCTTCTGGGTAGGCGAGTCTTCCTAACCTTTCAACTTCACCTCCAAACTTTCGCAAGCTTCACGATGGACTTTGAGTTATCACGTACAGTTGAGCTTGGTAGACTTGTTGAGGGTGCTCATTACCATATCTGACCTCCAAAGCTGAATCGACTGCTTCATAATCTTTCTGCCTATTCACTGAAATATTTTGCAGAATATCGGAAGCCTTTTCTCGTAGTACCAGTATGAGAGCTGTTGCGTTCTCTTCATTCCTCCACCAATTTTTTTCCGCAGCGGCCTCAGATTGTCTGCGATAAATTGACCATGAAGATTCGCCATCGAAAGTTGGAGTTTCAATTAAACTACTGCTAGAAAGGGAGGTTGTCGTCTCCGATTTGCATTTTAACGTGGTAATCCTTTTCGGTTCCGGTAATTTTTCCGAAGTTCCCGAAAAATCTATCCAAACTTTTTGTCGACTCCTGCAAGTTTTCTTCCGACTCCTTCAAACTCCTCTTCAAATTTCCTTTCAACCCCTTCAAGCTTCTCATCGACTACTTTATCCAATCCTTCCTTTGTTTCACGAAATACTTTTCCAAATCCTTTCTGAAAAAATTCCTGTACCTCTCCTTTACTTACTTTGAAAGATTTTAAATTTTTCGATAAATGAAGGTACATCTGATTGTCTTTTTTCTGCTTTTCTTGAATACCTAATAGTGTTTCACGATCTTCATTTTGACGTAATTGTTCTTTCTCTCTTCTTCGTTCATCTTCCTCTCTTTTGCGTTCATCTTCCTTTCTTCTGCGTTTTTCATTCTCCGCCAGGCTGGCTTGCAAAGCCTCGAACATTTTCATAAGCTCTTTCATCTCGTCGTAACGGACATACCTTGTTTTCACCATAAAACAGAACATTTTCACTCAATTATTCCGACACCAAATAATTGACTACACTGAATAATCAAACTTAACTTTATTTCACTTGAAATACAACAAACATTTCAACTGAAGATTTCTATTATTATTTGAATGTCTATCGCCTCACTAGATCACTTCGCGTACCGCACTGTTACGTCTACTCTACTGTGTACTTGACTGTGTCGATATTCCCCCCGCTAGCGTTTAAATATCGTAATAGAACATCGTATAAATTTCGTCCAAGTTCTATCTGAATCGGAAGAAGTACTTTCGCTAATTCTCGAGTGGCGGGAAATTATCGTACATTCCCGCGCTGTTACCTTCGTCACGTTTAGTTGATAGTTACCAGTAACGGCCAGAATTACTTTCTTTCGAGCATGATCCACAATAATAATATTATTGTGGATCATGCTCGAAATAATATTATAGTGGAATTCTTGTAGGAAATGATAAAATTCAATCAATGAAAAATTCTTTTCCTTCAGGATTGTTTTTCAATTTCATTTCCTTTTTTTTCCTCTGTTTCTCCTTCTCTGATTTTTGGTTTATTGATTGTTTCATTTTGTTTTTTTTCTCTAATCTTGCATTTCAGTCTTCGGAGCGGTTGATAAGGCAAGTATACATGTCTTCATTCACATTTATATCACAACAATGGGGTTCGTTCATATAAACCTACATACATACACGAAATACACACTTACAAACATATAGGTATGTCAATCTTCATCCAGATACACAACTGACTTTTGATCAACCATATATATTTCTCATAGGAACTTCAATAGTGTTAGATAGTTAAGGTTGATGAATTGTACAATACCAGTTTTATATTTGATAAATGAGAAGTTTTCTTTCAAACTGTGATCTAGGCCCAAAATAGAAAATTGTTCGTTGTGTATGACTTCTTTCAAAAATGGGAATTATTACATTTGAATTATCGATAAATCCAGTATTTTTTATCTTTTCGCCATAGTAAAGATGTTCATTATTATATATCCATATAAAACAGTGATGAATACAAATACATCTCATATAATAAAACTTCGTTTCTTCATAGAGCTGTTCTGTGGAGTAGAGTTTTTTTCCTGAAAATTATTCTGATTATAATATTTTGCATGACTTGGAGATTGTACAGGTTGCAGTAAAAGGTGCCACCCCTCCCGGAAATACAATACCCAAAAACTGATTCTACTAAAATTCTATATACCGTCATTAGATTTTTAATTTTTAAGATTTTTTCCAAATAATACATTTTGTAAAAGAGCTGGTAGAGTCACTTCGTAACATATAGGGTAGTGTAATGAATCTGAAGCCGGCCCTGACCGATATCTCAGCGAGCAAACGCATGACTCATCAGAAATGCACTCGATAAGCCAGGCCAGTGCCGAAATCCCTAGAGAGATACGGAGCGTTAGTTGACGATATAAAAAGGCGGCACTTCTAGTCGGCCAAGGAGTCTGTACCTAGAATTCGAACTGTAAAAATAAATTAAGCGTTAGTTGCTAAGTCTTGTATATAAATTAGTGTGATAATGAAATTTTGTTAAAAATAAATTGTTTGAGACAGTTAACTCGTTAATTCGTTACAACTGGTGTCAGAAGTGGGATTTTTAAAATAAATTTGTGAACGCTTGGTGGACAATCTTTGTATCACAGTGAAATTGACTATAAAACTTTCGCACTTTCGCGAAGATAGACTGGATATTCATTGTGTTTCGCGAAGTGAACAGTACTGGACGACGGAAACATAAACTTATAGACCTTTCTCGCGAATAGACTTGTGAAAATAAATAAGTGTTTCCGACTCCATTAAATAAGTGGACATATTCAGTTTTGAGTAAAATAGACAATAAGAGACAAAATGTGTTCGAGGAAAGTGCGCCTAGCGGACTACAAAGTCGCCGAATTAAAGCAAGAATTAGAGGAGAGATAGCTAGATTTTTCCGGAAAGAAATCTGTACTCCAGAAGACACTATGGGATAACTTGATTAAATTAGGAGAAGATCCCGAAACATATTTATTCGAAGTTTCTGGGGGTGATTTGAGATGTACTTCAACAAAATTCGAAGAGTTTGAAAGATACATTTCTAGAGAATTCGAATAGCTTGAAGAAAGTACTTCTAGAAAATGCAGAAGACTTGAAAAAAGAGCTTTGTAGTGTGGCAAGCCTACTCGAAGAAAGGATAGGAACCATCGAGACATAGATAGACAAATTCAGAGAGGAAATAAAAGGGGAGATCAAAGATGAAATCGGAGCAGGAATGAAGAAAATGGAAAAAAGTAAGGCAATGAAATCAAAGGCGGATGCGAGGCAGAAATCAGCAAGATGAAGAAAACAATTAACGAGTTGCAAAACCAAATCATCAATTCTGCCCACACCACAGAAAATGTTTCCGAAAACTCCATTCCGGAACTGAAAGAGTTCAAAGTCAGTTCTGAACCAGGAAAGTTCTCCATGAAGCCGTCCCAGTTCGACGGAAAAACTCCTTGGGCAAATTACCGCCGACAATTCACGGCCCAGGAACAGGAAGACTATGACCAACTTGTAAAGCATATTGAGCTGCGGTATGGACAGGCCCACCTAGAGCACGTTTACTACTCACAGCTGAAAAACCGCTGCCAGAAATCAGGAGAATCCCTACAGGAGTTTGAAGCCGACATAGATCGATTGGTCCGTCTGGCATATCCTGCTACACCCGAAAATGTAATGAAGCGGTTAGCAGTTCAGGCATTCTCGGATGGACTTCGCGACCAAGAAACGAGGCAGGCCTTGACGCTAGCTCATCCCAAACATCTCGTGGATGCACTGGCAAACGCTCTGGAGTTTAAGGCTGCAAAATAATTCTGCAAGAGCCAGAGCAAAGTTCGAGCTATCGAGGAAGATGGACAAGTGCCTGCTGATATTGAGGCCATCATCAGGAAAGTAATGAAAGAAGTGTTGCCTGAGAGGAAACAAATAAGATACTGGAACTGTGGAAAAATGGGACATGTGCGTAGCAAATGTCCAGCTTTCAAAGAATCGACACCAAATCAGGAAAACTAGAGGGAGTCGATGAGAAGGGGCAATCGTCGACCTGTACCCAGCAAGCCCCTGTAAAAAACGCATATGTTGGTGTTCTCCAACGACAAGACAAAGGTGTTTTCGTAGACGGCCTCATCAAAAACGAGCCTTGCACCATGCTGCTAGATACAGGTGCGACGAGAACCATTTTTGGGCCAACCTTTGTCAAAACACCGGCAAAAATTGAACCGTCAAGCTGGAAGCTAGGCACCGCAACAGGGGAGCCAGCTACTGTACTTGAAGAACTACCAATTGAATTGGTGTTGGGCAGCACTAAATTGAAACATCGTGCATTGGTGGTGGACATCGAGGACGACGCAATCATTGGAATGGACATAATGAATTCCAGAGCGTTCGAGCTGAATTTCCATAACGGCGTCCTACGTGTCGGCGGAGAAGAGTTAGTGCTTCATGGAAGAAGCGAAGAGACAATCAGGGTCCTGTTGGCTGAAGACGTGTGCGTACCGGAAAAGGCTGAAACCATCCTGTAGGCTCGCTTGGACGGAAGTGCGAGCAGCGGCAAGATTTTAATGTTCGAGCCCAAGATACACAATGAGAAAATTGGACGAGGAATCGCACTGGGGAAGACCCTGTTGTGTGTTGATGAAGTTGTGACAGTCAGGGTCATGAATGTCAACTACTTTCCCGTGACCTTGAATAAAGGAACCATGCTGGGGCACTGTTCGTCCATTTCCTCTATGATAAGGAGTGTACGCTGCCAAGCCAACAATTTGCCTAAAGAGTTGGAGAAGTTGATTGACATTTCTTCCAAGGACATACCACCAACTTACCGATCGAAACTGAGGGAGTTAGTCAAGAAGTACCAGGAAATCTACGACATTGGAGAAGGAAAAGGCGGCAGAACGAATGTGGTTCAGCATAGAATCGACACTGGGAATGCCCGATCAATCCAGCAATCAGCGATATGGGAAAAGAAAGAGTCATCGAACCTTCTGACAGCCCCTGGTCTTCCCCAGTCGTGTTAGTGAAGATGAAGGACGGCTCGACAAGGTTCTGTGTGGATTATCGGCAACTAAAGCACGTGACGAAGAAAGACAGCTACCCTTTTCCAAGAATCGACGACACCCTAGACACGCTAGCCGGCTCCACAATTTTCTCTACTTTGGATTTGAAGAGTGGTTATTGGCAAGTTGAATTGGGCCCAGAAGATCGAGAAAAGACAGTTTTCACCATCGGCTCAGGATTGTGGCAGTTCACGTATATGCCATTCGGGCTTTGTTATGCTCCAGCGACCTTCGAGAGATTGATGGAGACGGTTCTCAAGGGGCTCTCGTGGATCTCGACGATATAATCGTAGTCGGAAAATCGTTCGACGATCACTTGAAAAATCTGGAGGAGGTATTCATGCATCTGAGTTCTGTATTGAAACTTAGTTCCAAGAAATGCCATCTGTTGCAGAAAGAAGTCCGTTACTTTGGCCACGTTGTCTCTGGAGAAGGAGTGGCGGTAGACGAACAAAAGATCAAAGCAGTTAAGGATTGGTCCATTCCAAAAGACATACATCAACTTCGAAGCTTCCTTGGTTCATCACCTACTACCGCTGATATGTGTTGGGGTTTGCCAACATAGCCAAACCGTTGACACGACTCACAGAAGGGCAGATTCAGTTCCAGTGGTCTGAGGAATGCCAAAACACATTCAAGAAGTTGAAAAGAGCTTTGATCAATGCTCCTGTTTCGAGCTATCCCCTACCTGACGGAAAGTTCATTTTAGATACGGACACCAGCAATGTGGGACTAGGAGCAGAAATCCATGACAGAGTCACTGGAGGACATCTGGAAGTAACGAAGATTCTCCAGAAAGTAAGACAACGGTTTTACTGGGTTAATTATCGAGCCGACGTCAAGGACTGGTGCAGAAAGTGTGCTGTATGCGCTGCCAGTAACGTACCTAGGATACGACCGAAAGCTCCAATGCGCCAGTATAGTCCTTTCGGAAGAATCGCCATCGACATCGCCGGCCCTTTCTCAGAGTCCGACCATGGGAACAAATACATCCTGGAAGTCATGGACTACTTCAGGAAGTGGGCAGAAACCTATGCCCTGCCCAACCAGAAAGCCTCTACCGTCGCTGACGTCCTGGTAAAGGAATGGATATGTCGATTCGGTGTCCCATTGGAGCTGCATTCGGACCAGGGCAGAACTTTTGAGTCCAACCTGTTCCAAGAAATATGTAAACTGTTGGACATTCGAAAGACCAGAACCACAGCCTTACATCCGCAGTCCGATGGAAAGATGGAACGAATGAATGAGACTATAAACCGCCACTTGTCTAAGGTAGTCTCTAACCATCAAAGAGACTGGGACCAATACCTCCACCTGTTCCTGCTGGCTTATCGTTCGGCAGTGCATGAGTCAACCGGCCAAACCCCTGCCAGTATTATAATGGGCCGAGAGCTGCGGCTTCCTTGCGATCTAAAATTTGGGACGCATCCAGAACAAGACACTGCGGGGGAAGACTATGTCAGCAAGCTTCGGCAGAGAATGGCCGTCATTCATGAACGAGTCCGTCTGAACATCTGGAGTGCTAGCGATAGGATAAAGGAGGCCTATGACATCAAGGCGATTGCTGGGGGATTCGAAATCGGTGACCTAGTTTGGCTGTACAATCCTAAGCGACGCCGTGGAGGAACTCGTGGGAGGGTCCGTACAAAATCATGAAAAAGATTAATGACCACGTCTACCGAATCCATAAGCTACCTCAAGGAAAGCCTAGGGTCGTCCATTTTGATATATTGGCTCCTTATGCTGGAAATCACGACCAAGTTCGCGCCCTCAGACCACCAGAGGATGAAATGACGTTCCAGCAATTCATGTCCTTATACTCGAACGGACAGAAGGTCGTACATGGGGTAACTCGAGAAGAGCCACGAGACCTTTCCAAGGTTCCAGTTGATTACGCACTAGCTCACTGCGTGGCAGAGGATCTTCAAATGTCCAAGGGTATCGCTGTGGTATTCAACAAGAAATTCGGTCAGCTCCAGAATCCAGAAGTCAGAGGAGTGCTACAGTTGAAGAAGGATCAGAGAAACATATTCTACTTGTGACCCGAAAGCATTCTCGAGACGAACCGTCCTATGTAGATGTCTGGAGGTGTCTCACTAGACTGAAGGAGACGATGCTCGACCAGAATATCGTGGACTTGGCAATCCCGAAATCAGCCTCTGGGCTCGACAGGCTGAACTGGAGAATTGTGAGGAGCATATTGGAAACGATCTTCAGATCCAGCGGCATCCAGATTTTGGTGTGCGGTAACCATCTTCCTCGAGCGAGCATAAAGATTGTGGAGTATTACTTCCATCAAACTTCGTAGGGCAGATATGGGAAGTCCTGCAGGTATCAACACACGCCAAGGAAGACATTTCGGGGCGAAACGTCTTTAAGAAGATGACAATGTAATGAATCTGAAGCCGGCCCTGACCGATATCTCAGCGAGCAAACGCATCACTCATCGGGAATACACTCGATAAGCCACCGCGAATAATCCAGGCCAGTGCCGAAATCATAGAGAGATCCTGAGGGTTCGTTGACGATATAAAAAGTCGCCACTTCTAGTCGGCCAGGCAGTCTGTACCTTGAATTCGAACTGTAAAGATAAATTAAGCGTTAGTTGCTAAGTGTTGTATATAAATTAGTTGTGATAGTGAAATATTGTTAAAAATAAATTGATTAAGTCAGTTAACTCGTTAATTCGTTACATAATGTTCGTACCATCTCATATGCTGATCCAAAACTACACCAAGATATTTCAACTTTGATTATTTTTTTATCGAAGGACAATCACATTGTTTCGTTTGTAGACATTTAGAAGAATGTAGTTTTGAGGCAGTGTCAATTGGTTGATCGTTGTTGAGAAGCGTGAAACAAACAAATTTGGTTTTTTTCAGATTCAAACTGAGGAAATTGTAGTTCAGCCATATCTGGATAGCCTTCAAATCATCTGCTGCTGTTCAATATACTCATTGCCATGTTTTGCCAGTTTTCTGAACACTCTCAGAATGATCAATAATCTGAATGAATTCATTTTGGCTGAATCACACAGCATACAACTTAAAGAGAAGTAGTTAATTGATTTGTGATATGTGAGATATGTGAGGCTGTTTATCATAGCGAAAACACGTGTCAAACCATCGACTCATTCTGTTTTGGATATTAGCTGCACACTCGAAAAACGCGACAAGAATGGCCTCTACCATTTCCTTGAAAACAATGCTTTTGATCACATAACATCACCTCATTATCCTTGATATTCGTTGAAGTTATTCGGGGAAGCTACAAGATTGAGAAATATCGACATTTAGAAAAAGATGCACAAAATATATTTTCTTAAAACAATAAGCGTCTTATCGTTGACTCTAGAATTATTTCAAAAAAAATAAATATATCCACAGATACAAGAAACAAATAAAATCTAGATCTGTTTGAATTGAAAGAAATACAATTGAAGTGAAATTCAAGATGGTTTATTCTCAATAATTTTGTCAGATTATTAAGATTCATTCGATAAGGTTGAATAACAGTATTTCATCATTCGATAAAGGATACAGAAAATAACTTTTGTTCAATTTATACTAAGTTTCTTCATTTGTTACGACTGGTTCCAATTTGTCAAACCATTCCCAAATAAACTGAAACATTTTGTCAAAACAAGTCGTCAAATATACAATGGTACCTGCAGGGACCTTCAATAAGTACCTGAAATAACAACTGTCACCTAAATTATCAATACCAATACTAAAACAGTTACTATTTATCTTCTTTAATATATCAGGATCACCAACCAATGATCTTCAGAAACCTATTTGTGGATTTTTCCAGCAACCAATGAATCCTGAACTAGTTGTTAAAATTCACAAGTTCAAAAGGAGAGACCTACAAAATTCTAGTTGATCATTAATGGTTTTGAAATTTGGGTTCCATACAATTCATTCATTTCCTGTGCTTCTAACAAATTCATCCCATTTCTTTTATTGCACGTATGTAGAATTTTCATGTCTTCTTTATTTATTGTGTGGGTTGTTTCTTGTATAGACGTCAATATGAAGCTGATTTTTTATCTGATGTAACATATTGATACATGTATTATCAGACAAAAAATCAGCTATATATTGACATAAACACAATAAAGAAAGAAAACATGAAAATTCTTCATACGTATAAGTAAGGAAGAGAGATGAATTTGTTGGAAGCATTCGAAATAACTGAATTGTATAAAATCCTTCTATCACATCCCTCAATAATCAACTACAACTACAGTTCTCTATTTTCGATATAAAAATGTAGGCTTTCACGTTGATTTTTTGATTGGACGTGTCACGCTCCAGTTGATACGTCAAGAACAGTACTTCGACCACGCCACTGAAGATGACTGTCGCAGTTGCAGTTGAAACGTTTAGAGATTATAACGGAAAAAGACCACGGCAGAACCCGGAAACAAATCGAAACATTTTCCCACTTGAATTTATGAATTTTGACACCAGTTCAGGGTCCATTGGTAGCTGAGAAAATCCAAAAGTAGGTTTTTGGGAATCAATAATTGGTGATCCTGATATATTACAGAAGATGAATAGTTATTGTTTTAGAATTGGTATCCATAATTCCGGTAAATTCTGTTATTTAAGGTACCTATTGAAGGTACTTGACTGTATCATTGTTTTGGGGACTTGTTTTGACAAAATGTATCTGAGAATGTACTTGAGAATGGTTTAACAAACCGAAACCGGTCGTAACAAATGAAATCGGATAAAAGTATTTTTTTATTCTATGTTCAATATAAATTTCTACATAATAAATAGGTAATCAATTGAACGAGTTATTTCATCATTCATAATTTTCAGGAATATTCGAGGACACCTTTCAACTCTCGGTGCACTCATGGAAATATTTATAATGAACTTCCAATTATTTTTATTACTTTTGAATTCTTGATTCCAATTATCCGACGAATGTTGAAAACATCGATATTTTCTCAAGATATAACTCTGAATAGTCTTATTATGTTTAGCGAGAGTTCTGATTCGTTTGGCTAATGTGAAAAATTTTCTTGTATATAATATTCAAGAAATATATTCTTGATTCGTTTGTGTTCATTCAAACGTATTATCAGTTGATTGAAAGTAGAGGAATGCTTTGCACAGAAAGGTATTTCAATGGACGAGGACCGAAATTGCCTTTTGTTGTTTCATGCTAACCAATCTAACTCTTAATGCCAATGCCCTGTTTTTCAACCAACTTTTCAACGATAATTCTATATTTTGGTCATCGGTTCACACGCACAGCAGTTTAGGATGGTACATGAGTCAATGATCTGGAGTTGAGAATATCAAAGACAAATTCTTGATATTATTTCATCGTCAACACTTCTTTGATCAAATTGGAAGGGTATATTTTTAGGAGAGATTAGTTTTTGGAAAAGAAAGATTTTGTTTTTCTACTTCTCCATCTTGATACAAAAAATGTGGGAATCTTTCAAAGGAAGGAAAACTGCAAACAATTTCAAAAATTGACTGTATACAAATATGTGTAGATCATGCGAAAAAGTACAGCTTGTCAAATGTAAGAAGAGCTTTCTGAATTCCGTTATGGTCCAGTCAACAAGATGTGCGTTCGTCAGAAGACTATGAAAGCGTAAGAGAAAGAGAAACTATTTTTCTAGATTTCACAAGCTATAACTTTCAGACACGAACTGGAGGAAAAAACACTCTCGAAACAGCTATTTTCTCATAAACATTGAATTACATGAAGGAAAAATACTTTCGATACAAATCTATACTAACATTCTCAATGTGAAAGTTTGTGAGGATGAATAAATGTATGTATTTATGTTTGTGGCTCTTTCACGCCTAAACGACTGCACGGATTTAGATAAAACTTCACATTAATACAGCATATATATATCAGAATAGCATATAGGCTACAATTCACAAACGTTATGTGTGATTTTCGTTATAATATAACGATGAGTATTGAGTAAGTCGCGTCTACTATAAGACGACGAGAGACGATGCGTAGGGGTAGAGGGGTGGTCTAAGCACCATTTCCAAAACAGTTTTGAAAATGGTATAATAGCCGAAACCGGTCAACAATAAAGAAATATAGTGGAAAATAGACAAAAGTGTGTTTTTGTAGTGTATCCTCATTTCATTTTTATTTGACATATTTTCTTGGTTTCTATTTGGTCCATTGAGTTCATTTTCATAGTACTCAGTTTTTGAATATGCTGTCAATTCATTTGGTGTATGTCTATTTTCAGTATATTCTGTTTAAAATTGATGTCTTATTAACCATCGTCAAGAAATACCTCTGAAGTTTCACTCCTATGAACTGTTGAAGTCAATGAATTGAATAAAGATGGCCCTGACAGAAGAATGCGGATATGTGGGTTTGATTGCAAATTGGAACGGCATAAAATGTATTCATTTTGGTGAAGAACGCACTTATTTCTTAAACGAAAATATCTACCACCAAAAAGTGTGATATTGGTCAGATATGAACCCACATATTCTTCGAGAAGGTCACATTCGAACTTATGAGAAAATATATTATTGGAAAATCATTTTGCTGGTCCCATAAATCTCAAGAAAAACCTGATATAATTGAATTTTTTTTAAAACCTCATTCACCCACGGATTCAAGAAATTATAACCAACCGTTCTGTAATGAATCTTGAACAGCTCAACTGATGGTCTGATAAATCTACTATATCAAACAAATGAGGACAAATAAACATCCAAATAAAGCTTAACATTGGTACCAGTCAAAAGTGAAAAAACATGGCTAGGAGAAACAGAACTCACCAAATATCTGTTTCGATCTAGTGGCTATCCTGATCCACACCGTGTTAGGAACCACACGTTGAAAGGTAAAACCTCGTTAGTCCTTAGCTCGCACAAGTTTATCAACTTTTGAGAGTTGTCGTTCGTATGGGGGCGACAGCTGATTAACGGAAAAATAGATTTTTTTACAACACCGATATGGATCACAATAAGGTTGAGAAACATAAGGGTTCCAGAAAGTGAGGGGCGATAAACGATATTATAACAACCGAAAAATTATAGGCCGGCGAAAGAGCAAAACGGTCAGGATTAATAGAAACGGCCAGGACGAATACACCAGTCCAAAGGGTTCGAGGAGAACAAGTTAAACATTTCCTGAAATGGTTTTGTATGTATAAGATAAATATAAATAAAGTTGAAATGGAACGTGACCGTTTTATGCCTTTGAAATCAACAATTATTTTTCCAATGAACATTCATTTCAAACAATCTGAAGTGGGATGAAGATGGTACGAACTTTCCAGTCCTGGCTTTCAACATCAATAACTTCGCAACCGTTTGTTAAAAATAAGAAAAGGAGGTTATTTTATTTGGAAGTGAAATACCTTGTCGCACAGATCTTAAATATGGGTGGGACATGTCTCTTGGTTAGGAATAGAAAACATTTTTTATTTTATTATTATTTTTTGTAGTTCAATATATACGACTATAATATGCGTTTACATCGATGCACAATATAGGAGGACACGAATTGGTTCAGTACATGGGGCATGAGGCATTTCACATGAGTATCAGTGATATCAAATTACAAGTCTATCACTAAAATTACAGTTTAAAAAAAAACAAACGCATCACGCCGTAGACCATCGAACTTTCGGAGCACAGCAATTTTATACTTTCCGCACTTTTTAGGAATCTGCAATTGAATCCCTATTCAATTGGTTCATCTCATGTCTCAAATCTACTCTTTTACTATTTATAGCTTTATATCTAACTGAACCTAGAATCTAATCTAGTTCTGACTCTCGAAATCTGGATTCTAATTCTCGACTGAATTTATGTTCAATTTGGGTGAATGTTTTAATTTCTGATTCTCCCGATCTGAACGATATTGGTATCTTCATACATCTCTCCCTGCCATCAAAGTTGGCCTAATTATCCCCACTCATTTTTTGGTGTACAAGAGAAGGTCACTGGCTTACCATAGCTAATTGTTTATAGATATTTCGCAACAAGATGATACACAAAAAAAATTGCTGGATAATCATCTATATATTGGGCAATACCCATTAACTTTAACGAGTTTCTCGTGTCGTTTATAGTCCAAAACTGGACACTCGTGTGAACTCGTTTACATGGCCTCCACGTATCGAACTATTGCAACATCAGAGGTATATATGTGTAAATTTCCCTCTCTTCTGACTGAGTCACGTTTCAGTTTTCAAAATTTGATAATCTAACCTTCATTCTTGCCGTGCTCCGTGGTTCGAATGTGTAGGGTTAGGTGAGTGCACTATTGATTGAATATTCACTTTGATTTTGGAAACTCATATATTTATTTATTGATATAGATTTTTATCGATGTCGAATTCCAATATTAATATATCTTGAGCTCAAAAATTATTTATGGGGTTGGTACATTTACAATGTGTTCTGATCAAGTGAATCTAATAATTGAAATATTATACTATTAGGTATTGCTCATCGTTATTCATAATATTTTAATGTTTACTGATTTCTACACACTTCAAAAACCACCTTCATACCTAGTTCCTTGAGAATCTTTCCAAAGTGCTTCGTGTATTGGTGTTATGAAACTGATATATATTTATCTAGGTTTAAGTCGATTTTAAAAGTCAATATTTCGTTCATTCTTAACCTTAATATTTTCCTCCTTATTATATCATCTACCGCGAAACCGTAAATGGCTGCTATTTCCTGTATTGTACGTTTTTCTTTCGTGAACCTCTTATGTGTGAAAGGAAAACTCAAAAGACGACGCACTGGAAAATTCAGTCCAGCACGTTTGTGCTGTCGGCAGTGATGTGAACTGTCAGAAATATACCTGTACGTGCTTGTTTCCTTTCTAAGCACATCGTATTCTAGCCCTCAATATTGGCTCCTCATTACCAAAACGTCAAGGAGTGGAAGATGTCCCTTATTTTCCAACTCGTTCAAAAAGGGAACTAAGTGCTCAATATACGATTTTTTGTTATCGAATATCGCGAAAACATCATCCACATACTTTAGCCATATCTTAGGAAAATACTTTGACCTTTCTTTGAATTACAATTCGAATCTGTTCATGAACAGGTTTGCCAGGTAGGGGGACAAGGGATTACCCATAGTCATTCCCTCCTGTTGTTCATAAAAGCAACCTTCTACCTGGAAACGGTTTTTTTTGTTTCATACACAAATCAGTGAGAAAAACGAATTCATCAACTCCGTTATTTTATTGAAATTACTTTTTTCTAGTGATTTCCTGAGATATTATAAGGTCTGTGGAAGGAAATAAGGAACTAACATCAGAAGAAATCAAAATCTCACCTTTTTGCAGAACGATGTTTTTTATATGTCGTATGACCTCTATGAGTTTTTTATACTAAAACCTGGTTTCGCAATAGGCAAGCCTTCAAATTCCTCAGTGAGCCATTTTGCTATTTGGTACGTAGGAGATCCAATAGCTGACACGATGGGGTACATTGATTTTTCCGGTTAGTGGATTTTTGGGTGTTAGGAATCACACATTAACAGGTGAGACCTCTTCAGTCTCTAGCTTGCACAAGTTTCGACTTCTGAGGGTTGTCGTTCGTAAGGGTGCGATAGCTGGTTTATGAAAAAACATTTTTTTTAATATAGTTTTGACACCGTTTGGTTGGAAACTTCTGTTTCAGTTGAGGGGTGAGTATGTTGTCGTATTTCTTGAGAACGTATTTCACTTTACCAATCATTTTTCAGTAACGGGTTCCTGGACAATTTTGCATACGGTCTTTGTCTTTCAATTGCTTGCTAAAATCCTTTTGGTTTCCATCTTCATTTATTGAATGTTTCCGTTAATCTGTTATCATGTTCCTGGAGATTTGACTGCTGACTTTCTCCCCAACTAGTCGATTCGAAGAATGAGGCATACATTGAATCGAACTTTCAACATTAGCAGCGACATCCTCAAGGACTTCCTCGAAAGACGGGATGCCAAATTTCAAACCGTCGTTCAAAAGGTTGACCTCTTTCTTATCATACGATTGTGATGGATGATTTTCGACAATATTCATGACTTTCGGAGTGGCTTTTTTTGGTTTATTCTTGGATATAAGGGTTTTGACTTCCTTATTCAGCGTCTCTCGTCTATAGATACTTTCAAGGAAAGTGTTCAAGTGACTTGACACATTCGATTCCACCAAGAGCGGCACATATCAGAAATTCGCGACGGACTGTTGCTGCTCATCGTTTTGAGGTTGATCTCAGTTCACCTCAAACTTCACTCTTCACGAACTCTTTCATCTGGAGAACTGCGTGTATGTGGAATAAACTTCCTGACAACGTTTTTCCAATCGGATTTGATCTTCAGCGATTCAAATCCAATGTGAATCTCTACTTTCGCACAGGCACCGCTCTGAGAGCGCCTTATGGATTTTGCTATATTTCTTGTGTTTTTTACTTGAAACAGAAATCCTGATATATAGGGTGTAACTGAATAAGTGTAAAACATTCAAGAAGGTAATTCCTCATCGAAAAAAGATAGGTTCTTTCATATAAAGAAACTTCATTGGAGCATCCCTTGTTGAGATAGAGCCCCTTAAAGGGGTACATAAAATCTGTATAACAATTTTTTTCACAAGCACTGAAAATGTTACAATATTGAAATTAACCTGACGTTTTGTACTACCAAAAAGACAGTTAGCCAGTAATTTATTATTTGGTTCACCCCATGGTTGTAAGGGGTGGAAAACGCAACCTTTAAAATTTATTTCCAATGTAACGTTTTGTCTTATTATTTGTTCAGCATTTAAAAATGTATTTTTGATAGCCTGTTCCATTCTAAACAAAAAATGTCTTTGGGTTTTTTGCCCAAAATAAACCAGTTCGTAGCAAAAAATTATTTCATGAACAACTACAGAGATACATCGTCATAAATTCAAACTGGATTTATTGTTATTTTGTAGTTAGTACCTGCATTAAACGATTAAAGGGTAATAAACAAAACTTATTTATCAATAACAAAACACATAACATGTAGAAATCATAGTGAATGTTCAATATGTCTACCTTCAGACATCACGCATACGTCTAGACGTCGGCGCATTGAGCCACGTATTCGATCAAATATTCCTGGAGTCTCTCTGATTACCCTGCACGCATCGATGATGCGGTTTCTCAAGTCCTCTACATCGCGAACAGGAGTACGATAAACCAAATGCTGTAAATGGGTCCAAATAGATAAATCGAGAGGATTGAGATCCGGGGATCGAGCGGGCCAGTTCTCTGGTCCTTCTCGACCTGTCCACTGATTTACATATTTTTCAGTTAAACGCTGACGTGCTACTTGACTAAAATGGGCAAGAGCCCCATCATGCATAAAAAACGTATCCCTTCTGACGCCCAAAGGAACTTCCTTCAGCAGTACTGGATGAACTTTTCTTAAAAATTGAATCGAGGAGGTAGAAAATGAGGCCCAATTAAATCATCCCCAATAACTCCGAGCCACACGTCAAGAGAAAACTGTTCTTGATGGTTAGTTTCGACAATAGCGTGAGGGTTTTCATCAGCCCATACTGACTACATTCGTCTGTGAATTCTATCGTCTTCAGAAAGTCACAATTTCTTCTAATCATTTCCAGCATCCAGTTGCAAAATTCAAGACGGTTCGAAAAGTCTCGCGGTAACAGTGCCTGTACTCGTTGCAGATGGTAAGGGTATAAGAGTTGTTTCTTTAAAATCCGAAATATCGTCATATGATCAACATACAGCTGGAAAGCAATCTTTCTAGTACTGGTAGTAGGTTGTTCTTCAATCAAATTAAGTACTGCTTCCTCAAGCTGTGGTGTTAGTACTTCTCGATGGCGACCACAATCCTGCGTTCTTTTGTCGAATGAACCATATTCTCGTTATCGTTAAACACCTCTGTTGAAATAACGGTTTGGTGTTGGGAAAAAACTCCCGTAATATTCATCACTACACCAAAGGTTCCAAACAGTGCATCACAAATTGATAGAACCCTCTTGGCGGCAAGTGATGTTAAACTATTGGATCATTGATCGAAAAGTACTCGATTGTTTGGTGATTATTCACGTCCGCACTATTTGCGCAATAATGGTCACACCCAATCACTATGGATATGTAGCAACTGAGTATTTTCTGACATTGTATTATTTCAAAATGAAAAAATCCGAGAATTATCATACACTCAATATATATTCACCTGGTTTGTATGAAGGTGATTGACAATGTTTCATGATGAATTTCATTAATTCCCACTTCCATTGTCTGATATTATATAAAATGATTTGAAATTCCTGAAAGAAATAATAGAAAAGAAGAATCAATGAATAGCGGTCATCACCCAAAGACGATTGTGGATACTAACAATCGAAACGTCGTGAAGTGACTTGGCTTGAAATCTCTGAAATTTTTTTTTAATTTTTGTTTAATTGTTCTATTTTTACTTATATTTTATTTCACTGTTATTTCATTCCAGGTGTTTTTTTTTCTTAAAAGAATTGTTATTTTCATATTTTTTTTTAATTCTACTTTTTTATTAGTTCTTTCAGAGATTTCAAATATGTTTATATAAAATTAGATAATGGAAGTCCGAACTAATGAAATTCATATTCAACAGGTTTGTCTTCTCTTCAGTTCATATTATATTCCGCTTCCAATTGAAATGCATTCATTTGTGTTCAACCAATTCCAGATCATCCTATAGATAACGGTGAGTTTTAATGAATATTCCTGTTCAAATCAACAACATATCCTAACTGTTCGGAGCTTTTCAGATCATTTCGACTTATCGAATTCCTCTTATAGAAAGAGAAAACGAATACAAATAAATGCATTATGCCAGGTGGATAAAAATCTATCGAGTCACTTCAAGCATAAATTCATTATCTACAAGAATAATTTAAATGTTATTCAGTTTGAAAGTTAGGTATTTCAACTCTCTATAAAATGACCTTCACTTTTTTTTCATTTTCAATAAACGGTTGCGAAGTAATTTATATTGAAATTCGGGACTGGAAAATTCGTATCATCATCATTCTATTTCAGATTATTTGAATGATATGGGGAGCCGACTTTTTTCCTTATGAACCGTTAAAATGCCACCACCTAAGACTGATTGCGTGTTTTATTACAAAAATAAATTCAAGTCTAACGTGTTCGTAGTCACAGGGCTTCTCTTTCCGTTCCAGAAAGCAGTTTTTGTCCGGAGGTAAAATTTCTGAGGGGAAAGCAGTACAGAACAAAGCGTGCGAGATTTTCTTTTATGTTGTACGAGACTTCTTTTTATACATTCCTTGTGCGAACGGAAATAATCTTTTAGGCAAAATTTTACATGGAGTTTTACATCATATAATGAAAAATATTCAAATCTGCAGTTGATTTGGAATTCGTAGTATTTTCATGATCAATGTGACAGTGAATGATCAGTTTTTGGTAGAATTGAAGAACTAGTTCGCGAATTATTAAAGAAAGTATGAATTATTAGGCGTTTGTAACTTATTCAGAAATTAATGAGGGAAGGTTCATTGGACTGTGACAGTTCATCAAATCGTCTTTAACAACGAATACAAGGTGGACATTGTCGACTCCATTCTTTAAAAATACAAAACAAGCGATGGACCAAGTCTACCCAGATTTAGGAAACGAAAGTGTCGGCTATAATACATTGTCATATTTTGGTGAACCTACCAATAATATTCCCTGTTTTTTGAGAAAGTAATGCTTGGACGTGGCTCACAGAACGAAAAAAAGTTTAAATGAGCCTATCAAAACCAATAAAGACAAAACTTCAGTAACAGATAGATCAGAAGTATATAAGTTGACTTGTGGCTCTTGCCCAATACTTTATATTGACAAAACAGGGAGAACTTTTTTCTAGAGAATTGAAGAGCATGGAAGTGGTTTCTTGAATGGAGAGACCAACTCCACATTCGTAAAAAATCTTTTGGCAGAGTCACATGAGTACAATCATTAATATGACATGTTACATTCAGAAGAGAAAAGTTTGAAACTCGGTCTCTTAGAATGCTTACAAAAAAAAAGAATTTTTTTTTAAATGTGGAAACTGGTACACGAGCTCAGGTCATTTCATTCATTGAATTAGAAATTGAGGTACACATTCAACTTTGATTGGCTGTATGAAACACAGGTACCTCGAATACAGGTACTTCAAATTGTGAAACATACATGAATCACTGAATTTGTAGTTGATAAAGACACGCCTGAAAAATCTATTGTATAGCGGAACACGTGTTGCGTTTTTGTAAAACTATGTAGTGAAAATCTCAAAACAAAGTGGTTTTTGAATATCTCGTAGGTTTCAATAATCTAATAATGAGTTCTTCTGAATGAAAAACTGAAAAAAAAATCGTTATATGTTCCAATCTAGGATTTTTAAATGTTTCCAAACGTTTTACACATGTTTATTATTCTATCCAATGTTCGCGACGTTAGCAAACATTTCATGCCGCGTTAACCGATTGTAAGTCATCTTATTCGCATGACATGGTATACTTATCGCACATAAGATATTACAGGTAATATTTCAGAAGTTTCATTTTCTACTGAAAGCCGACAAATGTTGAGGCGGAAATAAAAAGTTCCAACTTCCTCTGTGCAGAGTTATAGATCTTTCTGTGCCATAAGTTGCGTCACTTGAGAACTACCTAGATTTTAACGCTCAATTCACACGCATGAATGTATTCGCAAACAGACGCAGTTTGTTCCAGCCGGGAGGCTTTTTCAATTGAGAATTGTAATAGAAATTTCAGCGAGGAGAAAGCGTTTTCTCGGTGTGAACGAATCAATAAGAGGCCGTAACTCTCCGGGCGGTATTGGCACGGTGACTTTTTCAGATTCAGAATATTCTGTAGTGAACTGTCGTATTGATTCCATCACAAATATCCGAAACTGTCTGTCATTCACAGATAACGAGCTACACTTTCGGCCTAGTATGACTCCATTCGAAATATGTCTTTCTGTGATATGCTTCAAAATTTTATGGCCAGTACATCAGTTATGGAGTTGAAAAATATGAAAGTATTTAGTAGTACATGCCATTAAAAAAATTCTATTGCCCGTGCATTGTGGATGAATCTGAGACTGCAGTGGAGAATCGGGAAAGAATCGATTGGTTACTCAAATCGATTTTGAGTAATTTTAGCTATATTTGATTTCATTAAATACGATTTGTTCCATTTATTTACTTAGCTGACTCTGAAGGACTATTCAAAGTTGTTTTCTGTATACAAGAGATAGAGATTTGGAAGATTTGTGGGAACGTTGCCTATTTTAGATATCAAAACTCTATTCTAGTTTTGGTGGATCGAAAGATATATGAAAAAATCTCTAAATTCATAATTTTATTTTTGCTCCCGCCTTAGTAACATTAAACGGCTCATCAGAATATAAAGATAGGATACTTTTGAAATAGTTTGCTGATACTTTTTACTGGTTTTGGAATATGCAACTTCTCTTAGGAATTAATTATCAGAAGAGATATTGCTCATTCATCTTATACATTCGTATTTGTTTTACCAATTAATTTTCGCAAGATTCGAGGCGTGTTTACCGACATTTCTGGTCTCCGATATTGGATGAGGGCTTCGTGTTCTTTGAATCGAGTTTTGATAGCTAACTCTGTCTAACCGATATATTTTTTCCACTTTTTCATGCACAACCTATTTTATATATCCCCCAATTTTCAAATTCCAATATCTTGTCTCTACTGTTAACTTTCAATTGTTGAAGTGAGCAAAAAGTTTTGAAGACTGTTTTCACGTCCAATTTTTTGAAAATACGATCGGATTCGTTAGTGAATTTTGGTTTCTATGAAAGGAAAATGAACTTTGAAACTATGTCTTTTGGAAAAGCAAATATTTACGCCCCCAAATTTCAGTTTCGTAATTAACTCAACTACTAATTTGAATACACGTTGCGTTCAGCTATGTCACTAAAGATATTTTTCTCAAGATCGAACCATTGTTTGCTTGAAGGAAACTTAACAAGCCTAGCAAGCCTAGGAGAGTTTAGACCTGTCATTTTGTGTTGTGAACAATGGTACACTGTAAAAAAAGTGTAGTCAATTTCAACTTAAAATGTATCAAAATTTTGGTTAAAATAGACGTCCTTTAGTTTTTAAGCGAAATCAACAAAAACAATAAATTGAAACCGTCAATAAGTGAACATCTTATTCAAATCAACAAAATTGACTTTTGTTGCGACAAGCGAAATATTTTTGAGTTGATTTTCTTTCGAGCAATGTCCTCTCAATGTAACGATTCATGATTTTCACAATCTAAGTTTTGTTCATTACTATTGATTAACAATTTTCTATGTTTCTGATACAACTTTTGTTCCTTATTTTTTTTGTTTTAGATCAATATACTCACATTGTTGGATTCACAATTCACAATTTTTCACTGTGTTGTTGAAATTAACGCGGATTCTTTGTTAAATCAGTAACAAAATTTTGCTAAACCAATCATAGTTCAACATGGTTCCACTGAATCTGTGATCATTAGAAACCTATTATTTATAAATAAAGCAGAGTATAAAAGTAAGGATAATATATATGATTCGGATGGAAATGATACAAAGATATATATGTATATATATATATATATATATATATATATATATATATATATATATATATATATATATATATATATATATATGAAATCTGAAGTTTTCACGGATAGGAATATGCTGAACTGGTTTTTCCGGAAATTAGAGTGAAATTAGAGATACTATCACAAACACGGATCAAATAAACCAGTTCAGCATATATATATATATATATATATATATATATATATATATATATATATATATATATATATATATATATATATATATATATATATATATATATATATATATATATATATATATATATACATTATATACAGTGTGACCCATTTTTAATATAGAAACACCCCCCTGAAATGTGAAGTTGTGAATCGATTTTAATAATTTTTTTTTAATGTCAAGTACTAAAAGGTCTACCTTGGGACAAAACTTGAAATGCATACTACGATATTTTTTCTAAGTCGAAAATCGGGATTTTTCATTAGCGATTTTTTTATTGAAAAAATCACTACGCCACTGGATTCAGAGTGCCTCTAAATAGGTGTGACCACAATTTCATGGGAAAATATTCAATATTAACAAAGTTAATACATATCATTTGTATGTTGTGACCAACTTTCGTGATGAAAATTATATTGGTTGGGTAATTTTCCAAAGAAAGTATTATTTTTGCTTCGTAGGAAGGATGAAACCCTGTTTGATTTCAAAGCAAAATATTAAATAATAATAAAATATTAAATAATAAAACCATATTATGTCATTTCACGAAATTGCGGAAGGTCCATCTCTTACGTATACAAAACAAAATGTTTTCTGGAAATATTTACCAAAGTTAAAACGATCTATGAAAACACTAATGATTTTATATTAATATCGACACGTAGGAAATAAAACGAAAATTCATCCTAGATTGAGTGCATGCTCTTAAAATATGACGGGAATGTTAATAAACGCGAAAAAGTCTCATTATTCCGCATTCTCCTATTGTTATTCTGCACCAGCATTCCAGCGATACGTGTAATTCATGCGGAGCACCTTTCATTTATAAGGAGAGAGAAGTCGAAGGCATTTTCCTGATCGTTTCCAGACCGAGGACCGCGATGTATGTGTGCACGGGGTAATCTTTGTAGATGTTTTTTTAGGATAAGTTATTGCCCCTCGGCGACGTGATTTCACTAGAGGATAACATTCGTTTGAGAAAGTTATCGGCTGCACCTTCGCAATTAGGTACCTGTTTTGTTTTAGGAGTCAACTTTGAAGTTATCCATTATGTATAATCTATACGAAGTCAATGTGAACAGCTAACTAAAAGACTAGTGTACTAATGTACTGTTCACTAGGATAACCGTTTTGACCCCACAAAACGATTATTCTTTTCAGATATTGTGATAACCGAAATTTGAGTGAGATTAAACGACGTTAACCCATGCCACTTGTCGCTCAAAGTTTGGAAAAATCCAAATTTTTGTGCAAAAAACTGACATATGGAGCCATAACTCCAGAACGGTAAATAATATAAACACGCATCATATCTCAAGAAAAAGCTGATGATGTTCTTCAAAATTCATATTTCAAGCATTATTGTTGTATTTTGAGTCAAACTGAGTTACAACTGCCTTAAGCCCCAAAAACGTGACGTGGTATAGTCTATCCATTCCCAATTGGAACGGCAATGAAAATAAGAGTACAGTCATAAACATTTTTTGCCTGTGGCCCCTAGTCGCCCAGATAGTTAGTAAACGTGCTATCAAATGTAGTTGAGGAGTAAAGGCTCGGCTAGCTGGACTGGCTAAATACTAAATTTTTGTCCGTCTCACAATATTTATTCATCAGTGCCGTGTGTTCGTGGGGTTAGGTGGGGTAGTGAGTGGTTTTGCAAACCGATTTTTGAAAACCTTTTCTAGAGATCAATTACCCTAACACCAAACTGATATTTTTGCACTCGGCGCGCGTTGTTGACAAATTGATTTGCAGGTAGTGGTTCCACTTGTTGATTACCGAAAAATCAATTAGAATAATCATCATTTAACAAACAAAGTCCACATCGGACCAAAAAACTTTAGGTATATGAACAGCTAACACTTGTCTTTAGATTCACTATCAATTTGCTTCTCCTGAAGATGCTAACCTTGTTAGCGAAACGCGCGTCGAGTGCAAAAATATCAGTTTGGTGTTAGGGTAATTGATCTCCAGAAAAAGTTCTCAACTTTCACACCAAAGGTTCCAATCTCATCGTTTAAACCGATTTTTGTGAAAATCTTAATGTTTTTGGGTACTTTCATCAATATGGCTTTCTGGAGATCTTTAGAAACAAATGATAACATCACGTGTGAGGAATCTGTGTTAATCGACAGGGATCCGTAATTTGAAAATAAGGACTCACATGTTCAAGTTCAGCGAGTAATTTTAAATATTCATGAATGCTTGAAGAAGGAAAACTGTTACACTTCATAGAATGCTATTGTGAATAGAATATGCCAGTTAACGAAATTATCTTGTTCGACAGTTCTTCGAGTCAATAGAATAGGATACGTCATTGACCATGCAATCAAACGAAAACAAAGGAATAAAAAATTCGCAAACGTTGATGGTGCTACAAATGATGTGATTCGGCGAACAATTTATGGTATATACCAAAAAAATTAAGTACCAACCTTGGAAATGATTTGGTATAAATTACTCGACTATCCCGATTACAATTACAAACTCTACGAGGTGTCTCATTAGCTTCATATATAAAAAATTGAACAATCGGCATTGTTCAACTCCGACAATAATATTTGAGGCGAATGAAAAGCTACCGATAATCCAGCAAACACATAATCTACCTCGACGAAACTTGGTTTGACATCCATAATGTTGGCAAATATGGCTGGGTAGACGAAACCAAGCATTGTGCTTTGAACACACCTTCTTCAAGGGAAAAACGTGTTATAATGTTGCATGCCGGGTATGAAAGTGGTTTCGTACCTAAGGCTTTGCTTCTGTCGGCCAAAAATATAAAAGATTCGTCTGCTAATTACCACGAAGATATGACTGCGGCTTTATTCGAAACCTGGTTCAGCGAGCAGCTTCTCCCAAATATTACTCCAAACTTGGTTATTGTTATGGATAACGCTTCGTTTCATTCTCGGTTATTAACAACAATACAAAACAATAACACAAAAAAGCAGATATTGTTAATTTTATGCGAAATCATGATATGGAAATACCCAAAAAGATTCCAACGAAAAAGGTATTACTGGCGACCATAAAACAACTTAATTTCAAAAAAGAATATATTATTGACCCGATGTGTGAAACACGTGGTCATATTCTCTTACGTTTGCCTCCATACTATTGTGTGTTCAATCCAATTGAAATGGTTTGGGCCACAATGAAAGAAAGCTTGCGGAAATGTAATCAGTCACCGACTTTGAATGCTGTAGTGCTTGACAATATAAGGCGAGTGGTGAATGAAGTAGGAAATAGTGATGTGTGGAAGAACTGTGTGGCCCACGTTATAAAAGATGAGAACAAATATTATGTGCAAAGTTCCATAAATCTGATCGTTATTCAACCCGATGATGATTCCACCGCATCCGAATATAGCGAAGAAGAATTTTGATTTTTCTACCAATTTTGTTGGCCTCTATTTTTTTGTAAATATATGTTTAACGAGAATTCGGTGTGATTATTTGTGTTTTCATTGTATTTCAGAGTTTTCGACTCGGAAATCAACTACCTTAAATTTCGAAGTTATTCATAATTACCCATGGTGGAAAAAGTCAGTTGAGATAACTGTTTCATGGGGTGATCAATTGCTATGATTGTAAGAATAAGTAACTGAAAAACTACCACTGAAAAATAATATGCCGATGCTTATGTCGAGGCAGGAATTCCTTCTCTGTGCTGTTCCAATTGGTATTGGAAATACTATACCACTAGGAGCATTCTTCGTATATTCTGTTATTAGCTGGTGAATTTCGCCTTTAGTACCCAAATGAGTTGATAATTTTATATATTTATCCAATCTCTTCTAGAGATTTTGTTAAAGTAGTTTTTGAAACATCACGATATAACGCTCAGCATTTGCTTACAACTCGCAGGACATATTGCTTTTGATAAGAAGTTTGTTGAAGTCGGAGATTGATTTAACACCATGCTCAGTCATATCATTTACTAATTTTAATGTTTTGACAATATTCAATTCTTCTTGTAAGTCATTATCTTGAGGCCAGGTGTTTGGATGTTGTCTTTGGAAATCTGTTTTTTTATCAAATCGGTCAAATAATGTAAACGATTCTTTGATAAGTAAATTTACCAATCTTGGTTTTACAACCCCGGCATTCTCTGATGGTTCATCTGTGCTAATGAGCAATTTATTTGCCATCAACAACTTTTCGTCATGGTGGGATCAAAAAAAGATAATCTCACCAACTCTGCATTGAAATACCACAAATGGCTCGAAAATTTGTTCAGGCCTATTTCTGCAATGTCGTTGTCGTGTTATTCACTTCATCCTGAAATTTTAAAGAGATTCCTCACTGCGTGGCCAAAGTTAGACAATGGAAAATACGACACAGGCATCAGTGATAATCTAATACAAAAACAGCTAACTGCAGAAGTAATTGCGAATGTTCCGGGTGGAGTCGAGACCAAATTAACTGAGAGCCACCCCATAGATTACTACAAGAAGCTATTGCAGTTGATTTTCGTGTTTATTGGATCACTAGACGGCAGTGTTGTGGGTTTTAGAACTCCAGGAGCCATTCATCACGCTAGGTGGATAGCAAAGGCTATTTACTGCTGAAAAATGTTCATTTCATGTCGTCAATTTAAGATGTTTAAAGAAGATGAAAGTTCTGTGATTGCCATTCCTGTTTTCCTAGTTGAAATCCATTGTAAAGTTTGGTTCAATACTCCAAAAGCTCATCTTGCACCAAAGCAAGATTCATGTATTTTGCATAGTCTGTTAGACTATGTGACAAAGACATTGCAGAAATAGCCCTGACCAATATTGTTCAAATTATCGTATACGAAGGCTAGCCCTCGCGCGGATTGATTACCTTGTGGTACATATGTTTATTCGTTAATTTCAATTAAATTACACTGAATCTACTTTATGTTGTCATTTCCCATGGAAAAAATCATTGTTATGGTTGTGCAACCAGAGGGGTTGCACTGGTCGGGCCGTGACACATTATTATTTTTATCATAATATTCCCGAAATCGTAAATGAGCATTTTTATCTACTGAACAATAAGAAACAAATGGTTCTCTCAAAAGGAGTTACATCCTTGGTGCTTCATAAAAATGTATTTTGTGGACATTCTGAATGACTGAGTTGCTTTCATATACTGTGTTTGTTACTTTCTTACCTTGAGGCAGAAATTGAATTCAGAAAAAATGACCGAATGTCAAACCTGAAATCAACAAATCGGTATATAGATAGAATACAAATATGTATAAGTTTTCAAGAAGATGATACAAAATCTCCAAAAAAATATTCCTTGAATAGTGTTTGGAGTTAATGAATAACCACCAAACCTAACGACAAAAAACGATCAGTGAGCTATTAGAAGCCATTTCAAAGAACATGCAGCTCATATCCGACTTCAGAGATAGAAAAAATAGATGAAAAGTGCCAAAAATTGTTGGGATTGGTACATGACACTAGAATTATGGATGCTTTCGAAAGTCTGACAATAGCAGTTTGGCTTGACTCTGAATTGCGGACAGTGAGATAACACTAATTCCAAACAGTCCAGTTCATTGTTCATCTTTATATAAATGAAACTAGAGAAGAATCCACAAATTTCCAATTAAATTCACTGATGTATCTCAGAAAGTGAAGTTAGGAATCAGTATATTTCATATCCCAAAGAGGTCAAATAGCTTGGTGAATAACGCATCGAGTAGAGTGACACAGTTATGTTACTGAAGATTCGTATCTATTATGGGTGTTAAGAAGGTTCCGTGAAGTTTACAATAGAGAGATCTACTTTCCTGGAAGTGAAGTGTGAAATGCAAATAGTTCAGCAAGTATTTTTTTTTAGTTGTTGTTGCTCTTAGACCATCAGCTTCTTCAATAAACGTTATTGTAGACAAATCTGGAAATTCGACCAGAGGCTTCAGACACTGAACAGAACCGCTTGGGATTCGGAGAAAATTCAGTTCCAAGTTTTTCCTTGTGTTGTTTTACATTTTCGTTTATTCTCAACCAGTGACCGGACATTGCTTCGCACGGGTAGCAGATATGGTACAAATGTTTTGTCATAGTGCCACATTTACTTGTATATTTACTTGTATATTTACTTGTATATAATAATAGACATTCGATGAAATTTACTTCAACAAAGGTATGTTCAAAACCATTTTCAAAGTATACTTTTATTCTACTTGTGTAGTCCTGTCATTTTATACCAATATTGAGGTAGTTGTGAAACAGTAATCAATTCGCCATTTTGTAGCAGCGGCCATTTTGGATTCACAATAATACAGAACTTATCAATTTGTATCAAAACTAAATGTGTTAACCAAATCACTGAATTTGATTCAAACAAATGAATGAACAAACAAGGCAAGCTGAAAAAACGGTTTGAAACAATGCCATCGTAGTTTTTCAAAAGAAAAATAGGCAGTGAATTATTGTTCCATAAACAATATGCATTAAATTGTTTAATATATCAGGCATTCTCATCTTAACTTTCTGATGCTTGAAAATATGCCTTCATCTACAGAATTGAAAACTTCTAATGTGACTTGCATTTTTTTAAATTTTCATACATGTTCTTTTGAATTTTGAAGAAGCAGGTAGATTGTAGCTTCCGAAACGTTGAGACAAGAATCAGTACATTTTCTTATCTTATATTTTGATTGGCAAAATCATTAAATACAAGTTACTGATGAGTATATCACTCTGTGAAAATTATTTTCAGTTCACGTAACTTGTAGGGGTGAACTGAAAAGTTTGCCATTTCGAAACCTGCATGAAGATCTCCGTTACAATCATGGAAGGCAAAAATCCTCAAAAAGTAGAATAAGAATTTTTTAATTTTTCATAAAAAAAGAAGTGACACACTGTTTTAGGTCATGTTTTGAATATTGAGTGAATCTTATCATCAGTGACTGATAACCTCCCCTTCGCTCTGAATCTCTTATTCAGTAAAATGTTATTCACCGTCCAAATTTCCGCCAAGTTCTTATTGAGACAATTTGTCTTCGAATAACAGTTTGATAAAGTATTATATACCTCTCGATGGAGTACGGTGGTAAGATGAATGATATTTTCAAGATGACAAACATTGATGGATGCTCCATGAATTTGCCATGAAATAAACGGAAGAGCTATCACACAACGAAACGTTCTTATCAGGTTAGATCAATAAAAGCTTTGCACATTGAGTTTGAGAAGATTTATACATTTTAAAATAAAATAATGGTTTTTGTTACTGACATTTTCTTGTTCAAAACTAATCTCTACTTTTGAATTGAAATAATTGGCTTAAAAAGGAATATTCGTATCATCCCGACTTGTTCTATTTTCTCGACCTATTCAACATGTTTATTGAAAACCTGTGCAAATTAATGAATAAGATTAGTGAATTACATATTCATTTCAGTCAACTACTTCTAGGATCTCGAAGAAAAAACTGATTACGAAAAGTAAGTCTCCCTCAAAAATAAATTGATGAAACCACTATATGAAGTCCCTTGCAGTGTTTAAACGCGATAAACTCAAATAGCATCAAACAATTATCATCAATGAATATGGTGATTAAGAGGAAGGTTTGGATGTATGATATACTAATTAATGTCTCTTATGAAACGGCTGATTATGACAAAGTTGGATGAAGGTGCTACCTGTGCGATCTTATATCAACAACGCTGCCAAAATATCATAAAATAATTCACTGGAAATTATAATTCTTTCATAGGTCTACAAAAATCGTGATGGCATATGTTCATCTTTCGAAGGCAGATCATTGCTAATTTGACAGCTAATTGTGAAGCTCTCTAGGCGAAAAATAAAATAATTCTTACATAAATACTCCTTCAAAATTTCATGTTCTCTTACATCATACAATTCTAATTAACTGAGATAGCGCAAAGTTTCTTCAGGAAGTCCCAATATTATCATTAATTTTTTTCCTCAATAATTCTCGTAAAAACTCTATATTATGTACAAGATATTATAAAAGATCTTTCGTAGCTACACAGCACATACTGGATTACTGACCTCAATAAGCTAGAATATCCAGAGAAGATCTGAATTTTATTCCTATTCCATCACAGTTTATTAATGTTGGACGTCTCTAGTAACATTACGACATTGCATATTCAGAATATTCTCTGGTTTTATTCAGATTGAAACGCGATACAATTATTCATTATTTCTATTCTGTCCTCGAGGTATTTCGAAATTGTCATAGGCCCTACGAACGCATATCAAACCTCTAGAGATTATCCAAAAGAGATTCCTGGAGTTGATTTTAGAAAAATCCTACCGATATTTTACATATCTTTTATATAAAGAATGCGGGATACTTGGACCTGAGACAACTTTTGAATGTTACATTGAAATATAAAGAAATAAATATAAGTACTCTGCTCACTGTCACCACTGCACAATAAAATAATATATGATTCAATAATCGTCTACACTGAACTCAGTAATCATTTCATACACTCTCATGATACAGCATTGACTTCAATACTGTGATATACTGTTATTGAGAATGTACCTATTTAATCACCCGGTATATCCATATTATTTATTTCAGTAAAAAATAACAATGTTTTTTATGTTTCTACCTTTGTTTTTATATTGTATGTTCGCAGTCTATTGGAAAATTTTTGAGGGAATAAAGGACCTTGATATTTCACTTGCAATTGAATAATTTCACCCAGTCATTCCCAATATATAACAAATACATATAGCTATATTGTACAACTGCACAATAAAATAACATATAATTCTGAAATCATCAAAACTGAAGTCAGTATCCATTTCATACACTCTGTATAAATGATTCAGAAATCAACACTGAACTCATCTGTATGGCATTGATACTAATGCTAATCATAAGTGTACATACTGCACGATAAAACAACATATGATTCAGAAATCACCAATACTTAACTCAGTATTCTTTTAATACACACTGTACGATATTGATCTCAATATATATTGGAATATTGTGCAGTGATACTGAACTCAGCATTCTTTTGATACATTCTGAATTATATGTTCCTAATCTAATATCATGTGCTCATAAATAAGCAAGGCGAAATGCCAAAAGAAAAGAAATATTTTCAAAGAATAACTAGCACGTTCCTTTCGTGTAAAATTCTCAATTGTAAGCCTGCAGGCATGTGAGATTGCTCATTCCCTTTTCTTTGTACTAAATGAATATTTCACTTATGTTCGGCAACTTCTTTATAAATAAGTACTTACTCAGATTGTTACTGTACAACATACATACATACAACATACATATAGTCATAGTCATCTTAATGTATATTTATATTCGACTTCAAAAAAATGTCTTCCTCTTAAATATCATATGCCCAACAACATTTGATTTCAACTGATCAATTAATAAGGAAAAATCCTACCTTTGTTCAATGGCAGACGTGAATCTATCCTGCCGCTGCTTTATAAGAAAAGCAGATATAATAATCGTATAAATATATTGTACCCAAAGATACATCAACTCACAATTGAACTTAACAAATTAACCATCACCCTTTTTCCGATCTGGACACAGATTTCTGTGATCTGGATATAAACAACTAAATGAATAACAATGTTCTCGCCTGGCTCGCTCGAGTTGACTGACTAATTCCTCATCCAATCTCTCGGGCCCCGCGTTTATTTGGGTACCACGTTTTTTTTCACCCATGACAATAGTGGTTTCTAACATAAAATATCACGCCAGTTTACCTACGCATAATTATGGTACCCGACAAAGACACCATTATGTTGTTCCGCAGATGAGCAAATCTGTTTGTCAGCGGTCATTTTCTTATATAACACCCGAAGCGTTCAATTTTATTCCTGACTATATCAAAGAAATAATGTTTAAAAATAAGGTGAAACGATTCATATATGAAACAACAAGAGCCAAGTGTAATGAGATCGTCGAACCAAATTTCTTAAACTGATTCATTTCATTTCATCTTATTTATACTCGCCCTTTCATTTTTTCATGCACGGGTTTGATTTTTATTTCCATAACTATTTCTTATTCTAAAATGTTTGTACTTTGAAATGTTTTTATTATTGTGTATTTATTTTAAATACTCTTTTATTCCCATATATATACAGGGTGTCCCTGGACTTCCTCTTTTCCTCTCGGGAATGGGGTCAAAATATCACCAGTACTTCATATAACTTTTTTTCCTAAAAGTCTTCGTAACCAAGTTACGGTGTTGCGTCTTTATTTGTAATTTTCTATTTTTATTACTATTATTATTGTTGGCATGGAGCGACTTCTAAGGGCACATGCTCAAAACTCAATTGAAGTATGCCTATCTATCTTAACCAGAAGAATAGAGACCTACCTACGATCTCATGCTAAGTACGCTACGTGAATCGCTATTATTTTTGCTAATTACTTATTTCACCGTGTGTGCTCTAGACTCTGTGTCATCTTCGACTGTTTGGTAACTCATTTTAACTTCCCGTTTTGTTGTACAATCCAGTGAAGCTGAAGAAAGAACACTCCAAGAAAGGGCCCTTTCAGAAGCAGGGATTTGTGCTAGGAATTCGGTGAGTTCGCTTTATGCCACAATTCATACAGTCCACTCTTGTTTTCATTTTTATTATTTTTTAAGTATTCGAAGACGCGACATTGGTCCTTCGAGCCGGATTGGTTTGAAAATATATTTTTTTTTTATCAATACATTTTTTTGTTTTGATAACGCTCACAGTTCCATTCCATTCATTCAGTCAGGCGCAAAGGAGAGTTGAGAGATCGTAGTGGGGATATCGCAGTATACAAACACATCAGGTGTCAGTTGTTTCTTTATCACGAACAGTGAATCTATAAAAAAAGCATTTGTTTTTCTCTTCATTTTATCGCATTCGCTCAGATTGTTTACAATTTGTACTGGCTTAGAGTTCAATAATGGCAGATAAATTGAAAAGGTACAAGGCTTGGCGGACTAGCGCACTTAACGAAATTTATTCCTTGCAGGGAATCGCAAATTTGGCAAAAACTAATAAATCTCAACATACTTTGTTCAAAATTAGATATGCTGAGATAGAAACTCTCAGAGATGAATTCATGAAACACCATAATAATATTTTGGTTAGTTTATCTAGCGATCCAAACTTTGAGCTGGATCAGGAAAATACTTCAAAGGAAACATTTTTAGAATCATATTATGATATTCGCACAATATACGCAGATCTATTTGAAAATAGTTTACAATTGAATCAGACTGTTGAAAATACGAATTTCCGATAATTCGCGCATAAGGTTACCTAAAATGGAACTTAGGACATTTTCTGGTGATTACAAGGAATTTCCATTGTTTATTGATCTTTTCAACAATACGGTTCATAATAACGGATCACTGAATGATTCTGAAAAAATCAATTATTTAGTATCGTGTTTAGACGGACCTCCTTTAGCATTAGTAAAGATGCATCCTTTAGAAGGACTCAGTTATGCAACTGCATATGCAAGTCTTGTGAAGAAATATACTAATGAAAGATTTAGAGCTACGGCTCACTGGAATGAGTTAGAAAATTGTCCAGAAGTTGATTGTGAAAATCCAATTTCGTTTCGACATCTGTAGGATGTTTTTTCAGAAAATTTATCCGAGTTAAGGAAGATGGGTCTTCCTATTGATGAGTGGAGTTTTATTTTGGTTCAAATGTTGATTAAGCGTATCAATCCAGAAATGATGAGAGATTTTGAGCGAATTCATTGTTCTACCTCTATTTCAAAATACATGGATTTATATAGTTTTTTTGGATAAACAATGTACCGCCATTGAAGCTTCAGCTTTTTCATTCACTTCAAAATCAAATAAAAGTTCAGATACCAGTAATAAGTCAAGTATGAATTTCCGCTCTAAAGGTAAAGGTAATTTTCCAAAAAATGCTTCATTTTTTGCTAAAACTGAAAAACGCATTTCAAATAATCAGTGTCCACTTTGCCAGAGCAAACATTTACTATATACCTGCCCTAACTTTCTTGAAAAAACTGTTAAAGATCGCTATAATCTTTGTAAATCGTTACATCGATGTTTTAATTGTCTGAGCAATATGCATGATATTCGGACCGGCAAGTCAAATGTCTGTTGTCGGTGGTGTAATGAAAGACATCATTCCTTGTTATGTTTGATGGAAAAATCAACTTCATCAACGCCTCAAACCCAAACATCTACATCTAATTCTACTGTTGGCAACACGCCTGCTGCTCAAGAAGTTGCTACTGTCAACTGTGGGTGTGGATTTACGAAACGCAATTCAGTGGTAATGTTAGCAACAACACGCGTTGGAATTTTGAGTAATCGAGGAAATTATCACAATTTTCGTGCTTTATTAGACCCAGGCAGTCAAAGTACATTCATTACTCAAAAAGCTTTCAACAATTTAGGCTTACCAAAATATCATTTGTCTTTGGCTGTGCAAGGATTAGGTGAAACTAAAACTGTTACTAGTTCATATAGAAAAACTTCACCTGTATTTACAACTGATGCTGTTATTTTACCAAAAATATGTGAAAAACTTCCCTCCACCAATATTTCTATTCAAAAATGGCCACATATCTCCAATATTGAGTTGGCAGATCCTAACTTTAACTGTCCAGGTCAAATTGATCTCCTTTTAGGCGCAGATATATTTCCAAAAATTTTGTTAGGAAATCATTTGAAGGGTGGAAATGGGGAACCGTACGCTTTGGAAACAGTATTTGGTTATGTTGTAATGGGTCAATTCAACTGTGACGCTTCGCCTTCATCAAATTCATTTTTTTGTAAGATCAATTATACATCTTCAGAAAACAATATTAAAAAATTTTGGGAGCTTGAATCTGTTCCTGATGTAACCTGTTTATCACTAGAAGATAAGATGGCTGAAGATTTATATAAAATGTCAACTACAAGGGATCAGTCTGGGCGCTTCATTGTTTCATTACCTTTTCGAGACTCACCCCCTGTATTTTCCCGAAGTAGATGTCTTGCAATCAGGAGTTTTTTAGCCCTTGAAAAACGTTTACAAAAACAACCACATATATATATATATATATATATATATATATATATATATATATATATATATATATATATATATATATAAAATCTAGAAAGGTTAATGCAGTCAAGCTGCTGGAAAATAATCCCATGAAAATCAAAAAATGAATAGATAAGTACTCTTTGATCATTCCCATATTGATTTCAATTTAAGAGCCACCGGTATACAGCTGTTTCAGCCTATTGGGCATCGTCAGTACCGGGCAGGCGGTCCTCGATTGAAGACAAAATGAGAAAATATTTATATATATATATATATATATATATATATATATATATATATATATATATATATATATAAAGATTATTGTTCATTTATGCGAGAATACTTAGACCTCAATCACATGGAATTAATTTCGGAAAACAAAGTACCAATGAAAAGTTATTATATACCGCACCATTGCGTAATTAAACCTCAAAAAGTTCAACAACAAAGTTGAGAGTAGTGTTCAATGCGTCTGCCCGTGATCCAAATGAATTATCACTCAATGATTATTTATTAACTGGTCCCAAATTACAACGTGATATTGTCACGATCCTGTTAAATTTTCGCATACATAAATATACCCTATGTGCAGACGTGCAAAAAATGTACAGGATGATTTTAATCACTCCCAATCATCAAGATTATCAACGCATTATATGGCGTTTCTCGCCATCTGAACCTCTTCAAGATTATAGACTGCGCACCCTTACTTATGGAATTTCAGCCTCGCCATATCTGTCAGTGAAAACTATTCAGCAATTGGTGGCTGAAGATGGTGCCAATTTTCCGCTCGCATCTGCTTCTTTGTTGTCCGATTGTTATATTGATGACATCGTAACAGGTCATGCGACGTTTGAAGGTGCTTTACGTCTTCAAAAAGAGTTGATAACTCTATTGAAGAAAGGAGGCTTCGATCTACGTAAGTGGTCGAGCAATGAGCCCTCCCTACTGTCTCATTTACCCAAATCATATTTAGACACATCTCCAATTTCTTTTGATCAATGCCAAGAAAACCTCCATAAAATTTTAGGATTATTTTGGAATTGTTCTGAAGATAACTTTTCATTTTCAGTTGAAGTATTGAATAAACCTTGCACAAAGCGAAATTTACTGTCCGAACTTGCTCGTGTATTCGATCCATTGGGAATTCTTGCCCCTATAACGTTTTCAACAAAATATCTTATTCAACAGTTATGGGTTTCAGGTTTGGACTGGGACGAAACTCCCAATGAACGAATTATTCAATATTGGTCACGCTATGAAGAAGAATTGAATTCACTGTCAGGAATTCAATTACCCCGCAGATTATTACACAATATTCATTTAGAATGTGAACTACATGGTTTTTGTGACGCTTCCGAAAAAGGTTATGCTGCTGTCATTTATTTTCGTGAAATACAAAATCAGAAATCGAAGCTATATTTTGTCTGTGCGAAATCTAAAATTGCCCCGCTCAAGCGCATAACTATTCCATGTCTGGAGTTGTGTGCTGCTGTACTCCTCTCTTCTTTAATGTCATTTGTCCTTAGTGTATATCAAGGTAAACTTGAATTCAGTTCTATTTGGGCATGGACAGATTCGGAAATCACTCTTGCATGGATTCAAGCTTCTCCACACAAATGGAAAACTTTTGTGAGTAATAGAGTCACATATATTCAGGATAAAGTGTCACCTGAATTATGGCATCATGTTGATTCGAACGAGAATCCTGCTGATATAGCATCTCGTGGCCTTCTTCCATCTGAGTTGCTAAATCATCGTCTATGGTTTCAAGGACCCACTTTTTTGCAAAATTTTCAGAATAAGTGGCATAAGTCAGATTTGAAAATGTATACCACGCATGAAGAGGAACGCAAACTTGGTTTGTTATTAGTAAATCGATCACACTATTTGAGCGAAATATTAAAAGATATATCATCATTCGGAAAATTACAACGAATTTTAGCATATTGCCAACGATTCATTTTCAATTCGAAAAATCCGAGAAGCAAATTGTCTGGTTCTCTTTCCTCTAAAGAGCTTCAAAACGCAACGAAACTTCTTGTTAAACATACTCAACAACTAGCATCCTCAAAAGAAATTGAATCACATAATTTTTCGAAGCCGCTCAAAAAATTGAATATATTTATAGACAATGAGGGACTTCTCAGAGTGGGAGGTAGATTAACAAATTCTTACCTATCTTACGATAAGAAACATCCGCTCCTTTTACCTAGTAACTCAAATTTCACTTATTTAATTATTGAACATTTTCATAAAGAGTATTTCCATGCAGGTATACGAACTGTACAGTTCTTACTATCTCAACAATATTGGATTTTGGCATCAAAACGCGTAATTCGCAAAATTTCGTCTCGAGGCATGGCATGTTGGAAGACGCACCCTGTATCATTACAACCTCCCATGGGGAATCTTCCTCTACCACGCATTTCACAAATTAAGCCCTTTTCTAACGTTGGTGTGGATTATGGTGGTCCACTTTTTATCACTATGAATGAACGTAGGGGATCAAAAACTATCAAGGCATACATATGTCTATTTGTATGTCTCGCTACAAAGGCGATTCACATCGAACTCGCTTCAGATCTTTCGAGTGACGCATTTTTAGCAGCTCTTTGCCGTTTTGTAGCTCGTCGAGGACGATGTTCTTCGATAAGTAGTGATTGCGGAACAAATTTCATTGGAGCTTGTAGTCAACTTAAACTTTTACAAGAGGCCGCGTCCTCTGAGAATATTGAATTTCACTTCAACCCCCCTTCAGCACCGCACTTCGGAGGTATTTGGGAGGCGGGAATCAAATCAGTAAAGAGTCATTTGAATAAAACAATCGGAGAACAGGTTCTGACATATGAAGAACTTTATACGGTGCTGGTTCAAATTGAATCATTATTGAACTCTCGTCCATTAACACCTTTAAGTTCAGATCCTAATGATATTTCAGTTCTAACTCCTGGCCATTTTTTAACTTTAGAACCCTTGTCTGCCGTTCCTGACTCCGATCTCACGTCAACTCCTTTGAACCGTTTATCGCGGTGGCAATTACTCCAACGAATCCATCAAGATTTCTGGCGTCGATGGAAAATTGAGTATTTGCATACATTACATCAACGTAGCAAGTGGATTAAACCGATGACTCCGGTTGCACCGGGTACATTAGTTTTGATAAAATATGTTACGCCCCCACTCCAGTGGACTTTAGGTCGGATCACTACTTTGAAACCGGGTAGTGACGGAATTTCCCGTGTTGCTGTGGTCAAAACAAAAAATGCTTTGATAATTATTCATTTCAAATAATGGTGGACGAGCGTGTTTGATGTCGTCGAGTGAAACTACATTTTTATCAAGACTCGTTGCTCCGATCGACTCTCCACACGAGTACTTTTATTCATAAAATTGTTCAAGTAACCTTTATTTGTTGAAAAATATTGAAAAATATCTGTCATTTCAAAGTTTTGGGGTGTGGACCATCGGGGGTAGTCCGTTCCTGACTTTGTAGCAAAACAACTGACCCATGCATGAAAGCTCATTGAAGGAATTCATTTGTTTAGTCAATTACCAAAATTTGGATGATTTTGAATATTCACTTGAAAAGTTATCAAAGAAAAACATTTTTCATTTTGTAACTTCGATGGCCCGTTACCGTTATATATATATATATATATATATATATATATATATATATATATATATATATAGCAAACACCTCTTTTGAGATAAAAATATATATAACATATATATGTATATGTATATAAATATATAGATAGATAAGTACTAAAAAGTACTTATAAATAGATAAGTACTTTTTAATCATTCCCATATTGATTTCAATTTAAGAGCCACCGGTAGACAGCTGTTTCAGCCTATTGGGCATCGTCAGTACCAGGAAGGCGGTCCTCGATTGAAGACAAAATAAGAAAAACCAAGAAAGTACTTGATAAAAATAGCTGCTATCAAAATTCTTCATTAAGCGTTTCTGTACTTTTATACCGTCTTTGTTCCTTACTTTCTCAATATTTTTCAACGGATTATTGAGTTGAATTCATTTGTTCCAAACATGTTTTATAGAATTGAGAAAGGCTCAGTTATATCTGTTTTGTTATATTACAAGAAAAAAATATACGTGAAATCAACAATACGCAATCTTCTTTCATAATGGAAAATATTTTTTCCACTTCGTTGAAAAATGTATAAAATTTTCTGGTGTCTTACCGTTGTTGGCGAACATATATTATAGTGAAACTTCTATATACTTATGCAAGGTAAAACAGGAGAAGCAGCTTATCATAAGCAGCTTTCCCGTCTGACTTATGGCGGCTGTCCGTTCTGAAGAATAAAGCATAAAACATTGGAATGGCCGTATTTGGGGCCTCGAATCTTGCAATTTTAATAACTTGTCGAGAGTTTTATGCCCTTTGATATAATAAATTATTCATGTTCATCGTCCTAGTTCTCTCTGATACGTATTTTATACTTAGGATTTTCCTTATCTCCTATTAATTTTTAATGAAATGCCAAATCTCTCACAGTGTGTAACAAGATTTAAAGTATTCAAATGGCCTTTTTGAACGTTTTAATTAACATTCCGAAACGACGAAAGAATTCTAGCACGGAAGTAATTTCTTGAAAACTCATTTGTCTGAGGAGCCCTGATAACATAGCGTGATTTTTCAGTGTCAGTTTCATTACGTCTGACGAACTTTTTTGCAAAATTTTCAGAATAAGTGGCATAAGTCAGATTTGAAAATGTATACCACGCATGAAGAGGAACGCAAACTTGGTTTGTTATTAGTAAATCGATCACACTATTTGAGCGAAATATTAAAAGATATATCATCATTCGGAAAATTACAACGAATTTTAGCATATTGCCAACGATTCATTTTCAATTCGAAAAATCCGAGAAGCAAATTGTCTGGTTCTCTTTCCTCTAAAGAGCTTCAAAACGCAACGAAACTTCTTGTTAAACATACTCAACAACTAGCATTCTCAAAAGAAATTGAATCACATAATTTTTCGAAGCCGCTCAAAAAATTGAATATATTTATAGACAATGAGGGACTTCTCAGAGTGGGAGGTAGATTAACAAATTCTTACCTATCTTACGATAAGAAACATCCGCTCCTTTTACCTAGTAACTCAAATTTCACTTATTTAATTATTGAACATTTTCATAAAAAGTATTTCCATGCAGGTATACGAACTGTACAGTTCTTACTATCTCAACAATATTGGATTTTGGCATCAAAACGCGTAATTCGCAAAATTTCGTCTCGAGGCATGGCATGTTGGAAGACGCACCCTGTATCATTACAACCTCCCATGGGGAATCTTCCTCTACCACGCATTTCACAAATTAAGCCCTTTTCTAACGTTGGTGTGGATTATGGTGGTCCACTTTTTATCACTATGAATGAACGTAGGGGATCAAAAACTATCAAGGCATACATATGTCTATTTGTATATCTCGCTACAAAGGCGATTCACATCGAACTCGCTTCAGATCTTTCGAGTGACGCATTTTTAGCAGCTCTTTGCCGTTTTGTAGCTCGTCGAGGACGATGTTCTTCGATAAGTAGTGATTGCGGAACAAATTTCATTGGAGCTTGTAGTCAACTTAAACTTTTACAAGAGGCCGCGTCCTCTGAGAATATTGAATTTCACTTCAACCCCCCTTCAGCACCGCACTTCGGAGGTATTTGGGAGGCGGGAATCAAATCAGTAAAGAGTCATTTGAATAAAACAATCGGAGAACAGGTTCTGACATATGAAGAACTTTATACGGTGCTGGTTCAAATTGAATCATTATTGAACTCTCGTCCATTAACACCTTTAAGTTCAGATCCTAATGATATTTCAGTTCTAACTCCTGGCCATTTTTTAACTTTAGAACCCTTGTCTGCCGTTCCTGACTCCGATCTCACGTCAACTCCTTTGAACCGTTTATCGCGGTGGCAATTACTCCAACGAATCCATCAAGATTTCTGGCGTCGATGGAAAATTGAGTATTTGCATACATTACATCAACGTAGCAAGTGGATTAAACCGATGACTCCGGTTGCACCGGGTACATTAGTTTTGATAAAATATGTTACGCCCCCACTCCAGTGGACTTTAGGTCGGATCACTACTTTGAAACCGGGTAGTGACGGAATTTCCCGTGTTGCTGTGGTCAAAACAAAAAATGGTACATTAACACGACCTTTGGTCAAATTGTGTCCTCTACCAATTGAGGAGACAAATTGATTGAAATTCATTCTTTTCTTTCAACTTGAATATATTTATTTTTTTGACATTAATATTGCTTTTTTTATTTTAGAAAATTATAATTTTGTTTCGAATTGGAAAATGCATATTTAATCATATGCATTTTGGGGGCCGGTAATGTTGCGTCTTTATTTGTAATTTTCTATTTTTATTACTATTATTATTGTTGGCATGGAGCGACTTCTGAGGGCGCATGCTCAAAACTCAATTGAAGTATGCCTATCTATCTTAACCAGAAGAATAGAGACCTACCTACGATCTCATGCTAAGTACGCTACGTGAATCGCTATTATTTTTGCTAATTACTCATTTCACCGTGTGTGCTCTAGACTCTGTGTCATCTTCGACTGTTTGGTAACTCATTTTAACTTCCCGTTTTGTTGTACAATCCAGTGAAGCTGAAGAAAGAACACTCCAAGAAAGGGCCCTTTCAGAAGCAGGGATTTGTGCTAGGAATTCGGTGAGTTCGCTTTATGCCACAATTCATACAGTCCACTCTTGTTTTCATTTTTATTATTTTTTAAGTATTCGAAGACGCGACATACGGGCCCTCGAATTTACAAAATGAAAAATGTTTTTCTTTGATAACTTTTCAAGTGAATATTCAAAATCATCAAAATTTTGGTAATTGACTAAACAAATGAATTCCGTCGATGAGCTTTCATGCAGGAGTCAGTTGTTTTGCTACAAAGTCAGGAACGGACTACCCCCGATGGTCCACACCCCAAAACTTTGAAATGACAGATATTTTTCAATATTTTTCAACAAAATAAGGTTACTTGGACAATTTTATGAATAAAAGTACTCGTGTGGAAAGTCGATCGGAGCAACGAGTCTTGATAAAAATGTAGTTCTACTCGACGACATCAAACCCGCTCGTCCACCATTATTTGAAATGAATAATTATCAAAGTAGAAATAATAATGATAACGTTAATTCAACAACGTTTATAACAGGAATAATACAAAGTATGCTAAAATGAAGTCGTAAACAAAAAGTACAGTACCTATATGGAAGTTTAAGTCACAATTGTGATAGCAGATATTTTTTCAAAAGAAATATCAAGTTCTGTAGATTCGTGGTGTTTTTAAACTAACAAGCTACTCTACTATAAAATATCGAATTCATTCCATATTTTGTATGTACATAATACGTGTGGAATAATCACGTTTCGTGTTGATCAGTTATCTGAATCTCATGAAACTCAACATTCGAATGTTTCAAATTCTTCTTCACAGCTGAACTGTTGAGGAGTTTCACTGATAATTATAATTTTATAGGAGAAATTCTTAAACACAAATCTAAATTTAGCTGAAAAAACGCACATCGGAAAAAATATTTACTATACTAATAAAAAGCAAACGAATGAACTACAAAAACGGCTGCACATGATCAGGTGAAAAATATCCAGGGAATAATTATGTTCCATTTCTTTCACAGATGTTGACAAAAAAACCTTTTAGAAAGTTTTGATAAAAAATGAGAAACTGGAATGCGATTTTGTTTTGTTGAGTGGTGCGTTGTCATATGACTATCATTGTATTGTCAATATTCTATAGGATATTTTGAATTTTTTTGATATGGCCGAACAGTTTACATTCAATGAATATGCAGATATGCATGCATTTTATGGACGAGCATTTTGTAATGCTGCAGAAGCTCGTCGTCTGTATTCCGAGCATTTTCCCAATCGAACGGTACCGTCAAGAGAAACATTCGAGCGTGTCGATCGCAGCTTGAGGGAGACAGGTATGTAATAATTGATAATTAATTTGAGCACGTTGTTTTATTTCGATATTATTGTAGGTACAGTTTTGCCAAAACGAGGTGGTGAGGGCGCTCCTAGGACTGTACGTACCGTTGTATTGGAGGAAAATATTTTGGAAGCCGTCGCTGATGATCCTTCAATGAGCATCAGAAATCTATCAGAACAGTTCCATACATCCAAGTCCACTATTCATAGAATAATTAGGGAACAACTGCTCCACCCATTTCACATCCAGAAGGTACATGCCATGACACCTCAAGATTTTCCAGCACGACTGGAATATGCCAATTGGTTCATGGATAGGCAAAGAGAGGATATGACTTTTATTAATCGAGTTTTATTCACTGATGAAGCAGGTTTCAGTAGAGATGGAGTTATCAACTCTCATAATCTCCATATATGGGCCGAAGAAAATCCCCATGGGATATTGCAAACCAAACACCAACGGAAATTCAACGTGAATGTTTGGGCTGGTATCATAGGAAACCATCTTATAGGACCATTCGTTCTACAGGACCGATTGAATGGAGAACGTTATTTGGAGTTCATTCAGAACGATTTGAATGGACTTTTGGAACATGTTCCATTGCAAACCCGAAGAGATATGTGGTTTATGCATGATGACGCTCCTCCTCATTTTAGTTTGATTGTGCGTGACCATCTGAACCATATTTTCCACAATAGATGGATTGGTAGAGGTGGGCCATATTCATGGCCATCGCGGTCTCCGGATTTAAATCCATTGGATTTCTTTCTGTGGGGGCATCTAAAAAGCCTTGTTTACGCTACACCTATTCACACCAGAGATGCATTGGTGAATAGAATAACATTACATTGTGAAGCCATACGAAACGACCCTGGAATGCTATTTCAAGTACAGAGAGGGTGTCTTCGCAGACTAAGAAAATGTATAGAGAGAGAAGGTGGTAATATCGAGCAGTTTCTGTAGCGGATTTTTCATTTCTGTTTGCTCTTGAGGCTCTTGAGTTTCGTTAGTTAAACGTGTTTGCATTATAAAAATTCGTTATGAACATTTTACCTATCATTTCCATTTTCCTTAAAAACTAATATTTTCGAATAATGGTAGACATCTCAGGATAAATGTTGTTGAATTAACGTTATCATTATTATTTCTGCTTTGATAATTATTCATTTCAAATAATGGTGGACGAGCGTGTTTGATGTCGTCGAGTGAAACTACATTTTTATCAAGACTCGTTGCTCCGATCGACTCTCCACACGAGTACTTTTATTCATAAAATTGTCCAAGTAACCTTTATTTGTTGAAAAATATTGAAAAATATCTGTCATTTCAAAGTTTTGGGGTGTGGACCATCGGGGGTAGTCCGTTCCTGACTTTGTAGCAAAACAACTGACCCATGCATGAAAGCTCATTGAAGGAATTCATTTGTTTAGTCAATTACCAAAATTTGGATGATTTTGAATATTCACTTGAAAAGTTATCAAAGAAAAACATTTTTCATTTTGTAACTTCGATGGCCCGTTACCGTTATATATATATATATATATATATATATATATATATATAGCAAACACCTCTTTTGAGATAAAAATATATATAACATATATATGTATATGTATATAAATATATAGATAGATAAGTACTAAAAAGTACTTATAAATAGATAAGTACTTTTTAATCATTCCCATATTGATTTCAATTTAAGAGCCACCGGTAGACAGCTGTTTCAGCCTATTGGGCATCGTCAGTACCAGGAAGGCGGTCCTCGATTGAAGACAAAATAAGAAAAACCAAGAAAGTACTTGATAAAAATAGCTGCTATCAAAATTCTTCATTAAGCGTTTCTGTACTTTTATACCGTCTTTGTTCCTTACTTTCTCAATATTTTTCAACGGATTATTGAGTTGAATTCATTTGTTCCAAACATGTTTTATAGAATTGAGAAAGGCTCAGTTATATCTGTTTTGTTATATTACAAGAAAAAAATATACGTGAAATCAACAATACGCAATCTTCTTTCATAATGGAAAATATTTTTTCCACTTCGTTGAAAAATGTATAAAATTTTCTGGTGTCTTACCGTTGTTGGCGAACATATATTATAGTGAAACTTCTATATACTTATGCAAGGTAAAACAGGAGAAGCAGCTTATCATAAGCAGCTTTCCCGTCTGACTTATGGCGGCTGTCCGTTCTGAAGAATAAAGCATAAAACATTGGAATGGCCGTATTTGGGGCCTCGAATCTTGCAATTTTAATAACTTGTCGAGAGTTTTATGCCCTTTGATATAATAAATTATTCATGTTCATCGTCCTAGTTCTCTCTGATACGTATTTTATACTTAGGATTTTCCTTATCTCCTATTAATTTTTAATGAAATGCCAAATCTCTCACAGTGTGTAACAAGATTTAAAGTATTCAAATGGCCTTTTTGAACGTTTTAATTAACATTCCGAAACGACGAAAGAATTCTAGCACGGAAGTAATTTCTTGAAAACTCATTTGTCTGAGGAGCCCTGATAACATAGCGTGATTTTTCAGTGTCAGTTTCATTACGTCTGACGAACTTTGTCGATAATTCTTATTTCCAATACGATAAAATATTTGAAGACGAAATGGAAGCGTTTCAAGATTTACTGCTGAAATTCGCTGTGATCTTTTTGAAAGAAAGCCATTACATCAAAAATGACCATAATGTATTGAGATCTAAAGTCATCCTGAATTTAAGAATTTATTGGTTGTAATAGATTCGAGAAAATTCTTTCTGTACCGATAAATATTGTATCTAGTTTATTTTGTTAAATATTTGTAAAATGTGATATTTCATAGGCGATATTTCCTTTGTCCAAACGCATCGTTCTTCTATATCCACTACACTTTGATGAATATCAATTTTTAACGGAAACTTCTTTTCGGCACTGACATTTATTCATTTCAACAATCAGCTAAGGCCACCTGGGTTTTCACTTTTTATCTCGTGAGAGAGGTAATTGACCACAAACTGATCTTTATTGAGTGATGAATATGATGAAAACTGATAAATGTTTGTGCGGAAAGGCTATGAAATCACTCTCTTTTGGAATTTGTCAATACTGTCTATTCTACCTGTGAAAGATTATTTCGAAACTGGTAATGAATATGGATAACTATTTCAACGAGGATGAATTAGTTATATGGGGAAAACAATCTGTTAAAAATCTGTTTTTTCGTTAACCAGCTTTCGCACCTCTATCAACGACAATCCTCAGAAGTCAAAACTTGTGCGAGCTAAAGAAGAACAAGGTCTTACCTTTTAACGTGTCATTCGTAATATGTAAGGAACAAAAATATTAGTAGACTCGCAGAATATTCAATAAAGTTAAACCAGCTTTGGAGAAAATATTTTAAAACGTAAGAAAAGGTGAAAGTTGTTAATACATTTCCATCTAGACTACTGCAAAATAAGGATGTAGTCATGAATACTTTTGAATTTCATACTCACAAGCATCCAGAAGCGTTGGGGAAATCGATTCAGGCGATTCCAGAAGTTTTATTGGAAGATTCGTGAAATTTCAAATTTTAAAATGCACCACAACGTGTAGCTGGATCTAGTGAGTTGCTTCTCAGGATTCTCTATATGTCGATTTTCACTATCAATGAACTATGAATTCACGAAAAAAGTCTGACCTCAGAAAAATGTTGGGACATTTTGAGAACGTTGATGCTCAGAAACTTCAACTACAAGAATGAGAGCAAGTTTGGTATCACTTGGATGAACATTCAGAATATACTTCTGAAGCTGAAAGTGAGCAACTTGAAGCTATTTTTTAAAGATTGATGAATAAGGTATTTGGGTCCCTTGAACTGGCCTTTGAAGACCCAAGATTTAACATCGATTGATTTTTATATATAGGGAACACTGAAACAGAACTCCAGTTGAATTCAGAATTGAATTAGAAAACAGAATGAGAACGACATGTCGTGAACTATAATATAATACTCCTTATTCAATTTGCATAATACAAAGAAATGTCTCACAATTAAATGAAGTGAATGAAGCCGATGAGCGATAAGAGCTATTGCACTTGTTTCACCATACAATACCTAAAAATACGGATAACTATAACATAGTAGTACTAAACAATAGAAAAAAAATTATAAATAAATACATTGTATATAAAATAATAATCAGAGTAATTATAAAGTTCCTCTCTATTTATGTGAGTAATAATAATTGTGATACAAAAGTGTTATCTTACGAAACATATGGATGAAGCTAATGAGCGGTAATGTTGTTGCACTTGTTTAGCAGTAAAATGTGATAATGTTTAAAAGTAATGCAAATGAAGAATAAACGGAATTACACAGAAGAATAAAAAATGTTAAAGTAAAAACATAGTTCATAAAGTAGTATTAGTGGGGATGACAATAAAGCTCTCATTCATGTGAGCAGTTCACAACAACATACTAGGGTTCAGGATTTGTTTAGTAAACATGATCATCGAAAAAGTGATGAACTAATTGTCTTGGATTCTCAAGAATGAACTTCTTTAATGCATTTTTGAATTGAGACAGATATATCAATATTTTTAACCGTTCAGGTAATTTATTATATAATTTTGGTGCTAAGTATTGAAAAGAACGTTGTGTTGTTGTTTTCATCATATAGGGAACTTGGTGTTGGTTTCGATTTCGTGTATAGTATGGATGAGTAGTGAGAACTGGTGTTTGTGTGGAGTGATATTTTATGAGTGTAAGAAAAAAATATAGCTGACTAGTGTCCATGATTTTTGCTTCCAGGTACAGTTGATCTGAGTTGTATTATCGATCTTTTGAGAAAATGAGCTTAAAAAACCGTTTTTGACTTATTTCTAGAAGATGTACGTAGGTTTTTGCTGCAGCTCCCCTTCCTAGTATTCCATATCGAAGATGACTTTCCACTAGTGCATGGTATAGTATTTTTAGTAGGTGTGTTGGTAATATCTTTTTGAGATATTTGAATATGTAGATAATAGTCTGTAGTTTATTGATAATATATTTTATATGAGAATCCCATCTTAAGTGTGAGTCGATTATGACTCCCAGATATTTAATTTCATTGAGAGGTAAGATATGGCATGGCTTGTCATTTATGTTCACTGTTAAGTTATTGAATATGGGTAAACCAGTTTTGTTACAGCTGAAAGGGACGTAGTTTGTTTTTTCTAAGTTCACTGTGAGCAGTTTACTACTCGAAAATGTTTTTATTTTACTAAAGCCATTTTGAGTTTTTTCTTTGAGTGTCTCCCAGGTATCAGCAGTATAAAGTATTGCTGTATCATCAGCGAAACCAAGAATGAATCCATCACTTTGAAGAGAGTATAGTTCATTCACATATATATTGAAAAGAATGAGTCCTAAGACAGTACCTTGTGGTATTCCGTATTCAATTTTTCTCGTTTTGCTGACAACTTGGTCGAGTTTCACTCGTTGATATCTATTTGAGAGGTAACTTTCGAAGAGCTTCAGGCTCTGTCCTCTTACACGTATGTTTTCAAGCGATCTCAAAAGCAAACCGTGATGAACCGTGGCGAATGCTTTGGAAAGGTCTATAAATACGCAAAGACACGGGTAAATTCAAATGGAATACAAAAGACAACTACCGATTCCATTGTGTGTCGCATTTTGGAACATTTGGAGGTGAACGGATACCATTTTGAGCAATTGCTGTAAAGTAATCCAACGCAATAAATTCATATTTTCAGTATAGCTTTCAGTAATCCAATAAGCAAACTTGATTTGTAGTTTCCAGTGAAGGTTTGACAGAACATTTTTGCTTGTGTCTTTTTCAATAATATAAAAAAATATGTTTGAAATATGTTCAGAATATATTTTTTCCGTTAACCAGCTATCGCATCCCTATGAACGACTACCCTAACGTGTGATTCCTACCACGGGTTGGACGATAGCAAGTGAAAATCGAGCATTCAGCGCGGGGCTTGAACCATCGACTCACACATCGGCCGATTGACTGAGTAAACAAAACACCCCCGTCGAACCGCCCGGCTACCGACCGACCAAAGATGATAATAATAATAAGATGCCTTTATTCATCATATTCAATGGTTTACAAATGCATGTTTACCAAGAATGATGAATGGGTGGGGTTCAACAATTGAAGCTGCTTTTAAACTCAACCTTGGACGTACACACTTGATCTATAAGATCACACAAAGCTTCAATATTAATATATCTGTATCAGTATAGTTTAATAGATACAAAGAGTAGGTGAAAAAATTATATGTAATGATAATAAAATTAATCAGTTGAGTGGCTGAATAATTAAATAATTTTTATCGTTAGAATTGAAGGCGGTTTGTACATGTGCCAAAAATCATTGCAAGAGACATCAGACTGTAAAGACATCATTACTTCGTTCGGATGACGACTTTCAAAAGTTTTTTGAAATTTGTCAAACTGAGGTCTTTGAGTTCATGGGGTAAACTATTGTATTGTTCAGTAGATGTTTATTACGCGAATCATTCTTTCGCGAAAATAAAAAAGATAAGATACTAAACGAACTGATATATTCGAAAAGCAAAGATTTATCGGAAAAAATTCGTTGGTGAAAGATTTTTACATGTGTTCACAAGGTTCACTCAAAATTGTATAATAAATCTGAAAATTCTGAAATATTCGCGGTGTCCTATCTGTAATGGGTGATTCAGAAGTAAATACTCATTATTTTGGAGAAACGATATCTGTAAAGCACACCCTGACTAGTCTGTGCAGCACTGTATAATGCTTCACGTATGGTTGAAAATCATCTATCTATGTATCTGTCTATATCGGGTCCCATTATCTGATGGATTTCACTTCTATTGTGACATTTATATGCAAGGTATAGGATTTATGTTGAACACCGAAAAAAATTACTATTCCCAGACGGCTTGAGATATCAAAAAATAATAATGTTAATGGTTGTTGAGCGGTAGAATGGCGCTCTACTCACGGTCGAAAGTTCATGAGTCCGATCCCTACCTCGACCAGAGATTTTTATCTGGTTGAAGTTGGGATGACTCTGCAACGTTATGTGGCTGAAATACTGTGAATAGCCATGATGCTTCCTATATGGCTCGGGGAGTTACGAACATTGCTACTTATAAAACGAGGCTGATGACCGAAGTAGTCAATGCCGTTGACATTAACATAAACAGAATAAATATTTGGAAAACAGAATTTCTATAAATAATATACTAGTAAAAACACTTATATTCTCAAAATATTTTATATTCATTGATCATATTCATTAATAGTCACTACCATATTTTCAGATCGATATATCATTTATATCTTCACATATGTCCAATGGTCTACTGAACTCGGGTTTTCCTGTATATTTGATAACTTAATTCATGTCATTCGCTGTAATTTCAGTACAGGCAGAACATCTCATGGATCAACGAATATACTTTCATCTGTACTGTATCAGAACCAACTTAATTTCCCATGAAATAGTATTAAATTGATTAGAGCACCATTTCATTCCACATCACCTAAAGAAAATGAAATGTCTGGGCATCTCTATGAACAATATATTCAGTAAAATGAAACTATTACTATGAATCAAATTATTAGCAAAATATTATTGGTTGATTCAAAAGTTTTGTCCGTTTCTATGTCACGTTTATTTGTGGCTCAGTTCCTCAATTATTATTCATCCTACTGTGTCATGGTATGACCTGATTGAATTTTGTACTCTACAGGGTGTTTCAAATTCGATCCTCACCATTGGGATCTCGGAAACTGTGAGACATACGAAGACGGTGGAATTGAGCCAAAGTTGCGCATTTACCTGACTAACAATATCCCACTGAGAAAGTTCTGAAATTCCGAGTATATCCGGAAAAAACAGTAATTTCGGACAATGGTTTTCATTTTCTTCTGGCTTTATTTTTCGAAAGATTCGAAAATATGTTGCACTTCCAATTGCTAATTTTTCTCTCCTATATAAGGGTGTTTTCAGATTTGCTATCCGACGTTTCGTCTTCCGGCCAGCATCATCAAATTTATTTTTCTTATACGTACTACATTGGATTTTTTCTGTTTTGAATTGAAACAGATGTTACTTCTACAATGACGTATTATGAGTAATCATTTTTTTTTTCGAAAAATTGGAGATATTGACAAAAAATATTTATTATGATAAATATTCTTAGAAGCCTATTATGATAGGCGTCTAAATTTGACTTTGAATTTGTTACACTCCTTGTAATTCTGTTATTATACAAGTCATTGAATTTTTGGCAAAAAATGTCTTCCACTAATGAAGAAAAAAGAGATATGATACAAATTTATTACAAATACGATAGAAATAGTGTTAGGACAGCGGAAATGTATTTAAACTTGTATTTCGAAAGACGACAACCACCTCGAACTATGATCAAGTTATTAGATCAAAATCTCAGTGAGTTTGGTTCGTTTCAAAAGCCAATGAAAAAATACGGAGACAAAATCAGCAATCAAAATTTTATTAATGTGGTGTGTATGAGGTAAATTAAACATCGTGTCCTTTTCAATGAAAATAAAACTTCGAACAAAAAACAATGATTAACTAAAATGTAAAAACAAAAGTAAATCACAGCAAATGCTCAAAATCCTGGCCTTGCTCATGGTAACACTACTATGCCCTTCTTCCAATATTATTCACTGCACGATTAATTTCTCTCCTTCTCAATCTTCCGAATTATCTAACAATGCTGTGTTTAGAGTCATGTTCCCTCTGACCATAAACTCAATTTTTCAGTGTACCCCATAATGATGTATTCATAACACTTAAATCTGGAAACTTTGCTGGCCACCTCACCAGCCTATCATTCCTATCAGTTTATCACCAAACCTTTTAGTTAGGTAATCAGATACTCATCTGGAAGTGTGCGGTGGTGCACTATCATGTTGAAACCAGACGGTGGTAAAGTTAGCCAATGGTAGATCATCCAAATAATCTTCAAAAATCGACAATAAATACTGGTGATAGGTTTCTCCATTCAAAATTCCGTCAAATAAATGAGGACCCAAAATTTTATCTTTGTAAGTTCCTGCCCACACGTTAATACTAAATCGGAAGTGCATGGGGTTGTTTATGCTCCAAATGTGTTCTTTATTTCGGTTGAATATTCCACAATTCGTAAAATTTCTTTCATCTGTCCGAATTATATTTTCCAGGTCATCAGATCTTCTTATTAGCCAATTACAAAATGCTAATTGTCTTTCGGGATCACCTGGATGCAATTTTTGAGATATGTGTATTTTGTAACACTTCAAACTGCTTTTTGAGATGTTTTCAAGCACTTGTATGACAAATATTCATTTCGGAGAAAATTTGACGTGTAGATTTTCTCGCTCCATTCTGTCTCCGTATTTTTTCCTCGGCTTTTCAAATAAACCTAACCCGGTGAGATTTTGGTCCAATAACTTGAACATAGTTGGATGTGGTTGTCGTCTTTCAGCATACAAGTTTAAATACATTTCCGATGTTCTAACATTGTTTCTATCCTAATTGTAATAAATTTGTATCATGTCTCGTTTTTCTTCATTCGTGAAAGCCATTTTTGTCAAAAATTCAATGACTTGTACAATAACAAAATGTTATTGAGTGTAAAAAATTGAAAGTCAAATTTAGAAAAATCAAAGTCAAAGAAGCCTATTATGATAAGAATTGATTTTTTCAATATCTCCAATTTTTCGTAAATGAATGATAATTTATGATATATCAATGAAAAGGTAGAATCTGGTTCTATTCAAAACAGAAAGAATCCAATGTAGTGCCTATGAGCAAAAATAAAGTTGATGATGGTGGCTGGAAGACGAAACGTCGGATAACAAATCTGAAAACATCACTATGTAGCAGGTAGAAAGTTACAATGCGAAAGTGCAATTCATTTTCGAACCTTTTGAAAAATAAAGCCAAAAAAAAATAAAAACCATTATCCGAAATCGCTGTTCTTTTTAGATATCTCCGGATGTACTCGGAATTTCAGAACTTTCTCAACGGCATATTGTTAGTAAGGTGAATGCGCAACTTTGCCCCAATTCAACCGTCTTCGTATCTCTCATAGTTTCCGAGATCCCAATGGTGAAGATCGAATTTGAAACATCCTGTATACATTGAAGTTGTTTATTTTTTCACGACTTCAATTTTTTACTTTATGATGTCGTTGACCGATTGTCGGCCAATTTTTCTCTACTAATTCAAATTGAACCAAAGCACTGCCAAAACTGTTCTTTTGTTGGTATTTGGCAAAGATAGTTTTGATGAACGCATTGTTCGACGTTGGTTTGCGAAATTTCGTTCTGGAGATTTTAGTCGCGATGATGATCCCCGAAGTGGTCAACCTGAAGTTACTGTGGACGACAATTTAAGAACCTTGGTGGATACTAACCTATCCCAAACGGTGCGTGATATGAGGGAAGAACTGGGTATCAGCTCTCATGATGTTTTTGATGATATGAAACGAATTGAAAAATGGTCGAGAAGCGATTGCCCACGATTTGAACGATTGACTGAAATTGTCTGATTCCAAGATATGTTTTTATTTGCTTTTGCGCAACCAAAACAATCCTTATTTGTGTTGGAAGTGGATTCTCTACAGGAGACCTTAAGGACTACCCAGGCACTTCCCATAGGCAAAAATATACAAAAAATACCATGATTGCTGTGTGCTGGCCAGCAGCTGGTGTAGTTCACCATTATTGTCTGCAACCAAACCCTCACACCAGTGTTCTATTATGAGGAAATTGTCAAAATGTCACTTCGATTACTGTATTACTGGTAGAATTAGACAGAAACAGGGTTCGTCGACTTTATCAAATTCCAAGAACTCAATTTCTATGCTGACGGAATCAGCCATCTTGTGGTACGTTGGCAAAAGTGCTCTGATTCAAATGGCGCTTATCTCAATTGGATTGAATAGGTATCCATTGAGATATCACAATTCAAAGTAATATCATATAAACCGTCGAAACTTTTGGAAAACTTTTCATGGTCACGTGACATTTTTCTGCTCATTGAATCAATCAAATTTAAATGGTTTCAAGTGTCTCCAAATGAACTAGCACTATCAGTGTGTGTAAAAAAAATAAGTATAACATCCTGGAAAATGCCAGTACGCAAAACCATTGACAAATCCTGAAACTATTGAAATTGAAAATTAAAAATAAGCACTGTAAAATTAGTTCAATCTCATTCATTTATTGGTACCAAAGAAGTAAGAGAAAATGGAAATGAGTACAGTCACACTAGAGAATATTGTATAATTATTGAAGGAAATGAAACAAGGAATATGGGATCTGAAGAAAAACGTCATAAATGATGTCAAAATACTGAAACAACAAAATAAACAACTGGAGGTGAAGGTTCTCTCACTGGAAAACCGACTGCAATATACAAAAAGAAAACTCAAGAAATACAACCTTGTTATATACGGAGTAGGAGAAGACAACGATGATTTGAGAGTATTCTTGAAGATAGTGAACCAAATCCTGCAGATAGTTTGTGATGAAAGTAATTTCAGCGGCACTGAAAGAAATTGGAGAAAAAGTGACGGGGAAAAACGACCGTTATTGATTGAAGTTGTCAACTCTCAACTGAAATAATGTATATTACAGAATATCAAACATCACGTAGAGGAACTGAAAGAATTAGGAAATCCAACCTCTCAAGAGTATACCCAAAGTGATTGCAAAAGAAGAAGGGTATTGTCGGTAATGAATTGTTTATAAATGAGGTGGAACGAAACATTAGTGTAACGAAACATTAGTGCAACAAAACCAAGAGATAGATGTAGAGAAAATGAATCTGGAGGTACATGACTTAAGTAACTCAACATCCACAAAACAAGTCATAAATGCAAAAGAAGAAGCTGGCAATGAGAGTGAAAGATCAAACAAAAAAGAGGAAAACACAGATTTTTTCAACAAAATATACACCAGAAATCAGCGGAAACTACATAAATAGTAAAATACTTCAACAGTCTGTACTTTCTAATAACTCCTACTTCTTTCAATGCCATTGAAAATTTTTGAAGGCTCAGAAATTGTTTTGTTCGTCATTCATATATGTTAAGATTTTTGGAAGTGTTTCAATACTTCATTTCATTGTATCCCCATCAACAAATGAATAAAAACTTAGGGAAATGTATAGTTATATTAGAGAATATTTCATTGAAACTATAGAAACATGTTCATTTTCATAGAACTATCAGGAACGTTAAATTTCAAGATTTTCATGCTAATAACAGAAGCGTCTGTAAAAACTTTGCTGAGTTAAAAGTATTACTCGGTGATATTAACTACAGAATCGATATAATCATACTTTCAGAAATGTAAAAGATTGATGATGTGTCTCTCTACAAAATTGATTGTTATTATGTTATTTACAATGAAGGTAAAGTGACTCACAGCGATTTATAGATCACCAGCAACAGACATAACAATTTTCAATAACAATTTGAGTGAATATTTCCAAAATTGTCGAAAGAACGTGAACCTTCACATTTCACGGGAGACATTGATGAAAATATTTTGAATATGGAAGATTTTGTAAATGATTACTTGAATATTTTAGGAAGCATGGGTTTCATATCAACAGTAAATAAGTATACGAGGATATGCGGTGAATCCAAAACATGTATAGACCATATATTTATTGAATCAAACTTATCTGATAATAACATTTTGGCAGCTGTCATACAAAGAGGATTCACAGATCATTTTTCCATAGTCACTAATATCAATTTACAAGAAAAAAAATTGAACAAATTGATTGTGAGAAACACAAAATGGTGCCGAATAAAAACGAATTGATATCATTTCTTTCTACAGAATCTTGGGAAAATATATTCACTCCAAATATTGATGTCGAGTAGGCTGCTGAAAATTTTGTGGACATAATGCTATCATTGATATCAATAGCCACCAAAAAAGTCAGAATGAAAAAAAACGAACAAAAACAACAGATTTGGACCACCAAAGGATTAGGGAAAACGGTAAATGAAAAAAATAAATTGTATGAGGACATGATAAAATATTCTATAGAAAAAAACAACAGAATTTAAAAGTGTTAGGAATAAACTAAACGAACCCCTGAAAAATGCTGAAAAAATTACTATCAAGGTAAAATGAACAAAAATACAATGCAAAACTGAAATTTTTGGAAATGTATAAATGCAATTATCGCTGGTAAGAAAAAAAGACATTGTACAGATCAAAAGTAAGGACGGATACCTCTCAAATGATAAAAAAGATATGGCCAACACCTTCTGCCATTTTTATACTATTGTGCGAGAAAAATTGGCAGAGAAAATTATCACAGATAGAAAATATTTCTCTAAATACAAACAAAAATAAAACATTTTCGAAAACTCTTTTTTTTCTAGAAGAAACATGTATGACGGAAGTGGGGAAGGTGATTAGTAGTCTAAAAATAAGAGAGTTCTCGAATACGACAATATCAGAGTAGAGACATTGAAAGATATTTCAGAATTTATTTCAGCTCCTTCGGCTTATGTTATCAATAGGTTGTTCAGGGAAGGTAAATGTCCAAAAGTATCATAAGCCACTGTTCAATAAAGTTGATAAGATGGAAGTTACAAATTATAGACCGGTATCATTGTTCACAAACCTACCCAAAATATTCAAAATACTTTTGAAAAATAGAATAATGAAATACTTAACTGAATATAGGTGAACAATTAGATGAACAATTAGAGTTTCGGGACAATAGATCTACAAATGATGCGATATCTGAACTTGTTGCTAAAATAAATGAGGCTGTGGATAAGAAGAAACTTAGCATCTTTGTAGACCTATCAAAGGCGTTTGACACGGTTGGCCAAAGTAAACTACCCCACTCTCTGAAGAATATTGGTTTTTGAGGGATTGCATACGACATAATGAAGAGCTACCTATCAAATAGAAAACAATGTGTGAAAATAGGGGAAATTAACAGCGACCTTTTTGATATGAAATATGGAGTACCCCAAGTGACGGTTCTAGGGTCAATATTATTCATAATTTACTCAAACGATTTATTCGAACTAGAAACCGAAGGGCAAATATTAACTTTTGCAGACGTTACCGCTGTTATTTATGAAGATTTATTGTGGGAAGGTCTATAAACTAAGGTTGAGAGAGCTTTTCCTAAAATTATGTATTGGTTTGATACAAAATTACTACCAATCAACCATGATAAAACTTATTATATTCCGTTCGAAGCGTATGAAAGTAATTTACCAGAATATAATAATTTACCATTCGTTAGCAGAATCGCATTCATTATATGAAATCGTAGTCTGGGGAGGAGCAAATGAAACTTTGATACAAAATCTTGAGATTGTAAAGAAATTTCTTTTGAAAATTGCATTCAACAAAACTAAACGACTCTTATCTGACTGTTATACATCGAGACCAAAGTACTTGATATTCGCCAATTATTCTGTCAGAGTCTTCTTATGCATCAACACAAAAATAAGAAAGTTTCGATTCGGATATCACATATACATAACACAAAACAAACGCCCTTAAAATACCAAAACCATATCAACCTAGGAGATAAATTATATAACACATTGGACATTGAGATGGAAAAAATTAATTCTTTAGAAATGTTCAACAGACATACAAAAAAAACTTACATCGATTCATCAATACAGAAAATAATTACCACATTACAAAACTATGATGTGAGATGATGTAAAGGAAAATAAAATGAAAATGAAAATATAAATATGTTTTTTCAAGAAGCTACCTTGAATTGCAACTGCAACTACATCTTATTATTAAGTCCAACTATGACTCATCGAATGATTATTATCAAATTTATCACAATTGAGTAACGCTGAATGATAGAAGCTGGCTTATGTTCAAATCTAAGTTTTTTTCAACCAATTCTATAATTGTCGGTACATAAATATTGTTAGTTATGATCTGTTATGACTGTTATGAATCGTTATTTACTAAAGAATTTCATTCTTTTCTTTTCCAGTCCTTTCCACTTTTTCGACGATTTCAGTGATGAGAGGGTCAACAGTAGTTTTCAGCATATTCAAACACATTTCCCCTGTTAAATTTTGATCAATAAATAGAGGCCTCACAATATAGTTTCCCAATATTCCTGCCCAAACTTTAATTTTTTCTGGATATTGGGTATGTGTTTCCAGGAAAACGTGAGGGTTGGTGTCACTTCAACAAGGGTTATTTTGTCTGTGAACATTGCCATTTGAAAAAAATGTACATTTGTCACTAAAACAAATATTCTGGAGATAGGTAGGATGCCTTGCAATGGTTTCCGTCATGATTTCGCAGAATTCTGTTCTTCGATCAGGGTCATCTTCAGTTAATTGGTGTACCATTTAAATTTTGTATAGATGATACCTATTCCTCTTCAAAAGTCTCCATACAGTAAAAGGAGACACCTCACAAACATTCGCGACGGAATAAGTAGACTACTACCATCTTACCAATTATTTGCACTTGATGTTCTTCCGGAATGGACGGATGACCTGGGTGTTTTTTGCTATGTACACTACTGGTAGTTGTGAATTTGGATACAAGTTCCCTCAAATATTTTCTACAGATAGGACGATTCGGAAAACTTTCATTGAAAATCCTTCTGGTCTCGTGAAAGTTACGCGTCGCACCATAAATGAAAATCGCTTAAATTTGTTTTTCCAATGGACGAGAATTGACGATTTTAGAGATTGTTGACGTGGTACCTTTCTACTAGTGAAACCGAAAACTAAATGAGAATATTCTAACTGAACAATGAACATTGTCGCTTTTATAAACCAAAAATAACTTAAATAAACCTTATCGGGTTGTTGGAATTGCCATATGGCAGATTAAAAGGAAGTATTCGTCAGGAGCTTCAAAATAGTGTGTCACAAGAGCCCCCTTTCCATTTAATTTTTTTCCCAGATGGCGTCCAGTCGCCATCTTGAAAGTTTCATCTGTCAATTTCACTTCAAAATGAATTATTCATGCAGTAATTTCATCATCCCAAATTTCAATTTTTCGAGTTGACCGGCTCAAAAAATAAAACGGGGGACATTAAAGAAATGCACTGTATATTGAAATGGATATCACTCGACAATCGAAACGTTATAAGCATGGTTAGTCTGACACTATACCTAATTTCCCTCAAATCGAGTGCTTGGTAGTTAAAGACATTTTTGTTTGATAACGCTATTTTGGACTTCACCAGTTTGCAAAGAGTTGAGTTGGATTGAGGCATTCCGTAATGTTTCTCTTACCATGATGCTTTGACAACCCTTCGACGGCTGATTTTGGTACAAAGTGAAATGAATGATTAGCATACAAAGTTGTTCTGGGTAGAAATCACCCATTCGTATTACCGGTAGTTAGGATAGTAAACGTTTCAATACATTTTCGAAATAGAATTAAAACACACGATATCGTTCATTGTGCATGTTACTGAATGAAAAACAAAATTTGTTTCATGGAGCTAACAATTCCATCATTATCAACGAACAAAAAGTTTGAAACAAAATTGAAAACTATTTATTATAATATAATATCGGAAACACAAACTAAACGTTACTTCCGCATAGAGGTAGTGTATTTGATGCTGAAATATTTTCCTTTGCGCGGTATTATGTTCCTATCGTAATCCTTGGCATATTTCAAAGCCAATGTTGCTGCGGGTGAACGTATTAATGAAATCCTCCGACTCTCTAGAGAATACTCGAACTTACGCTAAGACCTTTGACGTCTCGTAGCTTCCTATCTTGCGGTTTATCTTCCAAATTACCAATTATAAATAATATATTTTCTTTTCCGTATTGTCTCCTTTTACATTATACGATCAACTGAAATTCAATATGTTCGAAAATGGAAAAGCATTTGTGAAATCTTATTTTCTTTTAAACGGCAGTCTTCGTTGATCTCATGTTGGAAATGAGGGAAAACACAAAAAAATCAAGTGAAATTTTAGTTCCAGTTTTTTTTTCAAGAGTAGTGTTCTAACGGCTTTATCTTTATATAGAGTGACTAATACACAACAAAGTGTTGAATTGAAAATTGGTGAAGGCCAATATTGTAGCTACATTTGTTTGAAGGTGGTTGACAACATTTCGTGGTGTCTTTCATCAGTTCGGACTCCCATTGTCTAATATGACATAAATTGATTTGAAATTCCTGAAAAAATATTAAACACATTAACCGAAAATGAGAATTTTATTGAACAAAAAAACTGAAATTACAAAGAAATAACATGAAACCAAACAACAACCAAAAAATTAAAAACTGAAATATTAATAAAAGCTGAAAATTAAAAATTATCATTAACAAAAAATTAAAAATAAAAATTAAAAGATTCCAAACCAAGTTATGTCACGACGTTTCGATTGTTAGTATCCACAATCGTCTTCGGGTGGTAACTGGACTTATTCTCCGAGATCCGACTATTTATAGGCCATTCGAGTGCTTTCACCTATCCCCTCTTCCCTCTCTCCGCTTCATTGGTTTTAGCGGGAGATGACCGTTTGGCGGAAGTTGGTCGTTTTTCGCTTGATTAGAGGTTTCCATATGTTACGTATCTCTACGCTAGCTTGACTGAAGGCGTTGTTGGACAACATATAGGTGGCTTGAATGCAGAAATAGACACTTTCCTGAAGCACATCAACAACCTAAGTCCTTCCATCACTTTCACAATGGAAAAGGAAGTCCACAACGAATTGCCTTCCTTAGACGTATTGGTGAAGAAGACCGACACTAAATGGTAAACATCTGTATATCGAAAATCCACTCACACGGGACAGTGTCTGAACCAGAAATCCAACCACCATTGACTGAGAGAGGAATCATCGAGACTCTTCTAGACCGTGCCTTCGGACTCTGTAATACAAAGGAATGTCTCGAAAGGAAACCAGGCATCATCAAAAATGTCCTTCAATGGATTGGTTACTCCAGAGTGATGGTAGAACAGGCTTTAGCTAGAAGACAGCAAGTGCTCCACAAGGAAGAGAAGCCGCCACAACCAGTTCGTGTACTTCCTACATCAGAGGATTATCGAAAAGGATGCGAAGGATTGGGTCCAAGTATAACATCAGGACCTGTTTCAGATCTGGAAACACTATCCGTAGCAGCCTCACAAAAACCAGGCCAACAAACGCGGACTGCGATTCCAAGAATTGCATTTACCGGATACCCTGCGAGTGCGGAGAATCATACATCGGTGAAACTAAGAAGCCATTGAAAGTTGGGATTGGTGAGCACAAGAAACAAGCATCAACATAAGGAGAAACAAGCATCAACATAATATTAAATGGGCTCAAGCTGAAATCATCCACAAAGAAAAACACTGGTTTAGGAGAAAATTCAAAAAAGCCGCGTATATGTTGTCCAACAACGCATTTAGTCAAGCTAGCGTAGAGATACGTAAGATATAGAACCCTCTAATCAAACGAAAAATGACCAACTCCAGTGAAATGGTCATCTCCTGCTGAAACCAATGAAGCGTAGAGAGGGAAGAGGGGATAGGTGAAAGCACTCGAATAGCCTATAAATAGTCGGATCTCTGAGGAATAAGTCCAGTTCTCACCACTCGAAAGGGTAGGGGAGCTGGACTCCAAACCTGAACGAATTGAAGATGACCTTCTGAATAAGTCCACTTATCACCTGAAGACGATTGTGAATACTAACAATCGAAACGTCGTGACATAACTTGGTTTAGAATCTTTCAATTTTTATTTTTCATTTTTTGTTAATGATAATTTTTAATTTTCAGCTTTTAGTAATATTTAAATTTTTTATTTTTTTGGTTGTTTGGTTTTATGTTATTTCGTTGTAATTTCTGTTTTTTGTTCAATAATATTGTTATTTTCGGTTAATTTTTTTAATATTTTTTCCGGAATTTCAAATCCATTTATATTATCTTAGACAATGAAAGTCCGAACTGATGAAATATTGTAGCTACAGTTCAAAATTAACCCTATATAAATTTTAAAACATGTTTGACCTAGTTTGTTCTAGGGTGCAATAGAAAAATCGTACCTTTCATGAGCTAAAAATTTCATTTGTTTCGTTGATCGATGATTGGATAGTATCTGAACATTTCAGTAGTTTTCAGGAACTAGTAACCCTCTTAAATCTGAAGTAGATAGCAGTAAACACTGTATGAAAATTTTTTCTTGCTTAGGTGATTATCCATTATGATACAAAAAAATCAGGAATGTATAGATGACCTGAATATTATTTATCGATCACCAAGTGATCATCTTCAAGAGGAAGATAAAACTTCCTTTTTTGATTTTCTCTGTGATCTTTCAGATATCACATTCAATTTTACAATATAGAATCAACCACCACCACAATGAGAGTATGAAAGATTCGCAAAGATCAATAGTTATTTTAATTTAATGACGCACGACGAATAAACCATCGTCGGCTTACATTTTCTGAAATAATATCCTTTCCGTGACGTTAGGAGAACAACATATCACATCCTATTTCACAATATTGAATCAACCACCACTATAATGGGACTATGAAAGATTCGCAAAGATCAATAATCGTTTTAATTTGAATTACAATGAGAGTATGAAAAATGTACAATAATCGATGGTTGTTTTAATTTGAATTAGTGGCTAGAACTAGTGCATCCCTATCTACAGTGGTGACGTAGTTTACTTTCACGCATAAGCAGTAGGAGTATTTCATGCTAAAATAATAATAAAAAAGGAACTGTTATATTAGAGAAAATAATGATATAAAAGAAACTGTTATATTAGAGACGTTCCAATTCAACAGAGTAATCATCCATCAAAAGTAATTTCTCTATGGTTACGTTTGGATTTTCAATTATGAGTGAATCATCTCACTCTCACGTCCATTTCATCGAATGTGTCTGATTCATTTTTTTTTCAGGATTTCACTCCTGGTGAACCAGAATAGCGAGAAACGAAATAATCTGATCCGTATAATAATAGAATTCGATTCAATCTCTCACAACTATAGCATTGAAATGAGTATTTTCCACGATATCAACGAGACATCTTTGTCGTAGCTCATTTGAAAGATATTGAACTCGGTGAGAAGCGAAAAAAATTAATCAAAATGACTAGCCAACACGGCTTCTCTGGGTGAAACGCAACCAAAATATCCAATTTTTCATTACTCTGGCGCATAAATCAGGCTGAGTTTGACCGATGTCATGGGTTATGTTGGCTTCAAGGACCGCTGTGGTTTGTTGTCATAGCTTATTTGAAAGGTATTGAACTCGGTGAGAAGCGAAAAAAATTAATCAAAATGACTAGCCAACACGGCTTCTCTGGGTGAAACGCAACCAAAATATCCAATTTTTCATTAATCTGGCGCATAAATCAGGCTGAGTTTGACCGATGGCATGGGTTATGTTGGCTTCAAGGACCGCTGTGGTTTGTTGCTCATTCGCATGTAAATGCGACTCAAAAGAAACACACAAGAAAAAGTCTAACAGGGTCAAATCGCACGATCTCGGTGGCCAGTTCGCATCACCTCCACGTAGATAATCATGCCCTCAAATCGCTCGTGCAGAATATCCAATTTGACATGAGATGTCTGGCAAGTAGGTTAGGTTAGGTTCAAAGTGAGTGGGTCTACTCGACTCTCTACGGCAACCCGCAAGGGTTTATTGTGGCTAACCTCACCTATTTACACTCGACCAAATAAACCCAAATTCTTAACGAAGCCGATTAGTTTGTATGGTGAGTGGTCTTTCAAATTCTTAACGAAGCCGATTAGTTTGTATGGTGAGTGGTCTTTCAAATTCTTAACGAAGCCGATTAGTTTGTATGGTGAGTGGTCTTTCAGATTCTTAACGAATCCGATTAGTTTGTCTGGTGAGTGGTCTTTCAGGTCAGATGGTGAGAACCTGATTCGGTCCTCAGTGGGTAGGCACAAAGTATGTTCTCTGATGTTTCATCATTTTCCAAACAGAGGTGACACACACTGTCTATCGAAAGTCCGAGTCTCTGCATACCATGATTCAAATGACAGTTACCTGTAAGAAGGCCTGTCAGACATCGTAGTTCATCCCTACTGTAGTTCAACAACTGTTTGGTATCAAGCTCCGAAAAATGAATAAATGCCTTGAAGTGAGCCAATCCTGGAAGATTCTGCCAGATGTCCATAAATCTTCTTGCCATCCTTTATCCTTTATCCTTCACGGGCGGCCTTATATTTGAGGCTCATATTTGGTGGAGGTACTTAGTCGAGTACAAGGTATCCCCCTGTATATTAATCTGCCGCGTTTTAGTGAATCCAGAAATCCCCGCTTGGACTCCCCTATGATCAGTAAGCTGGAACTTCGAAGAAATTATGGAGATTTGTCTCTCTTCTATAGAAACTTTCACGGAAAGTGTACAAGTTACTTGGCACATTTGATTCTACCACGAGCGGTACATATCAGAAATACGCGACGGACTGTGGCTGCTCATCGTTTCGAGGTTCAACTCAGTACACTTCATTGTTCAAGAACTCTTTCATTAGGAGAACTGCGTTTATGTGGAATAAACTTCCTGAGAATGTTTTTCCAAATGGATTTAGTATCCAGCGATTCAAATCCAATGCGAATCGCTACTTTCGCACAGGCACCGCTCATAGAGCGCATTGGAGATTTTTTTGTAATGATTGTTTTTTTTTAATCATGAAGCGATATATCTGTGTAGAAAAAAATATCAAATTTGATGTTTACCCCAGAACGCATGGAATCATCTTTTTTATTGAGCCGATATAAAATAAGCCTCTCTGACTTGTTTACTTCACGTGTTGACCTTATCTATCGTCTTTTGCGAAAAATAGCGCAGTTCTTTTATGTGGAGATAAAAGAGAATGATGGGAAAGAAAGCTTTTGGCTTTCTACTTTTCGATATGGATACAAAATATGTGGGAACTCCCAAAGAAAGAAAGGAAGCAATTAATTTTAAAAAATTAACTCATATATATATATATATATATATATATATATATATATATATATATATTATTAAGCGATGGGTAGTCTTGACTGACTAGTTAAGGAGAAATACGGAATAATGTTGGGGATGCAGTCAAAATTGCTGGGCTGTTGTTTAAAGAATACTCTTTGTTATCTGTATCTGTAGAGTAGGGAGGGTGAGTGTAAGCCCACGCACTTAGGCCACATGTGACCCATTGTACATCCTCCCGAGGAGTTGTCCTCGTAGGTCGTCGTCCATCCTGTCCTTTCCAGGAAGGTGGACAGGTCGCTGGGAGACATCTCCTTTATATCGGCAGGTGTAGGCCAAGACTCGCCGAATACACACTCTCTTATTGACGATAACTCCGGGCACTCGCACAGGACATGCCTGACAGTCTCATCTTCCTGTTCACACATCCTGCATAGAGGTGTGTCCACTAGCCCCATATTATGTAGGTGTTTCCTTAGCTGACAGTGGCCAGTCAGAAATCCTACTGTAAGGCGTAGATTTTTCCTGGTCATCGCCAGATATTTCTTCGGCGCCAGCTTCCCAGGGTCGCCCAAGGTGATCCTGGCAAGATTACATCCTTTGATTTCATCCCATCTCTTTAGAGATTGAGCATGGGTGTAACTTTTGACTAGTTCCGCAATTGTCGAAGTCATCAGGCCGTGGGTGCCACTTGGTCCTAAAATTCTTAGTCCAGCCGCTTCCTTGGCTAAAGAGTCGGCAATGCGATTACCTTTACTCCTGTTGTGCCCTTTAACCCACCTCAGGATAATGTTATTATCTATCGAGGCTCTGGCTAAATCTTCGTGGCACTCTAGTGCTAGCCCTGAAGTAACACGGTGTCTGTTCAAGGCTAATAGTGCTTGTTTGCTATCAGTGTAGATTGTAATGTTTTTGCCAGAAATTCTTTTCTTGGTTATTTCTTTTGTGGCGATTGAGATACCAGCCAGTTCTGTTTGGACCACGCTGGTATTTCTTCCCATTCCCCACTTAATCCTTAGGCTTAGTGATCTGGAGTACACTCCACATCCTGAGCCTTCTTTGGTTTTTGAGCCATCTGTATAAATCCGTATTGCATTTGTAACATCTGACTCTGTGTTCTGCTTGATTTGTATTTTGTAGGGTTTATTAAACACAAACCTGGGTTCAATTGCATCACTTGTTGCCTGCAGCAGAGGTTGCGCAGTAAGCGCTTTCTGCCATAGGCCCAACCTCAATCGACCCATTCCTACTTCTAGGTTTACACCAGCCGTGTGCAATCGTACCATGGCCATTAACGCAACCTCCTTAACGTACAGGTCCAGAGGGGTCAGACCCGTGATTAATTCCATTGCCGCGGTTGATGTTGTTCTCATGGCTCCTGTGATGTTTAAACAAGCCAGTCGCTGTATTTTTGGATGGCCGTTGCTTGTAGAACTTTAGGTCCCCATGCAATGGCTCCATACGTTAACATAGGTCTTATTATTGCAGTGTAGATCCAGGCGACTACACGGGGTGAAAGACCCCATGCGCGTCCCACTGTCCTCCGACATTGCTCATAAGCCACGTATGCTCTTTTTGCTCTACTCTGTAGATGAGAGTTCCATGTTAGCTTCTTGTCGAGGATAATACCAAGGTATTTCACCTCTTCAGAGAAGTTTAGTTGGCTTTTGAAGATTTCGGGAGGTTTTAAGCTCGTTAAACTTCTTTTCCTGGTGAAAAGGACCATCTCAGTCTTCTTGGGATTGATCGACAGTGAGTGTTCCTTACACCATGTTTCTATCAATTTGAGCCCATCCTGCGCTCTATCGCACAGTGTGTTTACAAATTTGCCGGTCTGCAAGATAACTATGTCATCTGCGTATGCAATTGTGTAGAATCCATTTTTGTTAATGTGATTAATTAGGGTATCCAGAACTATGTTCCAGAGGAGGGGTGATAAGACCCCTCCCTGTGGACATCCCCTCATGACCAGTCCTTTTACTGTGATGTCTTCTACATTAATACTTATTGCTCTGCTAGAGAGCATCTGGAGTATCCATTCTCCTACTACCAGGGGTACATTCCTGGAGTGTAGTTGCTGGGTAATTGTTGGAAAGGTTGTTTTATCAAACGCTCCCTCAATATCTATGAATATACCTAGGGTGGATTCTTTGTTATCCAATGATCTCTCGATTCTGCCAACCACATGGTGAAGGGCCGAATCAGTAGACCTTCCCGGGGTATATGCATGCTGATTTGGATGAAGTGGGTTGTTAACAAGTACTTCATCTCTTATATACCGCTCACATAGTCTCTCCATGGTTTTTAAGAAAAACGATGTGAGACTAATTGGTCGGAATGCTTTTGGTAGGGTGTAGTCCATCCTACCTGGTTTGGGTATAAATACTACTCTTACTTCTCTCCACTTACTGGGAATATACCTCAGAGCTAGAGAGGCTCTGAATATTCCAACCAGGTGTGGCATAAGAATGTCCCGTCCCCACTGAAGTAGGGCTGGTCTTATACCGTCAGGCCCTGGTGACTTGAAGGGGGAAAAGCTCGATATAGCCCATCTTATTTTGTCCTCATCAATTACTGTACTAGCATATTGCCAGTCATATTGTGAGGGTGTTATTGGTACATCCGTCCAGTTCGCCGTTCCAGGAAAGACAGAACCTGGGAAGTGAGTTTCCATAAGAATCTCAGCACTCTCCTGGAGGTTGGCGGCTTTGTCGCCATTTTCCCTCGTCAGGATGCCGATAGTCTTATGGTGGTCATTTGAGAGTGCCTTCTGTAGCCTAGAAGCTAGTGGAAAGTCTTCGACTGCCTCACAAAAGGCTCTCCAGGCTTCTCTTTGTTTTCGTCTGCAGACTTTTTTGAACTCTCTGAGGTTGGCTTGATATATAACCCAGTCCTCTTCGAGTCTTGTACGTTTTGCCTTGTTAAAGGTCGTTCTCGCTGTCTTCCTGAGGTGTTCCAATTCAGGGCACCACCATGTGTTGGTTGTGCCATGCGTTTGAACCATCCTCATTGGACCATTTGTTATATGGTCGAGCTTTCGAGAATGTTTATTCCCTTTATCAAGACATCTACAATAAATTGGTAACATTGAAGCAAAATTGTAAAGCAATAGATAAAAAGTACTTACTAACTTGAGGTTATAGTAAAAAGTCGAAAATTTCACTGAGAAACACAAACTTAGTCCTTTTCATCATGTAGAAAAGTGTCACAAATTAAATTTTTATGGTTTAAGGACAAAATATATATAAAACTCATTCAGAAGTAACATTTAGAGGATTTGAAATTTGAAATTTTATTTTAACGGACATGCATGGCACTTACTAGTGGCGTGGTAGCAACTAGAAAGAAAGGAAACAGGAAATATTTGCAAATTGATAATTGACATTATAACATTTGAAGTTTAAAATTTGAAAATTTACAGTATAACCAAAACAGGATTACCAAAAGGCACACCAACAACAATGTTGACACTAACAGTTTCAAAAAGTATCTGAATATGGATACAGTGCTGCCAAGTACTCATAAAAGAAGTGAATAACAAGACTCAGCCCTGTTTCCAAACTCACATACTATCTGTTACTTTGGGAACCTGGGGGAATCAGTTCCAATTTCAAGATGTAATTATAAATATTACTGAGGTTGTTAATCTCAGTCTTTTTGTTCATGTTGTTTGTATTCCTTTTGATAAAGAACATTTCTTTAAACAGCTGTAAGTTACTTTCAGTACACAATACTCTAACTTCGGTGTAGTTCATTGTGTGTTTTGTGTTGATGACATGTTCAACCAATGCACAGGTAGCTTTATTCATATTACAATCACTCTTATGTGACGTTATACGTCCTGATAAAATTCTAGATGTTTGACCAACATATGTCTTATCACATGTATGACAAGGAATTTCATATACTACATTAGACTTTTCTAAAGTTTTCAAAGGAGTTTTAATTTTGGAAAACAGACTATTCGTAGTGGTGACAATGTATTGAGCAAATTTAATATTTTCACTCTTGAAAACGTTCAAGAGCTTGGGTGTTGAAGACTGAAAATATGGTAAGGTTTTGAAAAATAATGAAGTTGGAGGTATATCTCCACTGTTTGATAAATTCAAATTATTATTTATGAGGTTAACTAAATTATTAGAAACAGTAGTCACTGTGGAAAAAGAGCTGAACAGTAATTTATTTGAAAGTTTGCAAGGATATGAATTTTCAAGGAGAATACCTTTTTGTTCTTTGATACAATCATCTTTGAATAATGGATGTGTCAGATTAATCACCCTGTTTTTCATGGTGAGAACTAAATTTATTTTCATCTTTGTAGGATGGTATGAATGGTAGTTCAGTAACCTGTTGCTTGCGCATAGTTTCCTGTACCATCTTGTTCGTAGAACGTTATCTGTGTTTCTACATACTCGCATATCCAAGAATGGTAAACTGTTGTTACCTTCCTCTTCAGCTGTGAATTGCAGATGTTCGTTGTAACTGTTGAACGTTGTTAATGCTTCTTCAGTTCTCCCACGAGGCACAGATAGGTTCAAATCGTCCACATAGCGTTTAATGAAAGGAATATTGAAAGGGATTCTATCCTTTACATTCATAATTAAGTCATCTAGTACAAAGTTTACTAGAATTGGGAAAATGGTTGACCCCATTGGGGTACCAAAAATTTGTTTGTAGAAAGTGTCCTGAAACACTAGGACATTAGAGTCAAAAATAAATTCTAAAATTGATTTTAAATTTGGAAGATCAAGCATACGATGCTGAGAAATGATATCCCAGTGGTTTTGTAGGCTATTAATTATTACATTCAAAGGAAAATTTGTAAAAAGTGGAACTACATTGAAACTCACTAGGACATAGTCTTCAGGAAGTTTATAATCATTAATAAAATTACTAAAGGGAATTGAATCGTTCACATAAAATTCGTTGTCAGTGTAATATGACATTGACAGGATATTAGCCAACCATTTAGCCAGTTTGCTGTTAGGTGAGTTAATTGATGACACAATGGGTCTTATCGATAGTTCAGGTTTGTGTACTTTCGGTAACGAGTAAAATCTAGGAATTACTGCATTATAGATAGTCAGCTTTTTGGCTGTGTTTTCATCCACCAATTTATCCTTCTTAATCCTAGAAACTATTTTGTTAGCTTTTTGCTGTAAGGTGATGACTGGATTATGATTTATCTTTTTATAATTTTTAATATCACTAAGTAATTCAAAACTTTTAGTAGAGTAGTCCTCTTTGAACATTATGACCGTCACATTGTCTTCATCACTTCTTACTACATAGATCTCATGATGTTGTTTTAAAAAAGATTTGCATTGATCAAAAGTTTTTCTTAAAAAATGGTAATTATCTGAATTTTTATGAAGGAAATTTGTAATAATATTTGTGCATTGAGCACGATAGATATCTTGAAAGTTTTTATCAATATTGAAAAGTATATTTTCTAAATCTGCAAGAAGGTTAGAAAGTTTAATTTCTTTAGTTAAAGGACAAATTCCAAATTTAGGACCCAGAGCCAGAAAACGTTTAATATCAGAAGGTATTTCAACGTTTGTGAGGTTTTTTATCCATTTTTCTTGTATTTTAATAGAGAGAAATTCATTATTATGGAGATTGTTAAATTTAATTATGTTTTTATGCTTTATTTTATGGAAAAGTCTATTATATTTTATGGTAAGCCTTCGTTCATATTTTTCAAAAGTGGAAACCGGCAACGTGGCAGATAATTTTCGCTCAAGGTCATTTAAAACTCTTTCTAAATTTATGAGCTCACTGAAGGTGATTTTAATTTCTAAGTTTAAAATATTTCTCCTCAACCTGTGATATATATATATATATATATATATATATATATATATATATATATATATATATATATATTTATATATATTTGAATGCCGGTGAGCGAAAATATACCGGTGGAAAGAAATTCAGAAAAAACCGCGCTTCGTGAAAAACTGTTGGAAAACACATCAGAAAGTATTCTTCACTGAAGAAATTTTCTTGCCTAGAGGCAAGAGGCCGCAGAAATTTGTTTTAGACACCATAAAAATAACGAAAGATTGGGTTTCATTTCCGGTACGAATCGGCGAAAATTATTCGAAGAAAGATTTGAACAATGTTCAATCAACATAAAAATTGAAGGGAAAAAGAAACTCTGGAGCTGCATCTCAACGGATAATATCGACCAGCTTTCGAAGGAAATTTTACTATCGACCGCCCCCTATGAAATAATCTTTTATCGACCAGAAATTAGGCTGGATATATCCTCAATTATTTTTTTTGAAATCATGTGTCAGTATTTTCCTAACCCATTTGGAAAGCCTATTATAGATGGGAGAACCAACAACACTAACAATGAGTGAATTTCTTCTGAATTCTTCTGTTGGATCTTAAGCTGAATTATATGAGTATCTCACTCGTTTAACATTTATGAAGGCTTTTCAAGAAATTCACCATTCATTATAACGATCAAATCACTTTTATCCGCTTCAGTTACAATTATATCCAGGTTGTCTTTCTGAAACACATGAGTGCCTCTAATACCATCAACAAGTTTTCAATGAGTTTCATATTTTCTATATAGTACGGTTGAAACATTTACAGCCTTGTTCTTTTAGGGATAGGGTAAATTGAATTCGTCATTCAGTTTTCAGGTAAATTTTTTATTTGTGTCCTATATGGTTGACTTTGGTTGGTATAATTTTTTTAACTGAATCTTTCGTTACAATTGAGTCAACATCGATTCTTCCCACATATCTTTTTTGTTTTTTTTTCGACAGACTTGAAGAAATTCAAAATATTCTGAATGCAATAATTATTCTACTCCAAATTATCCCAAACTTTTATTTTGGTCAAACGTTCACAATGAGAGGAAGAACTTAGATGTATTTTCAGTGATAAGACCAATTTAAAATCATAGACCAACTTTCTAACACTGGCACATCTGTGAATCTCAAACTCTCAGTGTACCTAAAAATTGACAGGTTTAAAACCATTGGAGTAGTAGAACTTAAGATTACACGGCTGGAGATAACTGAATCAAAGCATTTTCTATAGCCTGCAGGTTTTATCTACAACAGCGCATAATTATAATTGATCAGAGAACCAGACACACATTTCATAGAACATGTTATTGCATAAATTGTAGTCAGTTGTTCCTTTTGAATTCATTGTCATTCCAACGATTGTCAATGTTCAGGTATTTCATTGGCTATTATGCGAAATCATCGAAAAAGAAGAATTTTGAAAACATATCATGATTGAGAATAAGATACATCTGATGAAATAATGTAATAATTGTCTGCCAATAATTATGGAATGCTTTCATTTTATGATTTGGATTATTCGAGTTTAAGTGGAATGGAAATATAGTTTAATGAATATCTCTAACAAATATGTAACAAATTCAATCAGAGTGCAATTCAAATGTAGCAAAATTTCATGAAGTATACGTTTTCAACTTTTCTGTTTGCCAATAACGAATTTTATTTACAGAACATAAAAATATGATTTCAATGAATATTCATAACTCCAAAACCAGTCAGATGTTGAATGAAATAGGTTCGTGATGGTAATCGTTTGTTTATTATTTTTTCGTATTTGTTTTCACATCATTTTATCCGCTACTGGAAATAACAGAATTATGAATTGAAATATCATTGAGAATAGAGTTGAACAATTATATTTTGGGCTTATTTTTTTGCAGTTTATTTTCAGCATTATCCCAGGTAACACCTACTTCCTGTTTTAACTAATGTTTTCAAATTTTGAAATAGTTCCAAAAACTGTCAATGGTATACAAACATCTTGAATCATCAGATTATCAAAAGAGTTATGTCTTCAATACTCAACTTGTTTTCAGTTCATGATTGTGAGTTTGTTTTTCACGTAATGCCTGAAAAATTTTTCAGTTTGCTACAAGTTGTTTTGAATAAATATATAGATAGTATATTCAACTACCACGTAATGCATGAAAAAATTTTTAGTTTGCTACAGCTACAATATATTTTTTTCACATCAAGCAGACAATGAAATGAATTAATTTCAAATCGTTTTTGAAATGATATAGATCAGTGAATAGTATTGTTGTGTTTTAGGTTATAATTAAACAATTGCTTGTTGCTGCTCGTTTATTACTGTAGGAAAATATATTCGATATGCGATACATTCGGGCCGAAGAGTCTTTTTTACCTGACGGAGTACAGGAGCGTACTCTTTAGTCTCACCTAATACACTACACATCCCTTCCTCACAGAAAATACACATTAATAAAAGAGGTTGACACTAATAAATGTCAGTTTTTTTCACAATGGAGTAAATCGTTCTGGAGGTTTCAACTTACTCCGTCTTCACAAACATTTGTCGCTATTACTCTGCTCATTTTTTGAAATATCGGTTTGACGGTTAGTTGACTCTATCTCTAAATTAACATTTTCTGGTCTTGGTGGTAAAATACAGTCGTTTACAACGTTAGAACAATTTTCACTATCTTGAATTTCCAGAATTTGACCGGATAATTGAGAAAGGACGTGTTCTCCATATTCTGTAGTAGTCGGAATAATTTGGAACGATTTTTTTTCGATTCTCGTTTTTAAATGATTGATATGTCTTCTTCAAGTCGTTTCTCCATCGTCCTTAGAAACTAAATATGTTCCAGATCCGATTTTTTTCCAATATGCCCTTTTATCCATCTTTGAGAATTTGATCTTTAGTTCTTCATACTCACTTTCTCGGAAACTTCAAAAAATGGCCTTGGTATTCTTCTGTAATTTTTCTTTTGTTCATCTTGATTTTTATTTACTGTGTTTTCAATTTATGGGAGTAATAGATCAAATTTTGATGGCAGTCGTTGGCCGATTATTTCGTACTCACCACTAACTGGTAATAGTGAGAGAAAATCTGCATGATCATTTTCATAATCAATGAAGTGTATTTCACAGTCAAAAACAGACAGTATATGTGCCCATCTGGAATTCCTTTTTTGTGGATGAATATTTTTAGTAGCGGTTTGTGATGTGTAAAAAGTTAAAATTTTCTGCCAAAAAAGTACCGAATGAATTTTTCGAGTTCAAAAAATCATAGCACATGCTTCTTCAACTATCCATCCATATTATCTCATATCTGTCGATATGTCCATATCTGTCTTTTTATGGTCTGTGTCTTCTCTTCAGAAGTTCTTAACCCGTATTTACCAATAATGTTCCCAAGATACTTGACCCTACCCTGAAAACAAGAACATTTATCTTTCTACACCTTCAAACCATATTCATGGATTCTAGATAGAGCCATTTTTGAATTTGTTTAATATTCTCTGCCGTTTCTTGCTGTGATTAGAATATCATCCATACAGCACACCACACCCAAAAATTTGCTCGATGATTTTATGAAATATATTGGTCGCGCTCGTTATTTCGTACGGTGAATGCATATACGAGAATAAAACTTTGTGTGGAAATGGTGACGAACTTTCTAGAATCTTCTGTTAACAGAATCTGCTGGTATGCCTCAGATAGGTATATTTTAGAATTTTTTTTGTTACCTGTAACTCCTCCTTTTGTTTTCAACTTATTCATATCTTTCTCCATACTGCTCATTAACTGTTGAATCTTATTAGTTGTAAACAATACAGACATTTATTCACCGTAGTGCGTGCTGGTCAGGCCCTATCCCCAGAAGCCCCAATACATTCGTGAGGGCGCACCAGCATTATCAACCAATGACCACTCTCCACACCGTGGGCTGAGTGATCATTGGATCCAAGAATAATGTGCCGTGAGCAAGCGCAATGAGCCTTCTGCATCGGTGCGACTGAGATTTCTGCCTTAGTGCGGCAAGCCGGTATGATTTTATTATTCGAGAGTAGAGAGGACACCATTCCACCAAGGACTCCAATAATCAGAACAACCATCTTGACAGAGTGATCTGGATAGAGGTTAGAGATAGGGTTATTAGCTTGTATGAGCCTGAGGGTGGGGAACGAATAGTTCCAATAAATTCAGCATTTCTCGTTCCCCACAACGGATTCAATATCCCCCGGAGCATAGGGCAACACCGGTGTCTCCTCAATACCGTAGTAGATGGTAACATAGCACTCTTAGGGCCGCGTTCTTCGCCCCATTTCATGAATCTCATGTTATCCTTTCATATAAATATATAAATCAAATGAAGTTTTCAAATATTTGACCCTCTAAATAATAAAATTCAATCCACCCTAAAAACCGAAAAAAATAGTAAAATCAATTTCTGAGACCTAATACCAATCAAAAAACAGAACAAAATTGAATCTCAATGGTACACCTGCAAAATTTGGTCTGACATATATGTTAACTTCAGCTCAAATCACCCTCTCTCCCAAAAACAAGTTGTCACAGCTTTAATTGATTGAGCTATTGAATTACATAGTCCACGATATCGTGAAACATTCATAAAAATAGTAAATGATACTTCAAACAATAATAACTACCGAATTCAACTAATACATGAAATTATAGAAGTACGTACTTATAAATCCTAAACAAAAATCTACATTCGAAAACAACAATACCAATACTATTTTTCGGGAAAGAAAGTTTTTGGCTTTCTACTACTCCATCTTGATAAAAAAAAGAAGGATGAGAATGAAGTGTGTGTATTTTCTATAATGTTATGTTATAATTTGGTACTGAAAAGCCTTGGGGCAAGTGTCTTAAGGCGGAACATCGGTGTATACCAGTGAGGATGGCAGTGTTCTAGGTAAGTGCAATTTGTTACCATTCATTTAAAGTAGAACTCATGTGAATGATATCTGATTTTTATTCCACAACGAATGTTTGAAATACAAACTGAGTAGAGAAAAGTATCTTCTGTATAATTCAGTGTTCATATAAAAGTATTTGTTTCGAAAGAATGTTTTCTTTCGTATAATTCAATGTTTATATGAAAATAGCTGTTTCAGGAGGACTTTCTTCCAGTTTGTGTCTGAAAGTTACTTCTTTGTATGATCTACACATTCATGTATAGAGTTACTTACTTCCTTTCTTTGGAAGACTCTCTCATCCTTCTTTTTTTTTTTATCAAGATGGAGTAGTAGAAAGCCAAAAACTTCCTTTTCCAAAAATTAATCACTCCTAAAAAAATATAACCCCTTCAATACCAAGACTATGTAATAATACCATATCTACACATAAGATCTCTTAGGAAACGTGAATAATATTTTAATAAAACATAGTATCCAAATTTTCTATGAACAGTCCAATCTAATTTAGAGCATTCCGTTTCACGATTGTCATGAAATATATATTGACATGATTTCACCACTTCTGGAAAATAGAATCAACTGTCACAAATATATGAAAAACTCCATCACAGCATTCAATAAACATATATTAAAAGAATATCATGACCCAAATTCAAAAAATACTCAAATTTCAGCCCATGAAAATAATCAGGAGAAAAGAAATATAAAAAATTATTCATATAAAAAATACAATAAATTACGTAATTGATAGAATTGACATTGAAATTTGAATCAAGCCTATTACAACATTCTGTAAAAACCAAATTCAATTCAATTTAACTAAATTACATAAACTACACCTCACGAATTGATCTCAACAAACTTTATTTGAAAAATATATATCACAACATGTTTCGCTAAAACAGTTGTGATATATATTTTTCAAATAAAGTTTGTGGAGATCAAATCGTGAGATGTAATTTATGAAATTACTATGGATCTTCATCAAGTAACGGCCGAATCAATCAGTGAACTAAATAAAAAAATTCACATATCACTTCTAATCTATCCTCTATCTACATCACCGTTATTCAATAATACGCATGACAAAAACAATAATTCAGTTCCGAACAGACTGATTCTCTACAAAATAAAACGCCCATAATTTATAATTCAGCTGACATGCTAATTAATGATAGCTACCACCATAAGAACGTTACCAGATCTACACAAAAGAACACGCATACAAACAAAACAAGACCGCACTACTATTGCAATTCACGAAATTCTGTATTCTCTTACATCTACGCAAATGGAGACTACTTCGAATAACTTGAGAGAACTTCACTAAAAGAAATAAATGGAACGCAACTGAAAATGGAGTATATCAGAATAAAGAGCAGAAGAGAGGTCAAGTCTTCTACACCCGTTGTACATGTTTAATTCATGGCAGATTTGAGAGTTGGCAACACTCCACGCTTGTACTAGCATTGGCACTGACACATCGTCACTCGAAGACGTGCATCGTACTTTCTGCACCTAAATACACAAAATATCACTTTCAGGATTCCCAAGCACGTTTTACTTGACCTTTTCGTATAATTTGTTCGAGGATATGTAGCAGGAACGCTTGCTGAAAATGAAATACTGTTTATTATTTTCTCATCCTTCAGGAAACAGTTTTAACGGGAGTCACGGAATCTCAATAGTTATGAACAAAAGTAAATAAAAAGGAAATAGACCGTTGAAGGTTATGTACTGACTAGCAAAACAAGAAACTATTTATCTTCTTCAAAATCAAAGAAACAAAATTCGAAAATGAGAAATTACTTTGTCGAAATATTCTCAAAATGCAATAAGTATCATCAGCATTGCCGCCGATGTCTTGAGATTTATGAAACTGAAATGGAAACACTATGATCAGAAAAAGTTTGAATGTCTTGGTGAATAATGAATTGAGTGGGACCTTCCAGGTCTATTTCTACTTCACTTATATTCTTTCTTGATTGGGCTTCCCTCACAAAACTGTGTGTCCCGTAAAATGAGGAAAGCAAAATTTTGTCATCACTTGTGACCGAAAGGACGTTACCAACACATTTTCATTTGGGAGAGATGTTTTGTGGCAACTGCTTTGAATTCAATTCGGAATACAGGGTGGGCCATCGAAAACTTGACGTGGAGGTTTTGGGTACTAATCTTGCTAATTCGAAAAAACGCTCTGACAGGTCGATTTTTATTCAGAGGGAGACAGTTTTTCCCCATTTACAGCGTCGTCACTTCAACCCCGGAGCAGAGGGGTGAACAACCCTTGGAATTTTAATAGGGAATAGGGGGCAAGTCGCACATCGTTTGAAAGGTCTTGAAATTAATAAATTGATGGATGTAGTCGTTACTATATGGTAGGAGATCATGATGAAAAGAGAAATGAAAATTTCTATGTTTTTTACCACTTTTATTTGTAACTAATGTTACTGCAGTTTCGTCCTATATGGACATTTTCAAACTCAAACAATTTGTATTTAAAATGTATTTAAAAAAGTTTTTTCCGATAATCAACTTTTTCAATATTGTTAATAGCAACAAATTGTTGTATGCCACTGCTCAGTAGGAATGTATATGGAACTCTTTCATTTGTTTCTTACGCTATATTTTTGTTAATTTTTTAGTTGTTCTCTGATAAGAGGACTATTACAATTGAGAAATGGTTGAAAATGCTGTTTCATTTTCTTATTTTTATGTTAAAAGTGATATTTACATTATTACTAGTAGTGAGTGACGTAAAGTGTTGCTTAAGAAACAATGGTTTACACAACTGCAGAGAGGGTTGAGTTGATTGAACTGTACTATGGAAATATACGTTGTAATTAATGCAAGAGCCGCTGAACTGTTCAATCAACAACATGGCTACATCCATGGCTACTGGGTCTGTAGCAAATTAAAAACAGCAAATCAAACCACCTGTAAAAAATGAGGCGACACAAGTGGCAATTCTGGGCCATGTTGAGTTTTAAGCACAAGAAAGTTAGCATTTGTTTCCGGGGTATCACGAACTAGCATTTGGCTTATTTTGAAAACCTACAAAATGAATCCTCACAAAATTAAATTAACGCAAGAACTGAATGAAGATGATTTCGATCGACGATTGCAATTTCGCGAGTTGGTTAGTGAACGAGCGGTGGAAAATCCACATTTGGATTTCAACATTTGCTTCAGTGATGAATGTTTTTTTTCCTAAATGGCACAGTTGATCGCCATAATTGTCTCTATTGGGCTCATTCAAATCCTCACATTTTTCATGAAGTGCGTACTTAACGTTTACAAAAATTAAATGTATGTGCTGTAATTTTTGGTGACCGTATTGTTGGCCCATTGTTTTTAGAAGGCAATTCAACCGGACAAATGTATCTGGAGCTTTTGGAAGATACTATGAATCCCCTTCTCACTGATATTATTGAAAATGACCACGGTTATTAGGAGAATCTGTTAATATTTCAACAAGATGGGGCTCCTCTGCCCCATCATCAGATCAGACTTTTCCGTCAGATTTCTTTTTGTTTGGTCATTTGAGAAGCAGAATTTACTGTATTCCTCCTGCATCACTCGAAGATTCACGGCAACGAATCACAAATGAATGTCGCCAAATCACTCCAGAAATGATCCACAATGTTCGATAATGTTTTCAGCAGAATCTCTATTATTGCATGGAAGCTGGAGGTGCCCATTTTGAGCATATGCTAACATGATAATAAAGTAACTAACTTCATCCCTAAATTCAATATGGTTCGTCCAAATAAAAAAAATGTACACCGTTGTTAGGAGAATTCCATCATCTTTCAAACGATTTGCGACTCGCTCCCAGTTCCCTATTGAAATTCCAAGGGTTGTTCAACCCTCTGCTCCGGTGTTAACGTGACGACGCTGTAAATGGAGAAAAACTGTACCCCTCCCAATAAAAATCGACCTGTCTGAGCGTTTGTTAAAGTCGAAACTTGCGTTCCGAAGTAATTGAGAGATGACTATAATAGTTCCTATAAAAATTTTATACAAACTGCGGTTGTGTGAGTTACTGCATATATTAAATTTTACAAAATAGATTTGAAGCTTTATGTCTTCTATTATTTATCTGGGAGCGAAGAGAATATATATATATATATATATATATATATATATATATATATATATGTATATATATATATATATATATATATATATATATATATATATATATATATATATATATACATATATATACATGTATATATATACATACATATATATATATACATGTATATATATATATATACATATACATATACATACATATACATACATACATATACATATATATATACATATATATATATATATATATATATATATATATATATATATATACCGGGTGTCCCACATTTTATGTGACAGGCAATATCTGGTTTGTTGAAGGAAATACACAAAAATGTTTCATACAAAAGTTTTAGGAGTTCATGAGAGCTATATTTTGATATAATTTTTAAATATACAGGGTGTTTGGTGTAGGTATTATAGACCAAAATTCCATTTTTAAAAATAGAACGCCCTGTATATTATTACATATTCAGATGCTACGTTAAATTCTGATATCATTTCATGTTTGCTTTTTGAAATTTGGTTACGGCGTTGTTGAGTTATTGCATTTTTCCTTAAAAATAAAGTTTCAAAAAAACTTATTTACTCGTACACGAATCCAGTCTATATCTTTTATTAAATTGAACTAGACTACTACTGAATACAAACCATTATTTTCACCTCTACGATACGATATCGATATCAGTTGAATATAATATTGAATTTCTTGAGAATGTGACTAACTTGAGGGTGAATTGTTTTATATTGCACAATTTCATCAAGTAGCTTATGCTTGTTGATGCCATAGTAACAAATGTTGTTGAATTGTATCTACTTGTCAGTTCGATTTAGTGATTCTTTGCAAAACAGTAACTGTGTTCTTTGTGCGAAAACTCCAGTATGCCTTTCGCGTTTAGTCCAAGTGATTGCATTGATATGTTATTAATTTTTGGGGAATGTCAGAAAAACTGCCGTCAAGCACAACGTCTATACCAAGAACGTTTTCCAGACAGACCCATTCCGCACGAATGACTTTTTCGAGAGTTGTAGAAAAATTGCGAACTGGGTCATTTCCTTCTACTATAAAGCATCGTCATCATACGAGATCTGTTAGAACTGAAGATTGAGAGATCAATGTGTTGTCTTATATTATTATTCATCCACATGTTTCTATCCGTACTCTTGCAGAAGAAGTCGGTGTGAGTAAATCTAATGTACAGAGAATTCTGAAAGAAAATAAATACCACCCATTCAAAATTCAGTTGGTACAAGGTTTGATTCCACAGTAATAGAGTTGTGAATCGACATAACAGTCACTATTGGTCTCAAGAAAATCCCCACTGGGTCCGCGAAAGTAATTTTCAAACTACTTGGGGTATTAATGTATGGTGTGGATTGTTCAATGGCCGCATCATAGGACCTTACTTTTTCAATGAAAATCTCAATGGATTGCGATATTTACATTTTCTAGAGAATGATTTGATCCAGTTGATGGAAGATATCCCCATGGCAGAACGACAAGGAATTTGGTGGCAACAAGATGGTGCTCCTCCTCATGTATTCACAGGTTGTTACTGAATATCTGGATATAACGAACCCAAATAGATGGATTGGTAATAAGGGTCCAATTCAGTGGCCGGCTCGTTCCCCAGATTTATCACCGCTTGATTTTTTCGTATGGGGTTATTTAGAAGATATTGTTTTCACTACTTCCCCTTTGAATGTGGATGATCTGAAAATGAAAATTCGACTAGCGTGCAGTGATATTACGCCTGATATTATAAGAGCGACTTGTACGAGAGAAGTGATTCGACGTTTCGAAGCCTGTATAATATCTAATGGGCATCACTTTAACAATTTTTATGACTTATTTCTAGGTACCTACCATTCTTATGAAATGATTCATCAAGTTATATTATTTACATTGTTATTAATTAAAGATTTGTTTTCGAATACACCTCTTTCAATTTCGCAATTGTTTCATATTCAAAATGATTCCTAACTGAATTCCACAACTCAAAATTGAAACCATTACTTCGAACACACAAAATTTTGACTAATTTTCATGTGATCTGATGCAGAGAGAATAATTGTATGAGATATTTTTAAAAATAATAGTCGTTCTCAAGACTTTACATTTTATTCATTCTCAGGTACTCATATGACCAGTATCAATAATATTACTTGAAGCATTTCAACGTTCTATTTTGCATCACGCACCTTCTTCCCCATGAACTCTGTGGCTGTGGCATGTGGGACACTGTTTAAAATCTCCGACTGAAGATTGTGTTTGTACCCTGAATAACTTGTAATAGTCTAATCAATATTATGATATAATATAATTTCTTTCTTTCAGATTTTCAATTTACAGACTTGTATTATACATTTTCTTTGGGATTTTTGGTTTCGTGCAGCTGAAGAATACAATATCCAATATACCGTGCGACTCCTTGCTAGGAATCGCATGGTGAAAAGTACGACCCCTTTAATCCTTAGCTCGCACAAGTTTAGACTTCTGAGAGTAGTCTTTCGTAGAAGAACTACAGCTGGTTAACGGAAAAAACAGATTTTAAACCGAACAGATATAAATCAGGCTACTCAAAGAGAGAGTATGACTTGTCTGATAAATTTTTAACAGTTTTTTTATGAACGAATTTATATTTATTGCAGTCCCTTACATATTTTGACAAATAACGTGTGGAAACCTTTTCAGATTTTCGATCTGAGAGATGGGCGATAACATCTAGAATCTCAGTCAAACGTTGAGAAATTCAATCTTGTTTTTTACCACTGAATAACGTTACTGCAGTTTCGTCCTATACGGACAATAAACTTATTGTATGAGTTTGAGAATGTCCGTATCGGACGAACCTGCAGTAACGTTAGTTACAAATAAAAGTGGTAAAAAACAGAATGTTTCATTTCTCTTTTCATTATGATTTCCTGCCACGTAGTAACGGCTACATCCATCAATTTATCAACCAAAATAAATAACGGCCAAAAATATCTCTTAAACAGGCAAATATGACCTCTCGTGAATAAATAATGAAAAAAGGTAATTTTGTGCTTGAGAATAATTACTGGAAACACCTATGTATCTTGGGTAATCTGAATATTTCAATATCTTCAGATGATGACCGAAAGTAAAAACCTCAAATATGGATTTAAAACGCCAACAGGGCAATAGCAATGTCACTGAAATTCATTACACTTTGACAATACCTTACAAACTCAATTTTTTGTCACGGTACCCAGTTTGTTAACATTTTTTCAATACCAGTAATATCACTAAATTCATCTGCTACAAACAGCTTGTTAAAAAGTAGGGTCTCGTTAATCTTCAGGTCTTGTGATGATCATTGTTTGTGAGAGAGTGACAACTGATCGATAAGAAGACATGTTTTAATATTTTCAGGCATTTTTTTTCTTCAGCATATTACTTTTGAGTCAATGTCTATTCATAACTCAGAAACAAGCGCACTACCACGGGCCGCCGTGGTAGTGCGCCCGCCTCACGATCGGAAGGCCGTGGGTTCGATTCCCGCCTCGACCAGATATTTTTCTCGAGATAATTCATCTGGTTGAAGCTGGAATGAGTCTGCAACCGTGTTAGAAATCACACGTTGAAATGTAAGACCTTAGTCCTTAGCTTGCACAAGTTTCTCAACTTCTGAGAGTTATCATTCGCATGAGGGCGACAGCTGATTAACGGAAAAATAGATTTTACACAGATTTTTGAACAGATTTTAGTTTACGCCTAACGAATTTCCACGATACGTCCTTGATATGAAAAGAAAAACCAAATACACCCCTTCATATCCCATAATAACCTCATTGCCTCTTTGACATTATTCTGTTTGCGTGTTGAATAAGAAAAAAACGGATTTTTCATGAGCTAAGAATTTTTCAAATCGTACTAATTAAGTATTACCAATCACTCGAACAAATACTGAACCAAAACTTTTGGTGATATAATTTGTCTTCTAGTTCAAAGCTAATTGCAAGTTTTTTGAACAAGATATGCTGCTTCTGACAAAATATATCAATGATATCCATTGTTTCTATGCTCTATTTTCCTTGGAAATTCTTGTTCACCATTTTGGGAATTTTTCAGAAATTGAAACGAAAGCACCTGTATACATAAAAATTTCACAACCCTTCATTCTTATAATTTGTTGCTTTATGTAGATAGGCAGAGGAGTGAGAATATGAAGAAACATTTTTGATGCTTTTCCAGTATTGCTTTCTTCTGAAAATGCTGTTTCCACTATATGTTTCGTAAAATGAAGAGAGTCAACTTTTTTTCCATCCTGCTGCCGAACTTTCCATCCAGATACTAACAATGAATTTCTGAAGTCAAAATTTTTGTGAACTAAGAAATTATTATCGGAGTCTAATCTTTCAAACTCGATTTCCAGTAATGTAAATGATGCTGTGAATATTCAGGAACGAAAGTGGCTGCAAGAAAATGAACAAAAAACGGAGTTAGAAAATACCATTATATTCTATATTGTGAGATTAATCAAATACTAAATGCACTAAGAATTTCCAAGAGAGTTCTGATTGAACAGAAATGTTATGTCAAAAAATACCTATTGTGAAAATAATCAATGGTTTTATCATAAATTTGATGAATGCCTTTGATGAGCTCCTCATTTTCTCATCATACACAATCGTCGTCTCCATGTACTGTATTCCCAACCAGTGAAATATTAACATCTAAAAGGAATATAAACATTTCTAGAGTTGCTTGTTTGGTATTATCGTTAGGTAGTATGCATTGGTATGTTTTTTTGGCCACGTTCTCAATCAGTCAATCAGTTATTCAATTATTTTATCATAGTTAACCTCTCCGATCCAAGGATGGAGCCTACAAACCAAGAAATGTCATTAATGGATACCACCATTATGCTTGATGAAGATGAAATCTCGCCAAAATCATCATCTAGCAAACTTCTCTTTTGAGTCGAACTATGCTGAAGCGGACGCCACACAATATACTCCTCATCGCTCCATCTGCCCGTGAACGAGGTAACCAATCGCATATCGAAATGGCCCATATCTTCATATGGGGAAAAAAATTCATATATAGTAAGTGGGCATACTAGAGACTGGCCTGACCGAATTGTCCATTAAAAAATTTGATTGTCAGTTAGTAAATCGAATGGTTTTTGAAGTGATTGATTGAATTAATAATATGGTGTTGAATTTTTGTATTTCACCTATCCAAAATATATGGAACATCTCTGCCCTATTGCTTTTTCAATCCCAGGAATAAAAAAGATGCCTTGTATCATCTACATGATCAATTTGTAAATATCTACTTTCATTTTCATTGATTTTCTGTACTAATATTTTGTCAAATAACTGATTCATATTCAGTGCAGGTTATCTATTTTCGGTGTTATAGATTTTTGGTTTCTCATACACGGATTTCAGTTTACAATTTTGTATTTTCTTCAGTTTGAAAGTCAGATCTGCCGATCTTCTAGCTATTTGGTCATATATGAGTTGTGATTCAACAACAACATGATATTATAATTTTGTGTGTTATTGGCTCAATAATTCGACAGGATTTTTGAAGTGATATAAAGTACAATGGCGTGTCTTCATAGTAAGACACGCCCGCAGAAGCCATTGCATGGCGAAACACGTATTGCGTTTTTGTAAATCTGTTAAGTGCAAATCTCACAACACAGTGTTTTTGACTTCTTTTGATATAAAATTTGACGATGTTTTTTATTACACACTGGATATGCTCGTCCCACTTGAGGGATGGCAATCGGTGATGGGAATGATGATTTTTAATTCCTGATATCCCAAAAGATGAGTACTATCAGGAGGAACATGAATGAAGGTTATGTTTTCATAATTGATTATAAGTATTCTCAAAGAAATCGATTATTTTGGTAAAATCAGTTTTTATTATATATTCAAGAGAAAAACGGCCTGGGCGTTATGAAAATATGGCAGTATCATGTGAATAGCTGGTCACTTTTCCTACAATATTTTGTTCGAATATATCATTCACATATACAGTGTGTCTGCTTGAGTTCGCAACATAGAGAAAACTTTTTTGTTAATTATCAATTTTCATCCATATGAACCACAATATATCCATACGTTGAAGCCTGAAAACTACGATAGAGGACTAGATTCCTTTCTTATTCAAGGAAAGCCACAAAATGTCCTTTTTGAGTAGGATTTTTTTTGACGAAACTACAAAATGTTAATGGTGGACCTACTTCAATCCTCACTTCACGATTGAAACTTGCGATGAATTTTATTCAAAACTAACGTTTGGGGCGGCATTGAAAATGATACAATATTTTTTCGACATTCCATAACCTGTCAACGGTATCTGAATTTTTTACAAAAGCAGTTTAATGATTTTCTTTGTGATCTTTCAAGTCATGATGGGCAACAGGTTTGGTATAGTCGAAGTAAACGAAATTCGGCACTTTTAAAGTTGGCGACACTCTCAAAGGCCAAAAATCCCAATACATAGAAATGAACCGGCTGCAAACTAGTCCACGTGAACTGTAGAATTGGTGGTTCGTATTGGATAATTTTCACCAACCAAGTTTTATGATTGGCTGAAGAGTCATAAAATCAAATTTGGATTCATATCGCGGTGGCGAATAGAAATCGGGGAACACGATTTTACTGTTGAAATTCGATATTGGTGCAGTTATAATTAATTAAACTTTTCGTTATCTGTTTGAAATATGGCGTCCTTGGATGAGTACTAATGGTAATAACGAGTGTGATAACAACGCAGACATTTTCCAGTGTAGTGATTCTAATAGCGATGGTGAACAATGCAAAAATAAGATACCAGTGAATCAGATTCGGATGCATTTGATTATTGAAACACAGAGAGTATGTTTCAGTGTATATAGGAATCTACATCTCAAATTTGGTTTCGCGGGAAACAAACTCTTAGAAGCAATAGCTTTGACAGAAATTCCTTTCTCAATTGAACGTAAAATAGTCAAGAACAGACGTTATGAATTCAAGACGAGATGTGATACAGGAATACCAAAACCTTAAGATGTTCATACAATAAAACTATTAAAAAAACAATATACGACTGTTACAAAAATAATGAGATTCCTACAACTCAAACCATAAGGAAGAAATTGAATACTTCGGGCCATAACGTGAGCTGCTGGGACAAAACTCTTCAGAATTAGTTGAAGAAACTAGGATTCAGATTAAAAATAATAAACAAACGTAGTTATGAAAAGCAGAAGAATAGTGGAATTGCGTTACACATACTTAAAACAAATAACTAAATATAGACAAGAACAACGGCAAATTTTCTATTTGGACGAAAATTTGTATGACATGATACAGTTACGAAATGGTGGACTGCTGATTCGAGATTGTGTACGCCTAACATGCCTGCAAACAAAGGATCGCGATTAATCATTGTGCATTGCGGAGCAAGTGAAGGTGGGTTCTGAATTCATTGAAATTATGTGGAAAAAAAACTGGAGCACTGCAACGTTGACTATCGTAAGATAGAAAGACAGATAGATTTTATTGATCCTTTTTGCTGCATAATGTGTAGATGGGATGAGTCATAATTGTAGTTGAGTTATAAACATGCATGTAGATACACATACAAAGGTATAAACGAACATAAAAATAAATTCTAGATCTAGATAAAATGCAAGTAAAATAGGTTTCACAATAAAATGAATTTGCCCAGGGATCATATAAAATCCTATGTAATAATATCAATAATATACATACAATATAAGTCTAGATAAGACGTGGTTGAAATACATTACATAAAAATATTATGAATCACCAGCTTGTTTGAAAACAATAAACAAGGAGAGGTAACAAGGACATTTCAAAAGGAAGTTGTCAAAAAAAATACGATCGCTCATTGCTTACTTCAAGTGTAAATTCATCTACTGTGTGAAAACCCTTTTCTGATAAATAACGTTGCAATTTTTTTAAAGGTATGAGGAGAGAGAGTCTTTAATAGATTGTACATTCAAATGCCGTCAATTTTAAGAGGTTTCTCATATTTTGCGTGATCATATTTTCGTGTTATCATCAAATCTTTTCTTCCTATATTATAGTTATGCATCTCTGTTTTTGTTTGGAAAAGTTCTTCATTTTCATGTTTTCATAAAAACATTAACATATGTAATGATTTTAAAATGTACAAACTTGCAACTGTCAATATTCAATTTCGTTGGAATATCTCTTTATATGAAGTTCTAAAGTTCAAATTGAATATCAATCTCAGCAGTAATTTTTGTTTTATAAAAATCCTGTCTGATACAGACCGGAATGTTATGCTACATAATCGAGTGAAATTTGGCATAATAAACTGATATTGAATTTGATTCTAACTTGCACTTAAGAAATTTCATCAGGTAGTATGATTGATTCATTGTTACTTGAAAATGGCTTTATGAGCCGAAATCGGTCGTAACGCATAAATGAACACAGTAGAAACTAGACGAAAGTATTTTTTTTATTCTATATTCAACATGAATTTCTACAAAATAAATAAGTTATCAATCGAACGAGTTATGATTGATTGAATTCCTTGCATATATAATCTATATGTTCTTGCCATGTGAGGAGTGAGTCAACCATTGTTCCTAAGACTTTTGTCAAGATGATCAGTTCTAAAGGATTTCTTTTTTGGAACTGAGATTAGGATTGTTGACTTCTCGATGAATTCGCAAATTGCATGTATACTGTTTTGCTTTGGTTTATAATGAGACTATTCTTGTAACACCACCTATTTAATTCTATTTGAACAGCATTTACCATTTGTGTCATATCTTAAGATGTTTTACTAGGCAGAACGATAGACGTGTCATCTGCATAGAGGAATATTTTCCCATGACTTATATTAAGAGGAAGATTATTTACATATAATAAAAAAATTTGATCACCAAGAACGCTGCCTTGAGGGGTACCTGTTGTTACTGAAAATTTATCCGACATGATTTTATTCGGCTCTACCTGGAAACATCTATTCTCCAAAAAAGAAACAAGTCATTGATTTATATTACCAGTTTGTCGAAGCCCCTGCTCAAGTCAAAGAAAACTTCTACAACAATATATTTTTCGTCCGTTGAATCATGTGTGTTGTGTGGAATTTAGCATTGCGGTTTCTGTTGATTACTTTTTTCTGAAACCATGTTGGCACTCTATCATCAGATCGAAGGTTTCGAAGTCGTTTATTCATGGAACATGGAAGCTAATATCGTCAAGAAATTGTTTGAAAACAATTTTGGATGAAGATTACTATACCAGAAACCAATTACCTGAAGTTTTACAGACGAAAACATTTGAAAAAGTGTATGCCCCTGAGAGTATTGCTGAAAAGTATGGATGTTGCGCCATCCTGCTGGTATAGTTCCAGTACAAGCTACCTACAGGGTGATAACTAAAAATACTTCTTAATAGTACTTACTCACATATATATTGTACCTTATCTTTTACTGGAACTATACCAGCAGTATGGTGCAACATGGAAAGATGAAAGTAGGACAATACCTTGAAAATAATTCAAATGAATGATTGATTCATAGATATTCCAATATATTTTGGGCAGCCAGGTAGCCAGATTCTGAACCCCATTCGTTTTTCTGCCAGGTTTACTTGAAAGAGAAAGTTATATAGACACAGATCATTCAGAATTTTTTCTAGAACGGAAAAATGTATTGTGAGAGACGTCGAATACGTTGATGCGATAGTGAATTGATGATAAATTACCCCACGCTTGTTACAAAATTTTTATTGAGTAACATTATTAGCACAGTAATTATGTAGTTGAGAGTTATTGGAAAATAAAGTAATTTTTTACGCATCATTCATTTCTATGCATCATCAAAATAATGCTACATTGAGGTTGAGAGTCATGAATGACTGAAGAGATAACGATATATTCAAAAATACATTTTCTTTGCTGTTGGACAAAATTAACATTCTCGGACAAACCTTGTATACGACTGAAAAAATTCGAAATCTGGTGGATGCATTTCAGGTTCAAGACCATGCAGAATTTTTTATCGAGAATAGCTTTTTTTCATAAATTTGATAATAAAAAAAGTTTTCCAGATGGTGCGAACTCAAGCAGACACACTGTATATTATAGAGGTTTAAATTATTAAATCATTTTTGTGGCTCTTCAATATTTGTTGATAGTAAATCAGTTACTACGCATGTTTTTAGAATATGTTTCCTCAGAAGTAACTATTCATAATATCATTTCATGAATTAGTGAATCGAGTATCAAGGATTGCGATTGTGTACTGGCTCCCCAAAATTATAATTCAGTTTTCATTTGAAATTCCAGTAGAGTCTCACAAATTTCAGAAAAGTCCCCTAATATTTCTTCATATTTTAAAACAAACAAAACCTTTCTGACACACGTTTGCGTATGTAGCACACTATTTCATTATCATGATCTTGAATATTAAGTAGAAAATTAAATGATTTATGACATTCGTAGACCTCAAATGTAGGCTTCCTTCATGCACATTCACAAATTTTTACATGCTACTAATAATTACATTTTGTATTATAACTTTTAGATCCCCAGTTTTTACGATAATTTCGAACAAATGGACGAACGGCAATGAAAAATGAAAAACATTATTTCGGCATTCGAAATTACTGCAAAATATTCTGACCCCGTTTTCAATTCGAGATAAGAGCTCATGTGTTAGGGGAGAGTGTCTTTGATTTGAATCGCTTGATATATATCCTCGTTCCTCCCGGCAATTCGGGGATATCGGGATGGCATCATCGGCTCTCATGAATCAATCTCAATCAATAGGCATTATGCCAATCACGTTCCGGAATTAGAACGTGGATTGGGTCGTGAATTATTTCATTAATCTCTGGCACTTTCAACCGAATTTTCAGATTTTTATAAATCTCCGTTTCGCCATTCGCAATTTATTGATGAATTGATGGGCCCTCTTGTCGCGAATACAATTTCTGGAAATATGCAGAGCTGATATACAATCGAAATTTAATTTTTACACAGTAGAAGTTTAAATTAGTTTTACCTTATTTATGTTGGCACCAATTTTGTATGTGACCAAAAATTAGAAATTCCAATCAAACATTCGTAGCAGGAACATATGAAATTATTGAAATCAACATTGTACATTTGGAGTTATTTCTGAGATTGGTTTCGCATATTATGGAAAATTTACTCATTTGTCCACTGTGGGCTTGCCTTGTCTTTTGGGGTTGGAGTAGATAATGTCGTGATTGTTGCTTGATCCTGTGCTTTTTTGATTGCGGAGCTCAGATGCTCCTTAGTTATTTCGGTCGGTTTGGTCGGCTTCTTCACGACCTCTGTATAGCTCACTTTATCCTTTGAACCACTTGGTTGATGTACGTTGTCATTCGTTTGGCTAATCTTGGATTCTGTGTTTTGTATTCGGGGGTTTCCGGAAGGTAAGATCACAGTGGCAACATTGTGAATCGCAGAGCTGGAGTTATTAACATTCAACAATTTTATTATCAAATCTTTGTCCACAACTGCTTTCTCTAACTCGAGAATAATACGTCTCAAATATGTTAATTCCATTTTGGCACACTTTAGTTCGCAATTCAGGGATTCTATCGAGTCTAACCCTACTTCTGCATTGTTCGGAGAAGATTCGAATTCACTCTTGGTGTCGAGAATTTCACCTACTTCCAGGCCTATAGCTTTTTTGGTGTCTTCACTCAACTTGAGGTCACTTGTCACTTTTCGTTTTGTTAGTATTTCGATTAATTCGCTTTTTTTCAATTTATCTAATTCTTTACTGATCATTTCATTTCTAGCCATGTTGCCAGTTCATGATATGAACTGTAAATATTCTGCGGTTTTTCCCCAACATCAAACCATCATTTTAACACCTCGAAATGTGTTTCGATCACCAAGTGATCATCTTCAAGAGAAAGTTTGGCTTCTTCAGACTTATTTTTACTGAGAAATTCTACCCACTTTGTGATTCTTATATACACTAATTTGAATTGTGGAATTGGCCGCGGTGGTAGTGCGCCCGACTCTCGATCGGAAGACCGTGGGTTCGATTCCTGCCTCGACCAAATATTTTTCTCGAGAGAATTTATCTGGTTGAAGCTGGGATGATTCTGCAACCGTGTTAGGAATCACACGGTAAAAGGTAAGACAGATTTTTCAAACTAATGATTTGAATTATAATGACTTTCAAACACCTACTGAATTACTAAGAATTTTACCTCTAGAAACAAAATATTTTCATTGGACTTGTTTTCACTTGTTTTCACGTGGAAACGTTAACAAAAGTCGACTCATATATTTCAACATTAGGAAACAAATTCAACAAAGAAGAAGTATTCAATTCAATTTGGTTATCGAGTAGGTTTTTCAAATTCTGGAATAAATAGAATTCTAAACATTCCAAATCTCGGTCATGCCTTGTTGTATTTGGGGGAGGAAGGTTTCAAAACACAATATTTTGGCATGCTTAGAAATCGACATTCAATCTATAATCGCAAATAGGTTTCCTAATATTGAAAGAGGTAATCTGATATGTAAAATTTGATTACAACTTCAAATGAGTAAGTTGATTGTTATAAAGTGAAATTAAACATCATCAAGTATACAGAAATTAGAATTAGATAAGTAATAACATGCCTTGCAGTCTCTGTCACTGTTGGAAAAGTTTGTTATCCACAAATATCTGATTTGAATGATCAACCAAAGGCCAACAAACAGTTGCCAAACGTAATAAGTGCACATTTTATTTAACGGGTATGTTGACTTTCGGCACTTGAAGTTTGTTAGATTTTCTGCACATGAGAAAAAAAGTATCTGCTTCCCTTCGTATTAAGCATATGATTCTCTTTGAGAGCTAACCCTTAGCCACTCTTCATAAATATGACGTACATAAATTCTATCATTGACTATGGAATCATGCTTTATGGATCAGCTAGCCAAACAACTCGGAAAAACATATAGAAACATAAAGTGATAATCTAGTACTATACCGTAATAACATGAGAACCGATACTGCAGTATTACCATACTACAATTTCATTTTGAATCAAGACAATGACGTGTTAACAAATTGTAGTGAATTGAAGATCTCCATTTATGTCTAGTGACTTTCAACTTTTTTTTACGACTGTAACATCCACGTTAGAATAAACAAATAAAACTTCCAAAGCAAGCTTCTGCTATTAATATTCACCTGAAAAGTTTTTTATATTCGCCAGCTCTTTTATTATAGGTAATATTATCATCCATTACCATAGGAACAGAATTTTCGCTCTACCGACTCACTTGGACACCCGCAAAAATGATTATGTTATTCCCTAGACACAAAAATCAATTTTCCAACATTCCTATACTTATCTGGCTCCGAAACTGTATAATACTATTCCTGGGAGATTCGTACTTTCCGAATGATTCACTTGTTTAAAAAAAATAACACTATTCATTTTTTCTCAACATAGGATATTAGTTTACGGGTTGACAAAAAAATACTTGAATTCAATGTACACGATTAGGTACTATCATTTCAATAAAGAAACAACGTACTTCATTGTTTTATTTATATTAAATATTTCATTGAGTTCCAATTATTGCGCCATTTTCTTGTACTAGTATATAAGTATGTTTTATTCATTCCATTTATTTAAAAGTTTTACTTTAATTCACATTAATTTTACGTTGTGTAACTAAAATTGCCACTAACGATAGTTATATCTTGAACTCTTATATAGGTATCCTTTTTGATATCATCAATGCTATAGGTTTAACTTTATATCTATGTATTATTTCTGTGTTTTGATAAATTATAGAAATTGTATTGTTCTGTTATACGAAGCAAGTTCTTTTGCACTTATCGTAATTTTTCTTTATTCAACTATTAATATTATTATTATTATAATTATTATCATGTTGTGTGAGATCTCCCAAATGAATGAATGAAGTTAAAATTATTATTATTATTATTATCACTTAATGTGCACATTTTCGATTTTCAAGAATATTGCATAATATATTTCCAAATAATTGAATATGGTATAACAGTCCAGTAATGTGCTCTGTTCAATTTGATTTTTGAAGTTTCAATTTGTTTCATATATTTAACTTTTGAAAGAGACGTAAATACTCGTCGAAACATTGTCAATTTTGGAAGTTTTGAATTGACTTTCATTGCTGTCCTTATTACCACTACATCTCTGGAAAATTGTACCATATAATATTCTAAAAAGTATTTATATAAATATTCCGATCATATATGCATATAAATAGGCGCTTCTCAATAATATGAAGAAGGCCGTGCATAATATATTTCTCTTGGAAGTTTGAACTGAACCATCCTATTTCCATATTAGCCGCAGATGCAATTGATATTAACAAAGTACTCTAATATAAAGAACAGCAATCTCTTGAAAAACCAATAATATCGAACTGAATTTCTGTGACATCAAACATATAGAAACCTATCAACATAACAATAGATAAACTCAATTTTCCCATTCAGGAAATAGAAGTTGACGGGCTCCAAGGAGCTGATTCTGATATCGAATTCAGTTTAAAATCTGTTTTTCCCTTAATCAGCTGTCGCCCTCATACGAACGACAACTCTCAGAAGTTGAGGAAGTTGTGCAAGCTAAGGACTAATGAGGTCTTACGTTTCAACGTGTGATCATTCCAGCAGAATCATCCCAGCTTCAACCAGATAAATTCTCTCGAGAAAAATATCTGGTCGAGGCGGGAATCGAACCCACGGTCTTTCGATCGTGAGTCGGGCGCACTACCACCGCGACCAATTCCACAACATTCCACAATTCATCTAAATAAATAAAGGTCTATTTGGCGAAAAAAAAAGGATGAGACGAGCATTGAAACAGGACAATCCATGAAAAAAATTTGTGCAGAAAAATGTCGTAATCATTCATTCGAACTATGCGGATGTAAGTAGTGCACTATTCGTTTGCAGATAAATCAGTTAACATAACCTAGAAAACTCTTAAAAGTGGTTTTGTGTACAACGAAGGCTGAGTCTATAGATTGGCAAAATTGAAAACTGGCTGTGATGGTCATACTGGAGATATCAAAGATGAAATGAAAAACTCAATTGGCTCGGCAATAAATAAATTTCTAACCGATCAGATATTTATAAAAACCCTCTCCGATATTGTGTCCAAGGTTGTCCTCAAAACCATCAGCAAAAACATTCGAATTCTGGAAAAAAGTGGAAGGACTGGAAAACAAACTTCTACAAAAGAAACAAGATACGAAAGTACAGGATGATTCACTTGGAATCGTTATAAAAGAAAACGAAACCCTTGCCGCTAAAATTGATAAAATGTGCCAGCTTTCTGAGGTAAATTTCAATTTCAATGGGACTCCCAATGAAAATATGAAACAAAATGTTATTATATTTATTAACTCCAAAATGAACATTTATCTTAGATATGAAGACAAAGATTTGTGCTATCGAGTGGGGAGAGTCGACGAGATCTATCGTCTGAAAAAACTTCCCAAGGTGGCGTTATAAGAGAAGATCTCACGAAACTACGAGTCAAAATTTTCACCAGCGCAATTGAGAATTGCGTGGACTCAATCACGGAAAACTTTCATGTATTTTGGAAACACTTTCAATCATTAGATCATATTCTGAATCAAATAGACTTTTTCCAGCGTAGTTTAGAACATTCAAAAAAATGCAATATTCGGCTAGGACAAACGAATATGTATTAATAATAATTGAATCAGTGGTTTAACCACATATTTGTCTTTATTATATACGGGGATTCATTTTCACATTGTATATTCTTTCATTTGTTCATATGCTAGAACTACTGATACACAGAATGAGATTGAAGGGCAAAAATCAAAAACCGTAGTGAATCTACGAAATGATTTTGAAGGAATTGAGATAGAGGAAGCAAACAGTTTTAATAAAATTCACTTCGTTTGTCTGGATGAATATATTGATAGATTAGACATTATTGTGCTCTCAGAAACCTGGAAGGAGAAACCTGTGAGTGATTTTAGCATTCCAAATTATACAGCATTTTATAGTGATTCTAGTGATGGAGGTTAAGTGGATTGAACTTCTTTTTTTATCTTCATATAATAAATGAACTGTTCCTGATTAATTTGCTTTGAATGTATTAGAAGATAATGAATACGATATCATTATTATTATTATTAATAAATATAATCAAAATGATTGTCTTGTTATATACATAAAAAAACAATATAAGTTAATTTCGAAATCGGAAACGAACCGTCTGAGATTCACTCTTTTTCTGAAACAATTTTTGAAATGAACTATAGGCATAACGGCTTCATACAGACCCCCTCCTACTAACACTCAAACCTGGAGATATTACCATAAATCAATCAGATGCAGCAGCTTGTGACAGTAAACTATAGATAAATATTTTTAATGAAACTGAATTCATTTCTCATATTACTGAACCTACAAGAGTGGTCAATGATTCTATCTCGTGTTTGGATCACATTATTGTAAGATTGAAAAATCAACTACAGAAGGATGCCACTAACGACGCTAATATTATTGAAAGTGACATAACCGATCACTACCCAGTGATCTTCAAAGTAGATCTACCACCATCCAAAACTTCTCTGAAATCTGATGAAACATTTTCAAATAGCTATGAAAAAATAATTAAACAAAATTAGGAAAATTATTACAAACTGAAACATGGGATAATGTTTTCCCATAAAGTAATACTCAAAATTCCTACAATAATTGCACTAACACATTACAAAAATGTATCACAAACACAAATGAAAACATTGTACTGAAGGACACAGAAATACGTAGACTTAAACCCAGGATTACTACAGGTCTCATAAATTCACTTAAAACTAGAGACGTTTAAAAAAAAGATTGAAATCGAATTCATCAGCCGAATTTGGGAAAAGTTGCGAAGAATATAGAAACAGGGTTAATAAATTACTAAAACTCACAAGAAATTATCATTACAAAAATAAACTAGGAAATATAAAAAGTAATCTCAAAAAACATAGAGTCACATATAATTATATCTAATGAAACAAATGAAGAATCTGTAGGAAATAAGATCATATATAGGTAACATGGACAAAATGTAAAAATGGCAAATTCATTCAATAAATTTTTTACTAACATTGGCACTGAAATAGCTGAAAAAATTGAGTACTCAAATGTACCTGTTAATTTCCTTGGACCATGTGAATGCTCTATATTTTTTTTTACCTGAGCAAGATTTGAGGAAAATTGTATTATGGCTAAGTAATAACAAATTGAGTATGAATAGACGAAAAACTGAACTCATCACTTTTCTCTCAGATCTAATATGGCATAAATTTTACTTATATATACACACAGCGAACAGCAGCTCTTCGTCTGACGGCATTGGGCATGGGTTCAAGTCTAAACTAAGTATCGTTTGATAGCACAAACAAATGTTAGGCGCCACTAGAATTTGATTTTATGAAACCCAGAAAACAAAATATTGAGAATGACAGAGCCTTATGAAATGAAAGTCAAAATCTACAACTATAATTTATTACTTCAATAATTTTTGTTTATGGCGTAGAATCATGATAAGATGCAATGAGTTATATAGAAAATCTGGGACACAACCCAAAATAATTATGAACGAAATGGTTGTTCATTACATGGATGATGAATAAAAATAATAGGATTTTTTACCTTTTAAGGAGCTTCAGAATCAGCTCTGCCTTAGACGGTATATTGGTGATGGTGAACGTGTATGGTGGATGTGCCAAACAGGGTGCCTGGTAGATTTACTTCCAGCTTGCAATGGAACCTGCATTCTGAACACTTCAATAGAACTGTACATCGGACCTGGGATACATCGACAGAGTTTGGGACACTGCTACGGTTGAAAGTACTGATACGGTACAATTACAACAGGAAGCTGTTGAACAGGACCTCGTGGAACTCGTGCTGGACTTCTTGAAATCAGACTCGAAAAAGTAAACTCCAGGAAGGGATTATCTCTTCTCAAATTATAATGAGGAATGATTATCACGCCCCAACGGAAAAATCCTGTGAAATAGGCTCAGTTACAACCAATTTCAACATACAAAAAAAGGCAAAATGGCGAAGGGAAGCTTGCAATATTTAAATACTGAAATTACATACCTATCGGGTTCAGAGGATAAACTTGCTCTCAACAGAAACAAACTAAACACCAAAATCACAATCTGTGCAATCTTTTGCAATGAGGATATCATTGCAAAAGAAAAATTTCACAAAGGACACCAGTGCTTATGGGTCGCCACTCTGAAGTCACGCCGGCCATCCAAAAAAGAAAACCTTCTTTTTTCATTTCAAAAAAACTTCTTAAAAATCAACCTACAGCGCATTCCTTTTTTTCTTTTCAGAGATCGGTGAGGCATTATTACGGTCCACATATGAAAAACATGAACACCCGGTTATCTATATGATGTGAATTCATCCTTGGAATAAAAAAATATCAGTATAACTCGCTTTAGTTCATGATTAAGTACTGTAAGTTGAATATGGTTCAAGTTGACCAAGTGAAACATAAGCTACACCTTGAAAGAAATAGCATTTGATAAGGATGGCATAATGCATGGCAAAATAAAATGCTAGACAACAAAAAATAATTGAAATTCATAAACCAGAATGTCCAAGTCGACAGGGATAATTACGAAAAAAAAAAAACAAAGACATCGTCGATTAAATACTTGGGAATTTTTATCGACTAGCACGTGGGATGGGATGAACATGTTAATCACTTGATCAAGAGAATATGATTGCTGATGAATAAATTTCACAATCTGGGAGACACCGTATCCAAAAACAATTTAATAACTCTGTATTACAGTTTGGCTGAATGTGTCCTAAGCTACCGCATTACAGCATGGGGGACTGGAATTATTGAAATCTGAACTTGCAGATTCACCACTCCACCATGAGAACTGCATTATATAAAACTATTAGTATGGACTATGTGCCCATAAAATATTTTTATACATTGACTCATTTCATTTTCCATCAATTATAAAATATAATTCCAAAGTCATTTCGAAAAATAATTTGAATATGTCATGAATATTATGAGATCCAAAGATGTCATCTGTGGTACAATATATTCAGTGGATTTTTCTTATCAAAAAAATGAATTGAACCTTTTCGAAAAAATATTTCAAATATGTCTGTTGTGACTTGCTACGATGATCATTCTGGAATGGGACAACATAAAGAATCATCCACAAGTAACCTCAATATTGAGTCCTATTGGAAACAATAGAAATTCCCACCCTTTATATTACTCTTCATTTTCCACTAAGAAAGAGTTTGACATCGATGTGAAAATAAACAGTCATACTTACTCTTGAAAAACTTCCGAATTCACTGTGAAATATCCAGTTAAATGAAACTGTCTATATTTCAACTTTCAACTTCATTCACCAAAGCTCACATCAACACATTTCTCGTAATTTATTCTCCAGTTTCACTTCTTCCCGTCACCAACATATTCAACGCAGATCCTATACATGCATTGACCCAGATCGCATAAGCCCCCGGTGTCTTGCACATAAATTCCAAGTCTTTATCCCTCCGTGCAACGTCCTTTCGAAGCCACTGGGCTGGACTGGAATTAAACGAGTTCCGGTATTTTGAGATATATGTGCACGCCCGTAAATATTAAGGTAACTCATCTATGTAAGGCTGAACATATGAATTGTGGGCCATAATTTAGTCTCCCTGAGGACTACTTCAAGAGGTCGTAAAAAATGCTTCGTTAAATTCGAACTCCCATTTTCGGTTGGATGCTTCAAAAAAGTTTCATGGAATGAGCAGTGGAACTGAGAAAGATGAAGAGACATTGATATTTTTTGGATGATAATTTCGAACCAGGGTTCCCAAACTTTTTTATCATCCAAACATCATCCAAAATTTTGCTGACTCCGGGGGATCAAACTATGGAAATTTGCGTTGCGGCTGCGTGCCAACCACCTATTAACATTTTTCTCTTCGTATAAGAAGTGAGAATTGTAATCATTACACCCTTACTGTGTCGTAATTTAATTAAAATTAAACATTAATAACATAACTTCTACACTACAATGACAATCACAAAATAGCCAAAATAATAATGGGAGCGATGTACTAGTTGATGATTTGACAGCAATTTATCAATATTTGGCTTCAGTTTTAATAAGAATAACCGCAAATCATCCCTTTCTGTGATATTCAACCTGCAAGTTTTTACATGCAGTCGCTGAGTGTCTAAAAATATATTATCTGCGTACTTTGATAGGTTGAGTCAAACCAATATTTTACTTCTTCACTTAATAAGATTTTCTTGGACCCCCTTTTTTAGTCACGCAAACGTAGACCCTCGACGAGTCTCTCGGGGACCTCTGGGGGTCCGTCTGAACTACTTTGGAAATCACTAAGTCAGAAGTACGGTTTCAATAAAATTGAAATAACGACATAATAACGGACTATTTACTACCTGAAGTTGTGTCTCGTGATTTCAACGATATTTGGCTTCATAGCTTCGGTTGTTGGTTATTGGCGGTTGACTATGATTTCATAGACCGTCAGGAATGAGTATACTTCGTCTCCTGAAGGAGACGCCAACTTGTTTAGTGAAACGAGCTTTGAGAGGAGTGTTGCAATTCTGGTGTTTGCGCACAGTGCTTATTCAGTTGAAGCTCAAGCTATGAGGGTTGTCTAGTTCCTCAAAACAGTGATACTGCACTCGAATTTACAGCACAACATAAATTGAATTTTAATGGCGTTACGTAATGACTTTTGGTGATTCGATACACAAAATATAAATGTCATTATTTTCTGGGAAGTTCAAAATTCGAAATATATCACGAAATAATTACCAATAATAAATATTCTTCAAATGAACTGTGCCTTTATTCTGGCATTACAACGATATATTTGGGCAAATATTTGTATAGAATATAATTAATCATTTTATATCAAATTATGGAATAGGTCTGTGAAATTATATGTAATATATGATTCTCTTTCCGAAGATTCACTTTCAGAACATCTTCGAGAAAAACGGGAATCACGCAAATTGCTGACCACCAGATTGAATGAACTTCCAAAACACGTTGCATTTTTTCTTTTGAAAAATTGTTTGGCGATTCCAAAACTCATGTACTCCCTCAGATGTTCCCCCACTTGGTCAAGTCAGTTAGAGCTTGACGAATTTGATCACTTATTCCGTAACACGACGGAATATGTTACAAACAATCATTTCAATAATGAATCATGGCTCCAAGCAACGCTTCCTGTAAACCTTGGCGGACTAGGGCTACGTTCGGCTTCTTCCGTAGTTTTACCAGCTTTTCTGTCATCAGTCAATGGTGTTTCTGATCTTTTCGATTCCATCCTTCCTTCCATATTATTTATCAATACCCAAGACGTTTTTTATGCTGAAGATGAATCACTTTGGCATGCCGCAACTAATATTGCTCCTCCTACAGATAAAAAGAAAAGACAAAGTGCATGGGACCGACCTCTTCTGAACTGATAAACTTCTGAAATCTACAAGTGTATACGTTAAGGCTCGTCTGGAAGCAGCAATGATCATGGAATCGGGTGCCCGGCTGAATGCTTTACCTTTTGTATCTCTTGGAACACCATTAGACGATAAATCTTTCAGAATAGGAGTAGTATGATGGGTTCATCTATTTGTGTGCCTCATACTTGTGTTTGAGGTAGTATAGTTGATGAGAAAGGTATACATGGTTTGAGTTGTAGGGCGTACATCTCGATATCACCAAGTGAACGACATATTGGAAAGAGCTATGTTGTCAGCTGATGTTCCTGCAATTCTGAAACCCTTAGGTACCAATCACGATGATGGTAAACGACTAGATGGTATGTCTCTCATACCACGGAAAACCTGTGGTATGGGACTTCACATGCGTTAACACGGTCGCGGCTTCCCATCTAGCTGGAAGTTTGAAGTCTGCTGGAACTGCAGCATCGTCTGGAGAGAAATTGAAAAAAAAAACCAAAATCTTGGTAACAACTATCTGTTCCATCCAGTTGCGGTTAACACTTTTGGTGTTTTAGGCTCGGAGTCTCTGTTATTCGTTCATGAACTCGAAAGGAGAATTGGCCAAACAACGAAAGATCACCGTTCTACTTGTTTTTTGATAGAAAAAAATTAGTATTGCTATTCAACGTGGCAATGCTGCTCCGGTCTTGAAACTATTCCTTCTTCACATAATTTTGATGAGATCATGCATTGCCCAAATTTCAGTACGGAACTGAAATCTCTTCGAAACAAGCCGTAATATGTGGATATCCATCAGTCCCCTATCAAGGTTAATTCACAAGTGATTGTTCCACCTTTTCTTTTTCAGTGCGGTCAATGGACTTAGGTCATTCTTGCTCCCGAAATATGAGTTGCAGTCCTCGTACTTCTGGTTCCTTCTCACTGGAAGAGCTTCATGAAGCAAGAGCCGAATCGATCCCTCTACGAAACCCTTCTTCGCTTGGAAGGATCGATCGCAGCTTGAGAAATGGTTCTTATGGAGATTCTGTGGAACATGTTCTCCCTTACGAATCAGTAGAGATTTGTCCTGAAAATCTAGAGAAGAAAATGGGATTTGATAATTTAAGAAACACTTGCCACATGAATAGCATTTTACAAGTGTTTTTCATAACGAAAAATTTCAAGAACGAGGTTTCAATGATGAACAAGAACAGGAATGTTTCCTACTTATTATCAAACTCAAACACCTGTTCATGCAGCTGCAGTTTCCTTCAATCGATTTCCTGGAGTATTTGAAGTCCACTTGATACTCGTTAGGACAACAAGAGAATTGTTTCGAATTCTTGAGGTTCTTGTTGAATACTCTTCGTGAGCAAAACAATAGCAAAATCAATACTCCTGACCACTCTGGGTTGAATGATTCCATACAGTCCATCTCGTCTTGTGTTTGTAAATCTTTTGCTGGAAAAATCCTCACTTGTTTACTTTATAGTAAATGTTCAAGAGGTAGCGAAAACTTATGTGAATTTCTGGAACTGCATCTAGCGTTTTCTAATATGACTAATAACCAGTCCCTGCAAAGGAAATTGTTAAATCATCTGAAAATGGAATTTTTAACAGGTTATGATCGACTGTATTGCCTAACATCCGCCAAACTAACTGACTCTTATAAGGAAACAAGTATAGCTGAGGCACCAGTCAATCTAATAATGAGACTGATGATCTTCAAACAAGACTCAAACTCTGACAGAAGCAAGAAACTCTTTCGGAGGTTCGAAATAGATGAACATTTCAATCTAGCAGACCACTGTTATACTATTCATGCAGTCATTGTTCACTTTGGTTCTGGCATTCAATTTGGTCATTATTACGCCCTGTGCAAAGACGAAACGGGCTGGTTTAAGTTTGACGATAGTCGTGTCACGAAGTGTTCTGGCGATGTATTGAATCTATTGGAGCCTCTAGAGGAGAGGACATTGGCAGATCAAGATCTTCAGATGATGTGGTGCTGCAGGTTTTTCCGGGTTTTCCTGCAGCTGAAAAAACAAATGCGCCACTGAAATCAATGAAGTCGTCCTGGAGCGTCAATTAATTTCCATTGTTATTTTTATTTTTATCGTTATTTTGAAGTAAATGATCACACATAATTCATTGAAATTTGCCTGACATAGTTCGTACATTTCGGACACACATAACTCTGCGAATAAACGTAAGAAACGTTCACTCCTTACTCCTGAACAACTTCCACTTTTCCCATATTATGCTGCAAAATTGCAAAATGGCACTTCCTGCAGACTCACATATGAGTCAATGTACAACTGAATTAAACCGTTTTCTGATTTTTCAGGAGAATGTCGAAATTCACAAATATATTATTTTGTCATTCTCCGTTAGCGATACGTTTTTGATATCGTTTTCATTGTTAACACCAAGTAGTGTCGACAGATTTTTGTATTGATAATTGATTCATCTCATTTAAGAATCATTGATTATGTTGTTACTATGATACTCGGGCCACAAACATTAACTCTGGTTTATACAATGCACAATAAACTATAACGTTTTGATTTAAATGATGATAAATATTCTTTTCTATGTAGATTTAAAATTCATAACGAATAGTTGAATTTTCAATATTATATCCATTGAGTTTTTTTATTCTTTTAATTATAATTTCATTTACACTGTAGACATATATTACGTATTAGTTTACAATTTTTTACAATTTTTTCACTGGGATATTTCATCTTTCCTAAATGTGTCCAAATATTGTAAGCAATAAGGGATAGGTTTTTATAATTATTTTAAAAATATATTAACATCATCGACTCATTTTAAAATGAATCCATATATCATCACAGATGTGAACTACATACCCATAAATACCTTAGAACTGAATTTAGTGTCTGAGCTGAACAAGCATTTTAGAAATACTAAAAAAGAAAAATTCATAAAAATCTCTCATCAGACTATCAGAAGTGTCCTGAAAAACATTGATGAACTAAAAATGCATTTGAATCAATTATAATATCACTATGATATATTGATTTTAACGAAAACTTTTAATACGCCAGACACCAGTGTATTCCAACTGGATCAATACGAATCAACTTATAATCAGGGAAATATAAATAAAAATGATGGCGTGATAGATTTTATTCAAAATTCACTCAATTATACTAATGACATTGTTTCTATTAGTCCACATAAATCTATACGAACTTTCTTGGTTTTTTCTCATTTTGTCTTCAATCGAGGACCGCCTGCCCGGTACTGACGATGCCCAATAGGCTGAAACAGCTGTCTACCGGTGGCTCTTAAACTGAAATCAATGTGGTAGTAATCAAAAAGTACTTATCTATTAATTTTTTGATTTTCATGGAATTATTTTCCAGCAGCTTGACTGCAATAACCTTTCTAGATTTCATATCATTTCTAGAAACATGTGGATTCGTTTTCCGATGGCATTTCAGGTTAGCTTTCCAAATGTCTGCTACCGCAGTTGTCAGTTGATTGGTCAAACCACCAACACTGACATAAAAACTTGGCAAGTTGACTTGGGAGTCACACCAATAGGTGGTTCCACTTATGTTTCGCTCACGTTTACGTAGCTATTTTTATCAAGTACTTTCTTGGTTTTTTCTCATTTTGTCTTCAATCGAGGGCCGCCTGCCCGGTACTGACGATGCCCAATAGGCTGAAACAGCTGTCTACCGGTGGCTCTTAAATTGAAATCAACGTGGGAGTGATCAAAAAGTACTCATCTATTTATTTACATATATATATATATATATATATATATATATATATATATATATATATAGAAATAGAAGTTATTAATTGGACATAGCACTCAAGAAAGTGGCAAACCATAGACACGTGTTTCGGGCTTTTGCCCCATCATCAGTATGGTGCAGTCAAGTGTAAGGATGGGCAACACGTGGTTACCAAAAGATATAAACACAAATGCACGGAGCCACCAGCAGGAGCCAACCGCACATTTGTGGTTTCAGTTGATAGATCTTGTGTTTACAAGAAAACTATCAAAATCACCACGGAGGCAGCAATAGCAATAGATCTTGTAAACACAAGATCTATCAACTGAAACCACAAATGTGCGGTTGGCTCCTGCTGGTGGCTCCGTGCATTTGTATTTATATCTTTTGGTAACCAAGTGTTGCCCATCCTTACACTTGGCTGCACCATACTGATGATGGGCCAAAAGCCCGAAACACGTGTCTATGGTTTGCCACTTTCTTGAGTGCTATGTCCGATTAATAACTTCTATTTCTATATCAAGACACTCAATAACTTTCATATTTGTATATATATATATATATATATATATATATATATATATATATATATATATATATATATATATATATATATATATATATATATATATACATACAGTGCTAGTCAAAAGTCCCCTCCCCCCCTCGTATCTTTGGAACGGGTATACTTATGATAATGAAATTTGGAGGGTGGAAATAAACGGATGTAGGCTTCTTAACTGGTCATAACAGGTGACGCAATAGTCATAAATGACGTCACAAGGCCACTGTGACCAAAAATTTCAAATGGGACCCTATGGCAAGTGACAGCTCGTTTGAAAGGTATTGAAAAAACCTATTCAGTCATACCAATTTTGTTTGGGTTTCGGCTGATTTTGATTGATAAATTGAAGAAATACGAAAATTATAGTTTCGCATTTAATTAATAAAGATTTTAAAGTACGCCTCTGGTTCATTGTCAAAAAGGTTGACGTGTTTGAATTATCTACTTGTCAAAAGTGTTCATACCTTGAAAATTTACCTAAGCTATTGTTTAACGAGACGTTTAAGTGTTTACATAGGTAAAATGGTACGTACTGTAGCCGACAAAGTAGCAGCTATCTTAATAATTGGTGAATGTAGAAACAATTTCCATGCAGCGGAACGACTGTTTAATGAGAGGTACCCCGATCGCCCTATATCGAGGGTTTATTTGAGGGAGCTTCTTCGGAAGTTTGAAGCATCAGGTAGTGTTCAAGATGCCAAACGATCTGGTCGACCAACAATTAGTGATGACAAAAAAATTGACATACTTGGAGAAATGGTAGTGAACCCTACTTCTTCCACAGCCCAAGTTGCGTCTATCTGTGAAGTCAGTCAAAGGACAGTACATAGGGTGTTGGCTAAAAACAAATTTCATCCATACAAATTAAAAATGGTGCACCAACTTTCAGATGATGACCCCGACCGAAGACTAGAATTCTGTGAAACTATGTCCGATAAAATGAACCAACAACCAGGCTACATACAGACAATTTGTTTTAGTGACGAAAGTACTTTCTTTCTCAATGGAAATGTTAACACTCAAAATGTGAGGTATTGGAGTGACACAAATCCTCACATCTTTCGTGAAAAACATACTCAATTTCCAGAAAAAGTAAATGTTTGGGCAGGTATTTTGGGAAACCACATAGTTGGGCCTCTTTTTCTCAATGCTAACTTAACCGGTGAATTGTATCTGGAGATGTTACAAACTGATATTGAGGCGTTAATTCTTGAAATTCTAGAAGATAATCCAGATGAATTCGACAACTTGGAAATAACGTTTCAACAAGATGGTGCTCCTGCACACTATTACGGTGCAGTAAGACGTTACCTAGATGAAGAATATCGTGGTAGATGGATTGGACGACGAGGTTCGATCGAATGGCCAGCTCGGTCACCGGACCTTACACCATTAGATTTTTCTCTATGGGGTACTTGAAATCTAAGGTTAACGCTACAGCACCTGACAGTATTGCCATTCTGAAACCACGAATTGTTGAAGAATGTAGGGCAATTTCCGCTGACACACTGGGACGAGTACGACAAGAGTTTAGCAATAGGATGCATTACTGCCAGGAAGTAGATGGAGCACATTTTGAACACTTATTATAAGAACTGGTTCTTAAATCTTTATTAATTAAATGCGAAACTATAATTTTCGTATTTCTTCAATTTATCAATCAAAATCAGCCGAAACCCAAACAAAATTGGTATGACTGAATAGGTATTTTCAATACCTTTCAAACGAGCTATCACTTGCCATAGAATCCCATTTAAAATTTTTGGTCACAGTGGCCTTGTGACGTCATTTATGACTATTGCGTCACCTGTTATGACCAGTTAAGAAGCCTACATCCGTTTATTTCCACTCTCCAAATTTCATTATTAGAAGTATACCCGTTCAAAAGATACGAGGGGGGGAGGGGACTTTTGACTAGCACTGTATATATATATATATATATATATATATATATATATATATATATATATATATATATATATATATATATATATATATATATATATATATATATATATATATATATATATATATATATATATATATATATATATATATATATATATATATATATATAACATAATAATGGATAAAACAGCATACCTGTGCTATGTGAGGAATATTCAATTTGGAAATTTCAATTTCGAAAGAAGTCTTCGACATCAAAATGACAATTGTTTTCACAAATAACCATCCAAAAATTGAACCAAATGAGCGTCGAAATTCTACCTCACCCAACATACTCCACAGACCAAATCCCAAGCACCCAATTTTCATGCTGACAAAATAAGTCGACTTGTGTAACGATGGCAAAGTGCTAATTTCGTTCAAATTGAATGACTATTCACTGATATAATACAGTCTGAATTAGACTCATAAAAACGGTAAAACTTTCGAAATATAGCACAGCAGTTAGACGAAATAAATAACAATATCAACAATTCAAATTTCGTGAAGTTTTTCACTTTTATGTGTTATTTTTCACTATAAAGTTGAAAATATAATCGGGGCACATCCAAAAATATAACAAAATCCTTCCAATTCGTTTTGTGGGGAATATTGTATCTAAATGTTTCCTTACTGTTGTTGTATTATGGAGAGGGGCGGCGTCTTGTTGAAAATATGACACACATATTTCACAATGGATGTTCAGTAGCAATCCATCTCAGTAGCCATCAATCTCTTTGGATAAAAAATGTAGAAACCATTACCATTAAAATGCTCATCGTAAAAGATAGGACCAGTATGTTTGTTCCCAAAATTTCCAAAATATTCAGTTACTGGAAGAGTGGAACAAAATAAATAATATGAGTGAGAAAATATTACCCCATGAGCTGAATGAAATGTCTGGAAGATATCATTGCCTGGCTAATGGGTAGACTCGGAATGTGGTCAAATGATATAGGTAGTGATTCTTCCAGTCGCACTTTTGTCGCAGCCTTACAAACGACAACGCTTAGCTGTCGAAATTCCTTGCTCAGAACAATCAATTTGATGGTTTAACCTCTTTTATCAAGATGAATATTCTTCACGATTATTTTTTGAAGAATATTTCTTTCAGATATTGATTTGTGTGATTTGTAGTCGAAGACTCGGTTACTGTTGATCCCAAATTCCGCCATACACACTCTGACTTTTATTGAGGTAAAAAAAAGATATGAAGTCACGATGATCTGAATGCAAATCATCCAGTCTAGAATATGACATAATTCAGAAATAACAATGCTCTATCACTCGAGTCACACACTACAAGTACCTTAATTGAAATTTCTCACACAATCAAATAATTCTACAAGTTCCTATGAAAATTCCAATCCCGATAATAATTTCGAGAAAGAATCTGACCGTGAAAACAAGGAAGTTCCATTTCATATCCATTTATCTAATTTGAGAAGAAATACGTACTATTAAACGTATTCCGAAGGCTGCAAGTTTAGTCACTGCAATCACCCTCACAAAATCAATTAACGAATGTTCATCCAGGAATTCTCTCACTACTTGGAAAAATTTTCTAATTTTTGCTTATAAAAGTTTCAGTATTCAGAGAACTAAAGATAATCGAAAAATTTCAATCACAACAATGAATGGTGAAGAAGGATTTGAATAGTTTCAATAACATAAGGATATCGACTAATTGTTATGCCAAATCACCCTCACAAAATCAATTAACGAATGTTCATCCAGGAATTCTCTCACTACTTGGAAAAATTTTCTAATTTTTGCTTATAAAAGTTTCAGTATTCAGAGAACTAAAGATAATCGAAAAATTTCAATCACAACAATGAATGGTGAAGAAGGATTTGAATAGTTTCAATAACATAAGGATATCGACTAATTGTTATGCCAAAATTTCTGATAAACATAAAAATCATAAGGAAATCCTCAGAACACAAGTACTCTCGACAGTCTCTGACGGTTATATAATAGCAGTTATCAGATTTCTCTGTTTTACTGATAGACCTGCTGAATTTGATGCGGCAACATTGAAGGAATTACGAAGTAAACATCCTTTTCCTAAAAGTTCAGACAGTTCCGGACAGTATACAACTTCTCATAGTCCTCTGGAAGTTAAAAGCGTAGATGTTCTCAGAGCAGTGAGATCTTTTCGCACCGGTTCTTGTGGATGTCTTGATTCATTGCTACCGTCTCATATTCATGATATGCTGAGCTATCGTTTCGGTAGCTGTGGCGAAAGTCTTTTGAATATATATATATATATATATATATATATATATATATATATATATATATATATAAATAAATAGATAAGTACTCTTTGATCATTCCCATATTGATTTCAATTTAAGAGCCACCGGTATACAGCTGTTTCAGCCTATTGGGCATCGTCAGTACCGGGCAGGCGGTCCTCGATTGAAGACAAAATGAGAAAAAACCAAGAAAGTACTTGATAAAAATAGCTGCGTAAACGCAAGCGAAACATAAGTGGAACCACCGGTACTGACGATGCCCAATAGGCTGAAACAGCTGTATACCGGTGGCTCTTAAATTGAAATCAATATGGGAATGATCAAAGAGTACTTATCTATTTATTTTTTGATTTTCATGGAATTATTTTCCAGCAGCTTGACTGCATTAACCGTTCTAGATTTTATATATATATATATATATATATATATATATATATATATATATATACAGGGTCCTGCAACAGTGGCGCGGTGTTCCATATCTCTATATAGGAAGCAGATAGGAATCTAATTTTCTATAATATTACCTTATTGCTCGAGCTCGACAAAATAAAAATATTGGCGGTCACACAGGGTGTTCGATTTTTTCTGGGCGGATCCCAACTGTGTCTTTTTAAATGGCAACCTATATTTTTTATCGCTTTTTCGGTTTCTTCATAGAAAATAAAATAAACTTTATGTATATCTGCACTTCGAAAATATTGACGGTTTTCGAGATATCTAGCATGACAGGTTTTTTTTTTCCAATATTCGTCACTCAGAATATTTGAAATTATAAAGTGGTGCCAAGTCCAGTTGAAATTTTTTTTTTTGACGAATATTCTACATTGGTAACTCTTACAAACGATATATCTGAAATCGACCTGTGATATACAGGGTATGAAAAACCGCTTGCCAAATATTGTAAATGAAAATTTGCAAAATCTTCCTTATATTAAATGGAACACCCTGTATATTATTGATCCATAAGAAGCGCCAACGAAACCTCTACAAATTTCATTAAGTATTCCCTATGGCTAAGTTCAATAGTTTTTCTTAAATGAGCATTTCTTTCGAAAAATGGTCATTTTTTCAAAGCGAAATCCATTTGACGACTGATAAGAATATACAAAAAATACCCTTTCCTTAAAATATCGCCCATTCCTAAAATTACCTGTTGCTAGATGAACAAGTTGCGAATTACACCACGAAATGGACGTTCTTGAATAGTTACAATAATTTCAAAAATCTTGGAATTTGTGCCATATTCTTTCGGTCTAAAACAACCTTTCAGCGAATGAAATATTTATTGGAAATCAAGTAGTCTGGCAAATGACAGAACAAAATATTTGGCTGCAAATGAATATTGAAATTTTTAGTCAATCGTGAAGTTGAACTGTCGGTATAATTTCATCAGAATGTTGTTATCAAAAAGTGATTTGATTGATATGATTTTCATATTAGGTGAATCAGACAGGAATTGTTTATTGGCAAGTAGAATTTATTCTCAACGGTATCCAGATAGAAGGCATCCAGATGAAAGATCTTTCCGAAAGGTCTTGGGACGATTCGTTGAAACTGGATCTATTAATTATTCCAAACATGAGCGCATCAAGCCAGCTACTAATGAAGATAATGAATTGCAAGTTCTTCTTGCTGTTGAAGAAGATCCTAGTAGGAGTCAACGACAAATTGGGGAAATAGTGGATATAAGTGAGAGATCAGTGCAACGAGTATTGAAGAAACATCGCTTGCATCCATACCACGTTCAGTTACATCAAGAACTACTGTATGCTGATTTCGAGAAAAGAGTGAGATTTTGCAATTGGGCCATGAACAAAATTCGTCGAAACGAATATTTTTTCAATAATATTTTATGGTCGGATGAATCGACATTCCATAAAAATGGATTTGTAAATCGACATAATTACCATTATTATGCGACAGAAAATCCTCACTTATTGAGACAGGTGGATTATCAACATAGGTGGTCGATAAATGTCTGGGGAGGCATCATTGGAGAATATGTAATTGGTCCATACTTTTTTGAGGGACATATGAATGGTGCAATGTATCTCAATTCCTTACGAAATGATTTACCAGGTTTGTTAGATGATATTCCTCTTGACCTCCGCAATAGAATGTGGTTACAACATGATGGTGCACCTGCTCACTATTCGGCAGAAGTGAGAGATCATCTAAATGAAGTATTTCCCAATAAATGGATAGGACGGAATGGGCCTGCACGGTGGCCCGCTAGATCACCAGATTTGACGAAACTAGATTTTTTCTTATGGGGATACATAAAAAATATGGTTTACGTTGAGCCACCAACTTCTCCCGAAAATATGCGACTTAGAATAACGAATGCTTTTCGCAGCATTACACCAGCTGTCTTGCGCAGGGTAGAACAGTCTTTCAAACATAGACTTCAGCTCTGCATTCAAGAAAATGGAAGACATGTTGAACATATTTTATAAAAGTTTCATTATCAACCTTAATTAAACTCTCCCTTTTGTAGTTTTGTAATTTGCCAGTTGACAAATTTGAATATCTAGAACTCAAGCTCTGAATGAATATAATAACATGAAAAAAATAGTTATTTATAATGTTCCTTTCTTTTAACTTGTTTGGTTTGATATTGCACGATTTATGAGTGAAATTCTGCATCCAATGAAAAAATAATTTTCCATTTAGCAAAAAGTGATAGGTACATACATTTATTTCGTTAAAAAATATTTGTTTGGACACCTTCTAATGTACAAAATTGAAACAAGATATCTTTCGTATATTTTTATCAGTCGTCAAATGGATTTCGCTTTGAAAAAATGACCATTTTTCGAAAGAAATGCTCATTTAAGAAAAACTATTGGACTTAGCCATAGGGAATACTTAATGAAATTTGTAGAGGTTTCGTTGGCGCTTCTTATGGATCAATAATATACAGGGTGTTCCATTTAATCTAAGGAAGATTTTGCAAATTTTCATTTACAATATTTGGCAAGCGGTTTTTCATACCCTGTATATCACAGGTCGATTTCAGATATATCATTTGAGAGAGTTACCAATGTAGAATATTCGACCAAAAAAAAATTTCAACTGGACTTGGCACCACTTTATAATTTCAAATATTCTGAGTCACGAATATTGGAAAAAAAACCTGTCATGCTAGATATCTCGAAAACCGTCAATATTTTCGAAGTGCAGATATACATAAAGTTTATTTTATTTTCTATGAAGAAACCGAAAAAGCGATAAAAAATATAGGTTGCCATTTAAAAAGACACAGTTGGGATCCACCCAGAAAAAATCGAACACCCTGTGTGACCGCCAATATTTTTATTTTGTCGAGCTCGAGCAATAAGGTAATATTATAGAAAATTAGATTCCTATCTGCTTCCTATATAGAGATATGGAATACCGCGCCACTGTTGCAGGACCCTTTATATATATATATATATATATATATATATATATATATATATATATATATATATATTGGTTTTTCTCATTTTGTGTTCAATCGAGGACCGCCTGGGTCCTCGGGGGAATGATCAAAAAGTACTTATCTATTAATATATATATATATATATATATATATATATATATATATATATATATATATATAATGCAGCCTGACTGCATTAATCTTTCTCGATATTATATATATATATATATATATATATATATATATATATATATATATATATATATATATATATATATATATATATATATATATATATATATATATATATATATATATATCTAACACTAAAAGTGAATTGATCATAGGTAAAGTTGGGCGCCACAAAGATATTAATCGTTTTTTCGTTGATTTTTTTATAAATCTCTCTTGATGGTCACAAATATAAGCAGTATATTCAAGGCAGTCCAAGTTTAATGTACTTTAAAGTTTTCTGTGTCTATGTGTTGCTACGGTCCAACTTGTATTAAACTGGTATTCTATAATTCTCTTTGAAAAGCTTCGAGAATTAGTTCGGAGGGCTGGTTTAAAATCCATACTTTCAACTTCTTTTTCAATATGAAACATCTATTAAGTGTTTTTATTTCATTGGGATTTTTCTGTAAATTATTATCAGGCATATATAACAGACAAACCTTTGGTATTCTGCTTGTTTGGTTTTTCAGTCGAGTATTGGTCTATTTGGGACTTGTGTTGGTGGTGGTAAGATGCAAGATTAAGGAAGTACAGTTGATGGATTGCAAATGGCTCAGATTGTTGGAAGTGTTTAACTGACGGAGATCTGTAGCTTTCCTTATACATTATCTTTATCACCCATTTTTACGTCACGTATATATTGCCTCCCGAAAGAAATAACAGTTGTAAAGGATTTTTTTCATACCACAAACAATATTTCGGATAGGTCGCTCACAATGGAAGCACTATACAGCAAAATGAGCTTTGAGGAGTTAACTTTCGTAACTCATGTAAAATTTGAATGTGAAGTCGAGACAGATACTTCAAATATAGTGAAAGATCCATAACAAAATCCAACACGTGTCAAAATATAGATATTTTGAACAAAAACAGCAAGTAATACCATTGACAGTCTGTCGAATGCTATACTGATATATGAAAAGAATGGGTGACCTTATGCCTCAGGTTTCTGGGGTATTGTCTAGTTCCACCATCGGGAATTTTTGAGCGCAACGGATAGTGGCAACAGAGTGTTGCAAAAAATAAGGGAACTCAGGAAATTATGATGAAATACCCCCGTCCTGAAGTGACCCGCTCTGTTTGTACTGTAGCTTGACTAAATGTAATGATGGAGCGAGTCCGCCAGAGAGTTATCTGTTGATCAAAGCACCTCACTATTTAGTGCACGAATACAGCAAGAAATCGGAGCAAATACAGCATGAGTTATCAATAAGCAGGTTCTCTGTAAACTTGGCGACGTCTTTCTCCAATCCCTCTCTGCTCCTACATCCGTTTGTATACTCATTCAACTGCGAAATTTGCTCGTAAACAACTCATGACAAGCATGTTATCAGTATATTATTACTAGGAATCGACATATCGTCGCTTTTGTAAATATAAAAGGTCCGTCCTACGACGAACCAATTCAGAATCATCAGTTCTTCATCCAGCCGTGAGTTGAACACTAGTTAGATGACGACGAGCGCTTGATTAATTTTTTCAACCAATGGGTATTCAACTAATCGTTGTATGGAACAGCAGAGTTTTTCGAATCCATAAGAGCTCTGAGAACGTTATCTAGGGTTATATTTTTGTACAGTTCATCGATCTCAGGGTGTCGAAACTCTTCACAGAAAGCTATGGTTATGGCTATTGCTGTGGCTGCACTGTGACTGGAGAATCAAGGTTGAGTAGTTATGGATGTTCATTAATGTCTTTCTAGAAAGTTCCACCTCATCAATGTTCAGAGGAGTATCCACAATGAGCTGATATAATTATTTAGCTAATCAGGCTCTAATCTCAAAGCTTCGATATGTTCAGGTGGACGCGCCAGCATCATCAACCAAAGACCACTCTCCTCACTATAGGGACAATGATCTTTGGGATGTAATGAGCCAGGAGTTATTGCTTTCTACATCTTCTACATCTTTCGGTTAAAAATGTCTGCCTTAGTGCGGCAAGCCGGTATGATATTGAGATTCGAGAGTAGAGCAGGCATCAATCCACCAAGGACTCCAATAATCAGAAGAAAAACCTCAACAAAGTAGTCTCTATGAAGTCTGTGGAGTTCGAAGAGAAAATTTCGGTAGTTTTTCCTTCCCTTTCTGAACGATGTTCGTTCCATTCGAAGCTGAAATCACCACAAATATTACCTTGCGTTGATCGTCGAGAAGAACTACATCAGGCTTATCAGCTTGAATGAGCCTGGAAGTAGAAAATGAAAATTTTCATTGAACTCGGCACCCCTGATTTCTTCGAGCGGATTCAATATACCATGTGACGTAAGACCAATATATGTATCTGGTCAGTATCCTAATGAACTGAGATGTTGTACTTCAAATATCGAAAAGGTGGTAATGCAGAGTTGAAAAATGATGTTTTCACCTGGAGATTCACCTTTTGATTTTGAATTATTTTAGTAAGTGAAATTTTATATCACTATTCTTTCATACATGCATGAAACTTTGATTCGTTTTCCATGAACGATATTTTTTTCAGATCAATTACGAACGTATGCTGTATGCATCCATGAGAAACAAGTAATATATGGATACATCCTTTCTACTCGGAGAAAGAGGTTGTTTCAAATGAACTTTTTGTTCGGTTTGTAACAGAGGGACATTTATGAGCATAAAATTCTTCCAGGAAAAATTTTATAACTGTTTTTATCAAACTTTCCCATATCAGCTAAATTTTTCACACTTGATATATCTAGATTTAGAAAATATATATCTATTATGGGAATCTGGGAATGATGGTGAGTTAACATGAATGATTGCTCCAAATTGAAATCAGGATATAATAATTTTTGTTCAATATTTTCGATTGTACAGCAGTTCAAAAAATGTTTTCGATGTTGATATTCTTCAAATATTGTGTACTTGATATAGAATTGAATTTGAAACAGTTTCCATCATTAGAGCTTCGATGATTCTTCTCATTATTTCATAATAATTCCATACGTGAGACTGAGGAAATGAGTATTTTTTTGAAATACGTCATTTTGAAATAGAAAAATCAAAAAAGGATTTACTACAACCCTTTAAATATCGAACACTTTTAAAAGTATCACCCGACCACATCTAGGCTCATGTTTTTACGCTAATGATTAGAAAAAACATTCGTTTCCATTTTTTAATTTCCAAATAGTGCAAAACTTTTCAATATGCATAAACGTTTTGTTTGTTTTTATCATCTGTCGAGTCCAGTTCGAATGATGGAAAATACGAGGTCATCCTATTATCATCATTATTACTATGATCGGATAAATATAGGTAGAAAATCCTGATGATGCTAACTTGGGAAATGAAACGTGCATAGAAAGCCAATGCGTCTGTCAATGTTCGAAATAATATTCCGTTTCTCCTCTTAACTTCTGTCATATTTGAAGAAATATTCATCGTACAATTTTTGAATTGAAAGTCCTGAATTAAATTTGTATGCAACGAGTTAACAGCTGCAGACGAGTAAGCATAAATTCAGATTTCCTTTTCGTATTTGAAATTCCAAATCTGGGTCAATTCGAATATGGCTCAGTTATACCATCGATTTTCTTCGTGAGATAGAGCTTAATACGTTCAGGAAATCCTAATGTGTTCTAGTCGGTTGAATAAAATCGCAAAGATGAAAATGAGGGACAGACTATTTTATCCGTTAACATGGGGTGTGGTATCTCAAAGAAGGGGATGTAAGATACATAAAATCCATAGAAACTTCTCGTGAAGAACTTAGTGCTGAAATATTACTCAAAACAAATTATTTTGAATAACTCACACAAGCTTCAAATCAATCATAGTTGCAATGTCCAACGTATTCGTCTTATGATATTTTCACGATTGTAATATTTTTTTTAATTAACCATCAAATTTGCAAACGTGGAGGATTATATTATTCCATTAATTCATGGAAAAGTAGAGATCCTTGTTTTCCAGAAAATCTCTGAATTGATGACCAATGTTTTGGAATTTCACTTGTGATTGATTCCAATATTCATTGAATTCGACATTTTGGCTCAATGACCAGCAAGCTAGATGTTTTTTTATTCTCCTCAACAATGTTAACTTTCGAATGAGGATGGCGAATGTGAATAGGGGCTTCCACAAATAAAAAATCTCAATGAAAAGTATAAGCGATTATGAAGAGAGGTAGACATCTATCTGAAGTTTTCGATTAGTTGTGCCATCAGTCACTGGAGCGTCTAATGCAAAACCAAGAACTCTAGTATACCGACCATGGACCCAAAGGGCTAACCAACAGGTACCTATCCGATTGACTTCAACATTGGTTTCAGAAATGTAAGGGCGGCACAACTTACCCATTTTTGAGAAGACAATAAAAGAATATGAAGAAAAAACACACAATCTTTGATGTAAAATACATCAATCTTATCGTCATCAACAAGGCGATATAAGTCCTCTATGTTATTCTAATAAATGGGTAGTTCTTCCGCCAGAAAGTGCTACTGATTACGACTCTAAATGTGTCAAATACTGTGTCAGACAATTCTGAAGGAGAACTGTACCAAGATAAACTCAACGAAGGAAATAAACCTATTGAAAATCCTGATCTTATCAATATATCGATTGAAGATGGGGCAAACGAACCAGATATTGGAAAGGAAGAAATAAAAAGTAACGAATTGATAGGAGAAGAAATAAAAAAATCGGAAAATTTTGACAGTGTTAATAATGAAATTACATGTGTATATATCAAGAAGAAAATTCTATTATTGGGTGATGAATATATGATGAACTTTCCGAAAGTATTAAAATCCATTTTAGACGAATCGAAATTTTCTATTGAGGAATGTTTCAACCCGAGAGTAGAACTAACGGATGCTACCAGTGATTTATTCCAGAGAACAGTGCATTATGAACAAAATGACTATGCTATTGTAATGTATAGCACAAACAACATAACACATTGAACGCCACGTACAAAAGAAATGTGTCCACTGGGGCCATTCATTTTAAATATCAATTTAATAAAAAATAGTACTAATTTCATCCTCTACATATGAAAAAAAAATCATTTTTTTTAGTTTCAAGCTGCGCGAGTTACACACAACTCACGGAGCCTCAATACCAAAATCATGACTCAGGGCCACGTGCATTATAGATGACACATGTCCAACATGTTGTGACCTATGAAATGCTGTTGTTCAAATAATCTGTTCCTCAGTTGCCGTTGTTAGCTATTGAAGTAGGGTGTATGTGCGCGTCACCAGGAATTTATTTTACCGTTGTTTCTGAATTATTTCAAAATTATGGCTCGAAAATTGATGTCTTACGAAGACCAACAAAAGCAGCTTCTGCAATTGCATGATACAAATTTTGATATATGAGCGACGAAGACTCAATAGACCCATTCGAAGGTGAAGATTCTGATAGTGACTATTATGTTTCGTTAGAAAATGAATCCAGTGACAGTGACTTCGAAGAGCCTAACCGAAAAAAAAATAAAACTCAACAAAGATACTGACAAAATGCGAAATTCAGCAACAGATATTCATATTGATGAAACCATTGAAAAAGTAGTTTTTCAAAATAATAGTGACTCTTCCAAAAATGATGACGATGATGAGCGCCCTGCAGAATTACAGTTCACTTGGACAACTGTAACAAGCAAAAATCTTAAATCATTTGATTTTACTGCTATAAACTGCGGAAACTCACCAGAAATTGTCGCTTCTCTACAAGGAAAGAAACCTTATGATTTTTTCAAGTTTTTTTATTGATCATAAATATGCCCAGCAAAAAATAGAGAGTGATAATATCTCTCAATATTCTTGATTGAAAAAATGGAGACCTGTAACAACAAAAGAATTCGAAATATTCTTAGGAATGATTATTTGAATGGGTTTGGATAGAAAGCCACGAATTAGAGATTATTGGTCTAAAACTATTCTTTATACAAACGAAGTGAAGAAATGTATGTCGAGAAACAGGTTTGAATTGATACTTCGCATGTGGCATTTTTCGAACAATACACAATGTCCAAAAGGTGACCGACTCTACAAGATTCAACCATTGATTGATCGTTTCTTGCAAAAATTCCAAGCAGCAAATGCCCCGAAGAAAAATGTTTGTATTGATGAATCGCTCATTCCTTTCCGTGGTCGTCTCTCCTTCAACCAATACATAAAAACAAACGACATAAATTCGGAATGAAACTTTATAAGTTATGCTCAGAAAACGGATACACTTTCAATATGAAAGTTTACTGCGGAAAAGATGTTGTAGACAAAGATGTTCCTGTGTCCACATCAATTGTAATGGGTCTGATGGAGAATCTTCTTGATTCAGGTAGAATATTGTACACCAATAATTTCTATACCAGTGTACATCTGGCTCATGAATTATTAGGTAGAAAAACACATCTTGTGGGTACCCTAAGGTCCAACAGAAAACTTAATCCTCTTGAAGTTCTAACCGCTAAACTGAAAAAAAAATTAAGTTGTTGCAAAAGAAAGCAATACTGGTGTGACTGTGTTGGAATGGAAAGATAAAAGAGACGTGATCATGCTCAGCTCAGTCCACACCGAAAACACAGTGGAAGTCCAAGCAGGTAACAGAAAAGTGGTAGAAAAACCACAGGCTGTAGTGGACTATAACAAATGCAGCATTTATTGATCTTTCTGAAATCCTACTCAAATTCCCTCCGTAGGGGTGTGAAATGGTATAGAAAACTGGCAGTGGAACTCATTACCGGATCTACTATAACAAATGCCCATATCTTATACAAATCTATAACCAACGACAAAATAAACATTACACAGTTCAGAGAGGAGATAACCAGAAGTTTGCTCAATAAAGAGGTGCAACTTCAAGAAAATATTCCAGTTGAAGAGGAAAGGCGATGTGCACTAATAAAAGACTCAATAAGAAGGAGATGCTGTGTTTGTTATGAAAATATGTCAGTAGAACATGGAAGAGAGCACGCTATGGAAAAATGTAAGCAAAGTCCCTATAAATGTGAAGGATGCCAAGAATTTTTTTGTGTTGAATGTTTTTTTTTGAAACATAAATATGTAAAACAATAGAATTATTTTTTAATATTTCAATATTCTGTACTGTGTTTCCAGCATACAAACTATTTTTGTAAATGTGTCAAATAGTGTAAAATGTGTAAAAAAATAAAGTGGTTCCTGTTTCACTGATACCTCTATTTCAACAAGTCCCATGTGACTAACTCTTACATAAAAATATGGGCTGCATTGAATAAGTTAGTCCTCAGGCCACGCTGAATGCATTTTCTTATGATTTATCTAGTGACCGTGAAGTATATTTAACTCGCAGAACGTAACGTCGATTGTATATGTGGAGTTGTATTTACCTCACGAAACTTGGTGACTGAACACACCGTGAGTTATATATAACTCACATGGCGTTCAATGTGGAAGATGGGTCAAACGAACGAGATATTGGAAAGGAAGAAATAAAAAGTAACGAATCAATAGAAGAAGAAATAAAAAAATCGGAAAACTTTGACAGTGTTAGTAATGAAATTACATGTGTATAAATCAAGAAGAAAATTCTATTATTGGGTGATGAATATATGATGAACTTTCGGAAAGTATCAAAATCCATTTTAGACGAATCGAAATTTTCTATTGAGGAATGTATCAACCCGAGAGTAGAACTAACGGATGCTACCAGTGATTTATTCCAGAGAACAGTGCATTATGAACAAAATGACTATGCCATTGTAATGTATAGCACAAACAACATAAGCAACAGGAAATCATCGAGACAAGCATTGAAAAATCTTCTTTCACTGAGTAGGTTTACAAATCTGTTATTGATAACGGAGACATTTCAGGTACAGAATAATATCGTAAAAAATTCAAATACTCAATATACAAATATACGAAAAACATCAGGAATACTTCTATCAAATTTATTGATGAACCAAAAATGAAATTAAGCACATGCTGCATACTTGATTCAGTAAAAGATTGTATTATGCAATCCAGGTCAAACCTTCACATAAATCTGAAAATTGTTGATTTAGATACCACTCTGTACAAAATAAAAGAAAATCAGAGTGAATCTATCCTTTCAGTCATTGAGGGCGAGAACTATGATGATAATTTTTTTCAAGTACAACTAATAATAACGTTAATTGTGATTTTTTAGAACTAAACCCTCTGAAGAATGTATCTCTATGATGCTGCTGAATATTCAATCAGTACGTAACAAAATAAATGATCTATACATTTTTTCAGAAAGTCAGGATTTTCCAAGTAATACTTTATAGTATCAAAATACTGTAGAACTAACTCGGTGCATGGAGGAACATTGATCCTTCTCTACGAAAAATATGTGAAACAGTTAGTTTTATCATATGTACTGAATATGAATATATGTTGGATGAGAAAGAATTTGAATTTTCAATGATTTACTGTCAAGTTCATGATGTATACATGTTATGCCTTTATCGATCACCATTATGTAATGAATATGTTTTTCTAGAGCGACTGGAATTGCTGTTATTGCAAATCCCTTCCAAGGCACTCATTATAGTTATGGGGGACTTCAACATAAATTTTGAAAATAAACTGTCTAGAGCACTTTCAGAATTAGAACGACATTCGATCCCACAATACATGTTGATTCTCCCACACGTATTTCTAAATACTCAAGTACTACTCTAGACAATGTATGTTCAAATACTCGAAATATCAGATGTAAAGTTGTCAGTGCTGGACTCTCTGACCATGAGTTTGTTTTGTTTAATTCCGAAGGAGGTCAAAAATTATCGAGGCCAAAGTAGCGCTTTGGAAGAATCTACAGCAAAAAAAATTTTGATACCTTTGTAGATCTTTGCAATGATGCAAAATGAAATGATTTACATCACTTGGGATGATGACGAGTCGGTTTCATGAAACTCTCTCGAATAATTTCAATACTGCGTTCCCTCTCAGCAAAATTAAAAATCAAATTAAAAAACTATGGATCACAAAGGGTATTGAGGTCTCAGCAGAAAATCTACTATCCATATATGTGATACGAAAATATTTAAGTAACAATGAAGGCTTCAACTCCCCATATAATAGGTACAAAAACATTCATAGAAGAACTATGAGGACTGCAAAACAACTTCATTATATGAATAAAATGGAAAGGTCTCCAAACAAACAAAAAGAAAGCTGGGCAATCATCACTGACCTCAGGAGAAAAAAGAATATTGCTCCTACGAAAACTGACCTAAAATCTGATTGTATCAACAAATATTACTGCACTGTGGTACACAACTTAGCCAAAGATATGAAATCCAATATTTACCCCTTGACTTTTCTTGAAGACAAATCAGTTTGAGAGACGTTTTTTTTCATGCCTACAGATGTTATGGAAATTAGAAAAATTCTTGAAGAAATAAAAAATTCAAACTCAGCTGGTTGAGATGACACGAGCATAAAAGTATTTACCAAGTTGCCCAACTCCGCTATCACCGCTTTGGTGGAAGCTATAAACACAAGCTTCATAACGGGTGTATTTCCGGCATGTTTAAAAACAGCCATTGTTATTCCTTTGCACAAAGGAGGCGACACTAACAATTCTGCCAACTTTAGGCCTATTTCTATGCTACCTACCCTTGCTAAAATCATAGAAAAACTTGTTAAACAAAGAATTATGACGTTTGTGAATAAGCATAATATTATTAGTAGTAGTCAGTTTGGGTTTCAGAGTTTGAAAAATACGGATGATGCTGTTTCATCTACTTGAAAACGTTTATCTCAATTTGACTAATCGTGAAATAGCAGCGGTAGTTTTTTGCGATCTTTCAAAAGCTTCCGATTGCGTAGATCATGAAATTCTGCTGCAAAAACTAGAAGTTTATGGCTTTGAAATGGTTCAGATCATACCTGTCAGAACGTACTCAGAAAGTCAAACTTCCGGACAACATATCCCATCTCTAGACAGTTACTTGTGGTGTTCCACAAGGATCGGTTCTAAGTCCTATTCTCTTCTTGTTATATATTAACGACCTAGCCCGCATTAATGAAACCGCAGAAATAACCCAATTCGCTGATAACACTACTTTATTTTGGCATTGCAAGAATGAAAGGGAACTGCATGATTTGATCAGCATGGATATTATATATAAACAATATGGCCGGTGGGAGTAGTAGCTCGTCGGCTGGTGCTCTGTGTAAAAAGTGTAAATCCAAAGTAATTACTGGCTATAAATGTACAATTTGCGAGAGTTCCTATCATAATAGTTGCGCAAAATATCGAAATGCTAAAATTATCGATGATACACACATGATTTGCTGTGAAATAGATGAAAACGTGGCAGAAAGTGATAGTGCCTTCTACGATGTCATGGACAGTGTTGCTGATGCCGATAAGAAGGTAGACATTAATATTTTCAAATATATTTTAAAACAAAAAGACATCATCATTGACGAACTTCGTGATAAGATCAATATTTTGAACAAACAAGTAGAATTGTTAAATCAAATAAACAACAAAAATATCTTTAGTGGCGAATCAGACAGTTCTCAACAAAAAGTTAAACCTACAAAACATATTGGCAATGAAAAAGTACAAGAAAAGAAAAGTCTAACTAGTGATAAAAAGATATCTGACTTACACATCGTAAAAGTAAATAAAATGGAATCAGAAAACAATACGGAATCCCAAAAAACTGAAAAAATTTCATTAAATGACTTATCACGGGCTATAGCCCAGGTCGAAACGGAACAACTACTGAATAATTGTATCAATAATGAGGATGGAATTACCAATTCTCAATCCCAAGGAGCCTGGAAAGAAGTTGTTAATAAGCGAAAAAGGTCATTTGTCATTGGAAAGAATAAAGACACTGGATCTGTGAAAGGAGTGCCAAAACATGTTTCCTTGCATGTGTGCAGATTGGATCCCCAAACTACAGCTAATGAGTTACAACATTCACTTGTTGGAAGTTTTCCAGAGGTGAATTGTGAAGCGTTGAACTCAAAATATCCGTCTATTTATTCCTCATTCAAGGTAACTATTTATGAGAGTAATTTTAAGAAAGCAATGGATCCGGAGGAATGGCCGTATGGTGCATGTGTTAACCGTTTTTTAGTGAAACGCAATGTGAACCGCCCAGTTCCATAATTTTCAAACCTCACTTACTTATGTTAAACGTCAACACCTTGACAACTAATAAAATCAACTACCTTTTGAGCGATACAGGTGATATGGAAACTTTAAAATTTTTGTGTTTAGTTGAAACTGGACTAAAAGAAATTGCAATGAACTCAATCCATTTTACTAATTATGATTTGATTTCCTTCTACTGTAGACCGACAAAACAATGCGGGGGTGTTGCTATATGGGCAAGAAAAGACATCCAAATACACTCTATTGACTTAAACGATTTTTGTAACGAACAGAATTTTGAAGTCTGTGCGGCATCATTCAAAACAAAGGGAACGACTAATATCATTTTGAATTGCTACAGATCTCCCTGTGGAGACGTTCAGTTCTTTCTCAAAAATATTTATGATGTGTTGTATCATTTATATAAACCTAACCTAAATTTTATCATTTGCGGGGATTTTAATCTCGACATGCACAAGAACATATACTTTAATTCGTTATGTGAAATATTATCATGTTTTGATTTGCGCCCGATGGTGAGGTGGCCAACCCGGGTGACACATACTACATCTACTACAATAGATCAAATTTTCATAAATTTTGATAACAAAGGGCCGTGCTGTGTTTTCGATAACGAAATATCCGATCATAGAACCGTGTTTCTTGAAATTGATTTATTTACTAAAATGAAAGTTCCTAGAATAACTGAGATTAAGAGGAGTTTTGATGAAAAAAGTAGACAGGATTTTCATAATGCAGTAAAAAGAGAGGATTGGACTGCATTACAAAATATAGAAGATCTGAATGAAGCTTTTCTTTATTTTTATAAATTATTTTTATATCATTTCGATTTATGTTTCCCCAATCGCACTTATTACCATAAAAATAAATGCAAAAAATGGGTCGATGAAACTATCATTCGTTCTAGTTCCAACTTAAAGGAACTTTTTAGGCTAAAAATGACATATCCTGATTTTGCAGTCATATACAATGATGCAAAACGTAAACATTCAACTCTAATAATTGAAAAAAGGAGAAGCTACTATCAAAATCGTATATTTAACTCGTCAAATACTATACGTACATCTTGGTCAATTATTTCGGAATTATCGAATAAATATAAGAAAACTGACCAAAATATAGTAATCAACAGTAATGGAGAATTGACTGAAGATGCATCTGAAATAGCTTCCCTCTTCAATCAATTCTTCATCAAAACTCCTATTGATTTATCCAACAATATTCCTAAAACCAGTATTCCTAAACTTAACAATGATTTTAATAAGGAGAGCATGTACCTGCATCCGTTTTCAGAAAGAGAACTTCTTCTACTTCTAAAAAGAAGAATAAAAAATAAAAATTCTGCCGGATCAGATGATATCCCAGGATTTCTTTTGAGGGAGGTACTCGAGGATATTATTGCTCCTCTAACTCATCTGGTGAATTTATCTTTTCTAACAGGTTCATTTCCGAATGCTATAAAAATTGGAAAGGTCATACCGATACATAAGAAAAAAGATTCTAAATTATTAGAAAATTACAGACCGATAACAATTCCATCTGTATTTTCAAAGTTATTTGAATATGCCTTTCTAGACCGTCTTTGGTGTTTCATTGAAAGGCACAAGATTTTATCGAATAAACAACATGGGTTCCAGGACGGAAAATCAACGTCTACTGCTATTTTATCTTTCTTCAACCAAATAATCGAACATATTGCAGCTGATGAATGTCCAGCAGCTATCTTTTGTGATCTAAGCCGAGCGTTTGACTGTGTTAATCATGGAAAACTATTAGAAGTATTAGAATCATTTGGTTTGAGGGGACTCCCACTGAGATGGGTTGAATCATTTCTGACGGGCAGGAAACAATATGTATCTATACAAATAACCTCTGATAGTACGAAATATAAAAGAAATTCTGAATGTCAAGATGTCGATATGGGTGTCCCGCAAGGGTCCATACTGGGACCCGTGTTGTTTATTTTGTATATCAATCAGATTGACTGCATTTTGGAGAGTTGTCATCACTCTGCTTATGCAGATGATTTATCATTGGTGTTGTCTGCATCTGACACTAACTTACTAAATGCTAAATGTAGAGATGTGATGGATAATATATCAAATTTTTTTAATGAACGTTCTTTATTTTTTAATACGGAAAAAACAGAGGTAGTACGTTTCCACAATCGCCAGAAGGTGACAAAAAATCTAGAATTTATAGTAAATCAAACAATTTTGACAAACACTCAAGAATCTGTCAGATTTCTTGGGGTGTATTTGGATGAATTTCTGAGTTTTAAAATCCACTGTGAAAAACTAGTAAACAAATTGAATTCCTTGAATTTCCTTCTTTTGAATCTTAGAAATTTTCTCAATAAGGCACAGTTACTGGCATTTTACTACGCCCAAATTGATTCAAGGCTTAGGTATAATATATGTCTCTGGGGAAATTCCACCTCGGCATCGGATGTTTTCATTAGCCAAAAACGCATATTGCGTACTTTGGCACATATTTCATTTAGGGACTCGTGTAAAACTATTTTCAAAATGTGCGGAATATTACCTCTCCCATGCATTTACATTTTTGAAATGGCTGTTTATGTTTTTAAAAGTAGACCATATTTCGAATTGAATGAAGATGTTCATGGTTATGACACTCGTAGTAAACAATTAATGTCCATTCCATTTGCGAAAGTGAATATTGCATATTTTGCTCCCAATTACATGGGGCCACGAATCTTTAACACACTCCCAGATACCATAAAACAACATAAAAATGTGATACATTTCAAAAAAGACTTGAAACAATTTTTATTAGACAAATGTTTTTATTCACTTTCTGAATTTTTAACACAAAATTAAAATCATTGCATGTGCCTGTCTTATCTTGTATCTGTATTTTATATATATATTTATATTTTTTAACAGAACCCTTAGATTTAGTCTGGACAATTCCCATACATGTAACTGTCGACGGGAAATAAAGATTTATTATTATTATTATTATTATTATTATAAAAATAAAAGACTGGTGTGATGCTAATCTCTTGTCATTTAATATCTCAAAAACTAGCATCATCACTCTCAAGTGCTCTACACTAGATATCTACCTGACTACTCAATTAATAGAAAACAAAATGTCAGCAAAATTTCTGGGATTTCAAATTGATAAAAATTTGGATTTTGAAGGTCACATAAATGACCTATGTAAAAAAATTTCATCAGGGTGCTTTGCAGTCAGAGTATCAGAAAATGAATCGGGCACCCATTAGTATTGGTAAAAAAATGTGCACTTTGCTCTCATTGATTCCCATCTGAGATACGGTATCTCTTTTTGGGGAATATGTTGCCAATACATGTATGTCTGATGCAAAAAAATATAGGACGGAAATTTTCACTCACCACGACGAAATACCAGGAATAAGCGCAATATAGGTTTACCTATTCTAATATCATCAAAAATTGAGAGGTTTTTCATATATAATGGAAAGAAAATGTTTAACCATTTGCCATTCAACCATTTGCGAGATCAAAGGCATAACATGTACCACTAAATTTAGAAAGTCTGTAAAAAAGCTTCTGATTTCGAAGACCTTTTATTCGTTAGACGAATTTCATTCAGACAGAAATTTAAATTATACAAACAATTGATTTTAATTATTGTGTTTTAGTACCTACTGGTATTTAAAGTATGTGACTTTTTAACTTTTTGTTCGATGTTTACATTTAGATCTGAACTGTATAGTTGAGAATGTTTATGAAGTTGATACTAACTTTTATTTTCTATGCATTTACTTTTATATTTTCATGCTTTATAGTCTTTATATTTCTATACTTACATTTATCTGTTGCATAAGAATATTCTTTATTATTATTATTTATTTTAATATGTAGCATACATATTATTACTTTCTGACAACTTTATCACCCCGAAATTCTGAAATCACCAAATGTTCAAATTTCAAATACTACTTTTAATTTATATGACTTATATTCTTTAAAATAATAACACTTTGAACTATGATATTTTATCTTCGTCAATATCTATTGAGTTGTGTATCTTATATTTCTTAGAATAGTAACACTTTGTCAATGAGATTCCATCTTCGACAATAAAGTACATTTTGATTTGATTTGATTACATATTTTAGGCGCTGAATGAATCATCAGGAGATGACTACTCATTTAAGAACGCGCGTCGACAGACAAAATCTTTGTTATGACGAGGAAAATGCGTTTTCAATAAATACTCCATAAACAGATAAACTGCCTACCGTTAATCAAATGTAAATTTTTTCGTAGAAATATTTATAAGCATCCGCACCTAGAAACTTCATCTTTTGCGAAATTTGAAGTTTTTTGTAGGGACTGAGCTTCAACAGCCTGCGCAAAACTAAAATACTGTAACAAATATGTTTGTCGTTTCGATCCTACTCTATAAATATGTTCAAAATATGTTTAAAATATGTTTTTTTGTTTTTTTCCGTTAACCTGCTGTCGCACCCTTAAGAACGACAACCCTCAGACTTGAAACTTGTGCGAACTAAGGACTAACGAGGTCTTACTTTTTAACGTGTGCTTCCTGATACGGGTTGGACGATAGTAAGTGAAAATCGATCGTTGAGCCTGAGGCGTGAACCAACGACTTACACATCGGTCGAGTGAGAGAGAGAACAAATCATCCACGTCGAACCGCCCGGCTACCGACCTAGAATGAACTTTTATAAAAATATTCGTCTCGAATTGGACACAGAGGAAAACTAATATTATCGAAGACCCTAGACATTAACTTTTCACGTCTTGCTTCCGACTCTCCGAATTTCTCCAGGTCCAAAAATATTCTTCATGTACTTTATTTTGTCAGATAATCAAAGAAAAATTTTTCAAACATTTCCTTCGAAATATCAACTACTAGTTATGGTGGATAATTACTCCGCCAATTCATGGTGGTTAAAAACCTTCGAGAGAGTGGTTTGAAGTAACGTAAAATCTGTTGAACTGTTAGTATATTTAAATTTTTGTTAAAACATATAAAAGTTTGAAAAACTGACAAAAAATGCTGTAATAGCAATACAAACAGAAAAATAATTCATTAATTATTTAAGATTGTGTTCAACATAGATAGTGAGTCCTATGATGACATAGGTAGATCAAACTTATTTCGTGACATGAAAATCGTAATTCCTGAATGAATCCTGTGCTTTCTTACGGCGAAACATCGATGTTTACCAGTAAGGATGACAGTGTTCCATGTAAGTGCTTTTACCATTTATTTAATGTAGATTCCTATGAATGTTACCTGATTTTATTTCATAACGAATGTTTGGAATACAAACTGAGTAGAAAATAGTGTCTTCTGTATAATTAAATGTTCATATAGAAGTATCTGTTTCGAAAGAATTTTTCTTTCGTGTAATTCAATGTTTATATGAAAGTAGCTGTTTCAGGAGGGTTTTTTTCTTCCAGTTTGTGTCTGAAAGTTACTTCTTTGCATAATCTACACATCCTTGTATAGAGTTACTCATTTTAAACTGATTACTTTCTTTCTTTGAAAGAATCCCACTTTTTTGTATCAAGATGTATGAAGTAGTAGAAAGCCAAAAACTTCCTTTCCTTCCTTCCTTTTCGAAAGTTCGGAACAAGCTTTCGAAAAGCAGGTTTTGCAAATCCAGCGACATGCATGTGCCAAGACATCACTCTTAGATTCTTATTGAGATATGCAACCTCCTGCTGCCGTTTTAGATGTGCATCCACAGCTGATGTCCTGCAATCCAAATGAAATGACGAAATAAGTGTGCTATCGTCAGCAAAGCAATATATTGGATTCACAGTTTTTCCAATAAATCGTTAATATACTTTAAAAAGAGGATTGGAGACAATAAAGATGAAAGTAGGTTGAACGCGAGCAATTTTTCAACAAGAAGAAAAAATTTCATTATTGTAAGACAGGTTGAGAAGTCTGCAAAATACTGGTGCGAGTTCATTTGCGCACTTTTCAAGTACATTAATGGGCACTTCATCAGGGCCAGAAAATCAATTGTGGAGTCGGGCGAAAATTGTTCAGCTAGTAAATTTTCTTTTTCTATGGCTGTTGTTGCAACTGAACCATCCGCTTGTGTTAGTGGTGGATAGCTTCTGGTCGATACCTTCAGCTATCGACCAGAACGATCTAGACCCGTTGGGACTGGTAAACAGTTTATCCCTGATTCTCTGATTGTGAAGTTCTTTGCTTGTATTTATCCTGTGTTGGCAGCTGTTGCAAGCATTAACAAACCCAGTTTGGTTTCCGGCGCTGGGATTTTTGCGCCACTACCAGCGACAGCTTGCTCCAAATTTTTGTTAAACCAAGGTTTGCCGTTGAAAGTTCGTTTCATTGAAAAAGGAATATATGCAATCATGGATGATAGAATAACTTCCGTTACTTCCGAAGCACGAATAAATAGATCTTAAGAGCTGATACAAACATCCATCCAGGGTTCATTTCGAAAATGGTCTTGAAGATCCTCCCACTCAGCAGATTTATAATGCCAAACTTTGCGCGGCTTAGATTATTTTCCAATATTTAGCAGTAATTCACTCAACACTGAAATGAGTTTGTGGTTGGGAGATCCCAATGAAGACCTTACGGTGACTGTGTACATTTCTGAATTGGTTGTTAGATATAGATCCAGAAGAATAGCATATTATCCATCACGGTCAGGAATCCGGTCGGCTCATATATATTCTCAGTAGGTCCGCAGCTTATTGCAAAAGTCTCAGCTTCGTGACCTTGTTCGTTGTTGATATTTAAAAATTTGAGCCATTCGATTTCGTGGACTTTGAAGTCACCGAATATGCAAATCACCACACTGAGATGATTGATTTGCAGAAAGTCAATGATGTCCGTAAATGAAGAGAATAGAGCCTCATATTGTGTATCGCTTAGTGATCGATAAATGCAGCATATGAATTTAGTGATCTTATGTGATATTATTTCGAACCACATATCATCAAAGTTGGTGCACTGAGTTTGAATTTGAGTTGAGTCCTCTGATGTTGCAGAAAACGATTTTGAAGTTGCTAGTGGGTCTCTTAGTAACTGCAGATATCATGCTATTTCTCTGTGGACTGATGTTAGGAATACTTTACTGACTGACAGAAATAGTGGTTGTCGAATAACTTCTGCAGGATGATGTCCTTGAATCATCCCCTACCCGGAGATCCGATTCGGGAGCTATTTTACCTCCAGAGTATTCTGACCCTAGAGGCGCCATCATGCATGTTTCCTTATATTTCCACCCTTGAAACCGGAAACAGCGGCACAGCAACGAAACGTTAGCCCGAAAGAAACTTTATGCTGCCTGAGCCGTGGCGATGGTGTCTCACCCGGTGATCCCGGGTGGGGGATCAAACATACAAGTGAAGCGTGTCAAAAAAAATGAACATGTGACTTAGCAATAATAGACGATGGTGTTAGCGACTGTTGAACTAAAATAGCGAGAGAGGCGAATAGCTCATTCAGGTCCCTTTTTTACAGATTGTTACACCATGTTACACCATGGAATCATTGATGATGATTAGTTTATGAAATTTCACAATGAATCTTCTTGTTGGTTCGTATCACCACCTGCAGATGGCTATGTGTCTTATTATCGGGTTCCGTATTTTGTTTTCTTTTTGATTTTTTCATGAAGACCACTTTGTTTTGAAGCTGGTATATTGACCAGATTTTCATAGGATATCATGTCAAATTATTTCCCATTATTGCCTGAAGATATTTTCGTGTTTTCTCAAAAATGTTCTGTGAATCAATCTGAAAGTTTTTCCATAATCGAATAGAATTGAATCAGATATCATTCACATGATTGCCACACGATATAGTGAATGGAAAAGATAAAAATCACGTTCATGGAACACTTTCATCCTCATTGGTAGATATCCAATGTTTCGGGATAAGACACTGGCCCTATTGCCTCTTAAGCACCCAACTGAATAAAAATATAAGATGAAATATTCATAAAGTTGATTCATGAAAATAATGACTTTTTGTCATGAATTAGTTGAATCCACTCGTGTATAAATATAAAAAAGAAGAAAGCCTAAACCTGTCTTTCCCAAAAATTCATCTCATCAAAAACTATACCACTTTCAATTTGCTATATTTGTTATTTATTTCAATTGAAAAAAAAACTGAAAGTTCAAAGCCAATCTACAAATCATAGTAATTTCAATGAGTACCTCTATGAAAATTTTTGGATATTAATAAGGTCTATACTTTTATACTAAATATTCGAATCATGAGAATCTTCACTTCATCCTGTATTTATTTTCATTCAATGTCATCCGAACCTGTACCATTCAAACACTTGTTATTGATGATGTAATCTTCTTTCTATTCTATTCGTGAATCTAGCCTGGAAATTCGACTGAGATGACCTCAAAATATTGAAAGAATCAATAGAGCAATCGCTGACAAAAGAAAGTGATTTCCTGGCATTCGAATAAAATGCGGTTTCGGTCTTTTAGAACTGTCTACGGCAGATATCCCGATATTCACGACTGATTAAGCAATCGAGAATCCTCGGTATGAACGCTATTATGGTAATCCAGATATATTTTGATAGTGAGGTTGGATTTCGATCCATAACTGATAGGCCAGTTTTATTGAGGGAACTGAAAGCTATAGTGAACGGCTGGTTTGATCACATCGGCGCTTTTCAATGCCTAAATTATACTACGATGGGAGATGTGTTACACGAAATAGTATTGTGGCGTACCTATAGTTACTGTTATTTCCACTCATATACGCACGGACAATATCCTGTATATGTATACACGATCGAAAATGACTGAACATTTTATTCTTTGGGCGTTTATCAAAAGAAATAAGTATACCTGATTTTATACGTTTTGAGAATTTAAAGGAATCACTTCTCCATACGGTAACCATTTCGAAGAAAGCACAATATACAAATTTAGTTTTGCCATTATTCATTCGATTATTATAAAAATAAATCTGGTGACGGTATCGAGGAGAGTTACATAGGTATGAGAAAATACATACATCGAAAATAAATCTTGAAACATTCATCTCTCCTAACATTCCTATACTGTAGGATCTGGATACAAAGAATTCGAAGGAGAGTGGTCAGCGGTTGGATTCCATTGAGACGATTTCATGAAATATGAAACCTAGCTGATTTATATCTTGAAAACGATACACAACGATAACTGGAAGTGAACATAGCCAATACCTCAAATGCAACTCCAATTGCCTCGCAGCATAAGAATCCACAATATCCTCTCTAGATAGCCGACTGCTGTAATTGGGTCGCTTCAACGACCCGATGGAACATTCACGACTTCTAGTAAAGAATTGTTAGAGTTTTTGATAGGAAACCACTTTCTCTGATAACCACTGACTCTTGATAACAACAGACCTCCCGTCTTCAAGGGCGCTAAACGCCCAAAAAAGATCGACTGGAAGGTCGTCAAGAAGGTTATCACAGTACCGGCAGTTGAATGGTCTATCAAGTCGCTTCGGCCCTTCAAATCTCCTGGAGAGGATGGTATATTTTCAGCTCGTCTTCAAAACGGACTGAAAATAATTTTACCGATTCTCATAAAATTGTATAGAGCTAGTCTAACGTGGAACTATATACCACACAGTTGGTTGGCGACAAGAATGGTATATATACCTTACCTGGGTCGAAAAGACCCATACCCTGGAATAACCACCATTATACATATTAAACCGGCAAATCGACAGATTTAGCATCAAACAACCATGTGGAAAAATGTTCCAATCCCTTGACAATAAGGAGATTGTGGTTGCTGAATTTCTCGATATTGAAGAGGCATTTGACAATGCACTACCTACATTTATAGGATCATCCCTGGATAGGAGAGACATAGAATCGACCATAACTGGCCAGATCTATTCCAAGCTGGTGAACAGAACTGCAACTACGACTCTTCATGGCGAGGCCATTAGATTAAGGCTATCCTCATGGTCGCGTACTATCTTTCCTTCTGTGGTCGCTCCTGATGGATATTTTGCTTGATGCCCTCGACAAAAGAAAAGGGGATCTGCAAGCTTATGCAGATGACCTTATCATGTTGGCGAGGTCCACGTCGGGAAGGATAGCTTGAAGCAAAACTGTAAAATCCTCTTCACCAAAAAAATAAAATTTAACGGTTCAACGCCACTTTTCCTCAATAATGAGGTCATTGCATTTGGAACGGACGTGAAATATCTTGGCATTATTTTTGATGAAAAAATCACTTAGAACACTCACTTGTAAAAAGTTCGACATGTCCCTATGGACATGTCGTAGGATTTGTGGTAAAACTTGGGATTTAGGTCCTAAACAAATTGATTTGATTCTTATGGACACTTATGGATCACTTATGGACAAACTGCCTTGTGGCCGAAGGCTTTACAGAAAACGGCTCAGGCGAAACTCTCTGGCTCACAGAGACAGGCTTCTCTTGCCATCAGTTGTGTAATCAATACCACACCATTAGCGGCTATAGATATACTCTCCACATTTTTATGAAGAAAGAAGTTAGATAGGATGCATATAGGCTTGTGCATATTGCTAACTGCACAGAGTGCAATAGACTGCTGATTAACACTGGAAGTCACAGCATTCTGGAAACGAGCTTTGACTTCATGTCTCCAACTGTCAACTATGAACTGCCTCATAAAGTAAGGTTTTCTGTTTGAAATAATAATGAGCTCATTCAGTCTAATGCAGGTTGAAATTATTGGGTCCTGTGGCGTCCCAGACTGCACCGTAGCAATTATTATTGGGAAAAAGTACGCCACTGCCTTGATTCCATGAACATGAAGTCTCGTAGTGCTTGATGTGATACCAAACACCCCCAGGTTCTGATGCAGGTGTTTTCAGTCGCAGACCCAGGACATAAATAACAAACTACCTAGGAACCTATGCGATTGTATTTCAAGCGGAAATTGTGAGCGTGTAGATTGGAAAAATCCAACCTCATATACAAGTCAACAAAAATATTATTGGACAGGCAAGTGGCATTGGAAGCTCTTGGCCCCTACCGAGTAACGTCTAAATTGGTAGCAAATTGCGAAAAACAACTCTTCTCGATAGGAAGACTTAACAGATTACCTCTGGTCTGGATTCCTGGCCATACTGGCCTAATCTAACATTTCTATACTGCAGGATCTGGATACAAAAAATTCGAAGGCGAGTGGTCAGCGGTTGGATTCCACTGAGACGAATTCATGAAATATGAAACCTAGCTGATCTATTCCTTGAAAACCTTACAGAACGATAACTGAAAATGAGCAATGCCGATACCTCAAAAACTACTCCTATTGTCAGAACTTGAAGTTGAGAAACTCTACGGCCATGTAAAGAAATAGCTTGGTTTCAGAGGCGAATTGAAGAAAATTCATGAATATCCGAAAATTGATTAAAATGATAAATTTCAATATTTGCTTTGATTCACTCAACAATGGTGTGTTACCAAAAAGTGAGAAGAGAGTTCACAAATTTCAGGGGTTATCTGTGGGAAAGCCGTAAGTCAATTGAAAACCAGCTTCACTAGAGACGAATTCTGAATTGAAGTATATCTGGTTCACATCTGGTTCACAGATGGATAAAACACCTTCCGGTTCTGGTGCAGGTACTTTTAGTCTAGATATCTACCTGCCTAGGAAATTATGCGACTGTATTTCAAGCAGAAATTTACGCTATTGAATTGTATGCGGAGAGATTGGATAAATCCAACCTCATATAAACAAGTCAATAAAAATATTCTCGGACAGTCAAGCGGCGTTGGAAGCTCTTGGCTACTAGCGAGTAACGTCTAAATTGATAGCAAATTGACAAAAATGACTGTCCTCGATAGAAAGACTTAACAGATTGTTTGTGGTTTGGATTCCTGGCGATACTGGTCTGGAATTCAATGAAGTTGCTGACTCCCTTGCAAAGGAGGGTGCAGCAAGCAGCTTCATCGGACCAGAACCTGTCATTGGCATCGCTTTAGGCTTTGCCAAACAAACATTGAACACCTGGATGGCAAGAAGATGTATGGACTTGTGGCAGAATCTACCAGGATTGGCTCACTCCAAGGCGTTCATTCATCCTTCGAAGCTTGATACCAAACAGTTGTTGGACTACAGTAGGAATGAACTACGCTGTCTAACAGGCCTCCTTGCAGGTCACTATCATTTGAATCATCATACGCAGAGACTTTTAGTGTCGGAAGACAATGTGTGTCGCCTCTTTTTGGAAAATTATGAAACAGCAGAGCATATACTTTGTGCCTGCCCCGCTGGGGTCCGAATCAGATTTTAAGAGTTCGGCAGAGCCGTACTCTCATCATCTGACCTGAGAAAACACTCACCATGCAAACTAATCAGCATCATTAAGAAGCTGGGTTCATTTGGTCGAGTGTGAATAGGTGTGGGCCACAATAAACCCTTGCGCGTTGCGGTGGAGGGTCGAATAGACCCACTCACTTTAGAAGTGACCTAACATAACCTGAAAAGCTTCTGAATCTTGTTCTAAAACAGAAAGTAAATACGTTTTCGTCCAACTTATATGACAAACTTCGAATGCCACTTAGATATCTTGAAACTTTGAACGCAAAGCGGCGATGTTGATTCAGCTTTACCCGAAAATATGCTTGTAATCTGGAAAATCTCACTTCAGTTTAGCCTAAAGAAAGCAAGACGCTTAAAATGGCAGTTTTAAAACGTTATTATTTTTATGTTTTTTTATGTGATTTTCACGACAAAAAATGAAAGCTTTGTCATATTATATTATCAATTATTACTGTTTTCCATACCCATAACGAGTGAAATTATGAGGAGTACCCAGAACACACTTCTCTAATCCTTCCTGAGCACACATCTCTTTCTCTCTCTCTCTCTCTCTCTCTCGTCACGGTGACCATTGTTTTCTAATCGATGTATTTTCAAAACCATCTTTGTTTTTTCTTTTATGTTTTTACTTATCACCGCTAACCCTTATACTCAAGTTTCAAATTGGTAACACCCCATTTTGAATGATTTATTTTACAACCATGACAACACCGAGCTTTACTCACCACTGTCTTTGATACGGACCTCCACCTGATCTCTCAATACCGAATAAACGCCAATTTCAAATTTGACCGCACACACACAAATGACTACAGGAAATGCGCTTCATTATTTTACTGAACGCCGTAAGTACTCTTTTTTTTTAAACATAATTGCATCTCTTTCAAATGTGTTGATGTCCCTTCTAATCGAAACGAGAACCAATTCGAAGATCGATTCAATGACCAACTCGAAGACATAATTCAAAGTCCTATCTAGAAGTAAAACCGATGGCATCAAAGAAACTGCATCAGTATCAACAATTCACAGTTACTTCCAATATCTCACGATAGTGTTGAAGCTAAGGACAAAGTTCACCATGCCGATGATCTGGGTTGAATTCTTCAATTCCCCGATTACATCGGGTAGCCAAGCGGTTCGGCGTGGGTGCTTTGTTCACTCACTCGAATTGACTGCCGTGTTGGTCGGTGGTTCAAGCCCTAGTCTGAACGATCGATCTTCACTTGCTACCGTCCAACCCGTGTTAGGAATCACACGTTAAAAGGTAAGACCTCGTTAATCCTTAGCTCGCACAAGTTTCGACTTCTGAGGGTTGTCGTTCGTAGGGGTGCGACAGCTGGTTAACGGAAAAACAGATTTCAAACAGATTTCAAACATGAGCTGGGACGGCATTAAAAAGGTGTGGCAAGCGGAAAAAACTGGAAGATAGAAAGTAGAGTTGAGGCGGGAAGGCTCTCACGTGTAGTCTGGCGTACTTTTCCACCAACGTGACCATGACAAGTTGGTACACTCTGATTGGCTGGGTGGATAGTTTTGTTGGAATACCGGAAAGACATCACATAAAGACAATGCTGATTACTTGAAGCTCGCCCTATTTTCACACAGAGAATAGGAAAAGTACTCCCAACAAACAAAGTAAAATCTCAATGCCCAGTACTGCTACTACAGTTTTCAAGCCGCAAAAGAAGAGTAGTAAAAAAGTCAAATGCGTACTTTTCAAAAATTCTCATTTGAAAAACGATTGTTCGAGAGCACAGTACCTCTCTTCTGATAAAAAAGGAATTGGTCATGACACAAAAAATATCATTTTGTGTATTTCAGACCAAATCATACTCGTAACATGAAACATTGTAGATTATTCATGTTATATTCACTCTTTTGAATATGACTTTTTAAAAAACACTTTATTTTCAATTACAGACTTTCTTTGAATAACAACAAAAAGTATCGTTACAAAAACTACAATGAAAAATGGAACAGAATCTAAGTTGATACTAAACGAACTCTAAATTAGTTCTGACCAACTCTAAATAGTTACTGACAATGATTTGACCTCGCAGGGTCCATTTATAATGTGTAGACAGCGGTGTCAGCAGGAGATGATGGGAAATAACAAAAGTATCACGTATCTGCTGACTCTGCTGACTCAAAGTCTTGGAAGTCGTTATCAGCTATAATATCCCAAGGACATTGATAAATAACGAAATAATTTTATCACAGTTTTCGAAAGCACGTTATTTGGTAACATCCCGACGCCGAAGGCGGAGGGATATTACCTAAAATAACGTGCTTGAGGAAGTTGTGATAAAATTATGAGTTATTTATCAATGTTCGAGGGATATTCGGTGAGAAAATTTTTTGCAGTTCGAACAAAATTATTTATTGAACACACAGTTATTAAAAGAACAATTCGTATAATGATATTCCGTTGATCTTGCTGTATTTGCCTCGAGAGTACGATTTCCATCCAATTCATATTTTCTGGCGTCACAAAACTCCATAAATATTTTCCAAGTGTATTTTTTACTATTGACAGTATTTTTTGGTGTATTTTCTTCAATGATTTTGTCAATTGCCGCATCATTTTGAACACCAAAGCGAGGAAGTGACATTTTCGAAATAAATTGAATTACTGAAATGTCAAACAACTTTATTGTGTTGGTTGCTTAGCAATGTCATGACATAAGTGATAACTACCCGTGAAAACTATCCATGGGTAGTTATCAGTGTAATGATGGTTTCATTGGTTATTTCGACACACGTGACTAGAAATAGACAAATTTGATAGGATAATTTTTTTTGACAAAAAATTTTCTTGGTAATCTGATACCGGTGAGATCGTCCTACTCACGATATAACATTCATGTGTTATGAATAATCATTTACGTAACAAGTTCGGAGGATACTGTTTTTTTGGACGAGTAGATAATAGGACGAGCCGACGAGCCTAGAAGTTTGCGAGTCCAAAAAACTGTTTTCACACATGTTGCGTACAATATTTTTTCGGCAATCGTGTAGAATAACAAATCAATGAGACAAAATTTTGAATAACTTAATTATTTTTGGTATTGAATATTGAAATTCTATTAGAAGATAGGTACTAATAGAAAAACAACTCTCATTTATATTAATATTCAAACGGAAATTGGAGCCATTGCTAATATTGAAGAAATTCGATATGTTTTGAAATGCTTGGTATATTTGAATGCCTTCTGATGAAGTCAAAAGAAGGTGAAGTTTCCGTTTCACATTGATTATTTTCAGCTGTTAATTTTTGAATGGTTCTGACGCTTTTAATTTTGTTTGTAAGTGAATTGTCTATATGTTTCCACCATTATCAGCAAATAAAGTCACTGGATTTCGGCAGATAATATGGCCAAGAGGCTGAATCGAACTTTGTTTTTTGTAATTCACAAATAATCTGTCATGTGTAGTAGGGAATAGCCGTAAAGATGAATATTGCTTATACAACATCAGGTTTTCTTGCCAATCACCATAACATTTTCCTCAATATATGTTTTGAAATCTGGTATCTTCACGAGCAACATGTCTTTCTGGTCGTTCATCAAATCAATTAACATTTCTGTTAGTTCATATGAAGTATTCAGTTTTTCACAAGCATAGAAAATGTGTTTGAGTTGCATGCTCATTTTGAAATTCTCATTATGAAAAATATCTGCTATAAAAGAAAAAGCTAATTAGTAGATCACTTGTACATTCACCATCTGCAAAGTTTCAGCAACGAAAACTGGCTCAAAAAATCGACTTTGGTCCGCCATCATACGAAGATGAAAATCGAGGATAGTCAGTCATACTGAATCGTTTTGATTTATCAACAATATACGTAAGATGTTTGCAGAGAAAGAATACCCAGAACGCTCTCTCGAAATAACTCTCCCGAATACATTGAGTACTTGGTAACATAATTTCTACCCTTTCAAAACTTAAGATTGTTGTTTTCGAACTTAATAATCATTTGCGACATAGTTTTCGAAGTGGTCACTAGTTAATGATAGCGGTACGCCCTCCAAATTTTCTGGGCTGGAATATATCATTATCGTCGAATCATTTTCATAATGGTAATTGATAATGAAATTGCAATCCCAGCTCTACCCACCGACAAAACGAGGCCTTACTGGTACTATATTACCATCTCCAGCACTCCTTCCGTGTCGAAGTAATACGATACTCAGTGATTAGTTGAGACGTGATGAATGAATGAAGTATTTTGTCTCATGGTTCACTCCTCAAGAAAATTCCTAAAGTCAATTTATAAATGAATTATCATTGGTGTATTGTCATTTCGGTTGGTTTTTTTACTGAGGACAATCATCAGAAAAAAAAGAAGCAAAAATCTACTCTGTAGGAAACATCGAGCAGAGGAGTCTACGGAAGTCAAAATCAAAACTTGAGACATGAGTTTCTTTGAATTGAATTGAAATTGATTCATGAAATCACAGATGTAGATCCCTGCATAATTTTGATGATTATGACTTCCAAGCGACTTTTGAGTGAGTTGTTTAAATACTACCAAAATATTCATATGACAGGGCAAATTTACAGTATGCAGACATGAATGAGAGAAAAACTCAACTGAAAAAAATGTAGCCTGACCAGCACTCGAACACGGTTCCCCTGTTCGCTAAACGGGTGCATTAGCCTACTAAGCTATCAGAGCCACCAAGTGGAGTAGCCGCCAAAACAGTCATCAGTTGTGTTCATGAACCCTATATCAATACACAATTTTTATAAAAAAATTTTGCCAAAAAAATTATCCTATCAAATTTGTCTATTTCTAGTCATCTGTGTCGAAATAACCAATGAAACCATCATTACACTGAACATTTTTTGCCAAAAAAATTATCCTATCAAATTTGTCTATTTCTAGTCATGTGTGTCGAAATAACCAATGAAACCATCATTACACTGATAACTACCCATGGATAGTTTTCACGGGTAGTTATCACTTATGTGAAAAAAGGATAGCACAGAGTTTAAGGAGGCTACTGTTAAAACCGTATGGAATATAACAAGCAAATTATTACAAGAAAAGTATTACAAGGAGTATAATATCATGCTAGACCCCTTTAAAAGTGTTGCATTCAAACAAGCGCGGAATGCACGCGACGCAGCACGAAGAAATTTACAAACAGATCCCACTAAACGCAAAACAAGCTCAGTACCATTAACTTCAAATGAAATGAGTAAAATTATAAACTTTTGGGATGAAAATACCCCTATAGGACTCCTACGCAAATTTTATCACATAGCAGCGGTGCAATTGGCTTGGAGAGGTGGTGAAGGTGCTGCTTGCTTAGTTGATTATTTTCATATCGAAAAGGACAACAATGGATCTCCAACTGATAGGATAGAATATAATCCAATTTTCAGTAAAACCTGCCAAGGGGGTTCAAAGAACTGCGCCTCTAGCAAATGGTTAGTTCAAAATAGTGATAACAATGCTTGTCCTGTCAGATTATTCATTAAATTATTATCAAAACGAGGCACAAATATCAAGACAAATAGACTATTTTTAAGGCCAAATCGTCACTGGAAGACAGAAAGCGATAACTGGTATGACAATATGCCTCTGGGTAGAAATATAATCAACGGATGGACGAAATCTTCTGCTGAAGCAATTGGCTTGGATACGAAACAGAGGAAAATAACCAATCACTCTAATAGAGCAACTGCAGTCAGTCAACTAGCTAAGAGTGGAGTTCAAGAACAGCAATTGTTGAAAATTACTGGGCACAATGATGGAAATTCCATAAAACCTTATTTGAATAACATCATAACCAAATAATCAATAGTATGCGTGGAAACACCTATGCAGTAACCGAGACAAATACAGCAAGATCAACGGAATATCATTATACGAATTGTTCTTTTAATAACTGTGTGTTCAATAAATAATTTTGTTCGAATTGCAAAAAATTTTCTCACTGAATATCCCTCGAACATTGATAAATAACTCATAATTTTATCACAACTTCCTCAAGCACGTTATTTTAGGTAACATCCCTCCGCCTTCGGCGTCGGGATGTTACCAAATAACGTGCTTTCGAAAACTGTGATAAAATTATTTCGTTAGTTATCAATGTCCTTGGGATATTATAGCTGAAAACATTCTTTGTCAAAAGCACCGACTCAATTTGTTATTTTACCTGTGATATTATTGAACTATTATATTATTTAAAGATCTACATCAGAATGAACTCGTCTATAACAAATCCACAAATAAACATATGATGAAGAATTTTGAGATGTGAGGACAAAATGAGTCGAAATTATTGACATGCGTAAGAGGTACAGAATAATTTGAGAATGCATGTTGTGGAATACATCCAGAGGGTTCAATAATAAGACAAACTAGGAATGTTCACTCCAAGTTTCAATGATACAATCCCTGTCATTGGAGAAAAGCTCAGCAAAATATATGAAAAAAAAATTTATTTTTCTTTTCAGGTGTATGTAACTTTTAATTATATTAATCACTCCATTATCAAAGGGGCTTATCTTGTCGTACATCTTATTGATCAGTATCGTTACCCAGTCCAGTTACGTTGTCGTGGAATTACGTGCACGCAATTGTGTGATTCATTACCTTTGTAGTTAAACGTTGTTGCAGAGTGGTTTATGATATATGAAATTTTGGAGTGCGTGCATGAAATATTTCAAAGCTGACGACGAAAAAATGAAACGGTTCTTGTTGATGTAGTATTTTATGTGAAATATGATTAGATTTTACCTAGTGGCCCGAACAATGATTCGAATAATTTTACTCAAAGATCATTGAAACAAATATTTTTTCAAATAATCACAGCAGAAACAGAAATGGTTTATGCTGTCCTGAAATAAAAACACATTTTATAATTAATGAAATATGAAATATGAATTCTTACTGTGTTTTAGTGAAATTAAGTTGAAGACTCATCCAATTTGTTGATAATACTTCTTATTACAAATTTCGCTCATACCGGGTGTCACAAGTCCATTAGACAGGCTACAGTCACAATATTGAATGTATCAGAATGAAATTTATTGTAGTAAAATCAAGAATTTTGTTTGGCAAATTTTTCGTTTACAAAATTTGCAATTGGAATGTGTCATTTCTGAAAGTTTTTACGGTCACTTGACAATTTACAGTCACTTTTATTGGATGGTTTCCTTTTTTTGAGTATTTCAATATAAAATTCAACAAAAAAAATTTGAAGCTTTATATCTTTTATTAATTATCTGCGAGCGCTTTCGACAGTTGGTAGTACTGTTATCTTCTAGGCACTCCTCAAACTCAGAAGGAGTGCCTAGAAGATGTCAGTACTATATATATATATATATATATATATATATATATATATATATATATAAAATATTACAAATATTTAATATCATTTCACAACATGGACACTAAAGGTAAAAGTAAAAATAAAAGTGAAAATAAAAGTAAAAGTAAACTTAACACTATGATTTTTACAATATCAGTTTTAAAATAACAAATGAAAACATTCATTTCATATAATAGCATTATGATGATGAATCAATAATTTGTTTGATTATAATGTTTCTAAACATATTTTGAGTTGAATATTACTGAAGTTTTTTCCCAACACCAAATCGTTATTTTTAACACCTCGACACGTGTTTCGATCACCAAGTGATCATCTTCAAGAGGAAATTACTAATTGGCACCTTATGAAAAATGAATTCTCCTACTTATGAAATTATTTCAAAATTAAATTTTGATTGTTTACATCATTCCTACATAAGTTTGCAGTGGGATCCTAGACTATTACACAAATTTGTACACAAACAAACTTCATTATTTTCAGGATGTGAATGGTAAACATTTCAATTATTTACTGGAATGAACTGAAGTGAGTTTTGAATATTCTATCTTGAAATCCATCCATACTTTGCAGATCCTTGAAACGAATGGAAAACTGCTAATTATTGAGAAATAAATTATTCAAATGCCAAAAATGAAAAATTTCAAATAGAGAATTGAAATACTTTTCGAACGAAGTATCACAAGACTTCTCTTTTTATTTGTCAATGAAAATAGTCGGTAGCGCCATCTCGTCAACGAGTGAAGCAACACCATTGTCTTTTTCGCCAAAAATTACTGAAAATTATACCTTTCTACTGAACTTTTGTCCGACCCAGTTCGAAAGTTTGAAGGGGGGTGGCCTATTTACGTACGCACTGGATGTTTACAACGTAAAAGATAACCCTGATAATACTTTCCGTATAATGAAGAAAAGAAAAATGATTTCCCATCACGTAGTAATAGCTACATCCATCAATTTACTTTCCGTATAGTCTGTGAGACCTCAGTTGGCGTTTGGCGGTGGTTGTTACTTCAAATGATCGAAGAACACGTTTCAGTGTGATACTGAAGCATCCTAGTTTCAATTTATTTTCCAACAGCAAAAAATATCTGATGATGAATAGTTTGTGAAGTCTGTGGGGGGGGGGGGGTTGTAGTTCCACTGCAAATATTGAAATAACACGTTTCTATTTCAATAAATATTTTACCGCAGAAAAATCTCTGATGAAATATAGTTGAGTCCAGTTAATAGGGTTTCAAATGTAGTTTAATGGTGGATGGTTACTCTGAATAATAAATTCACAACAACCACGATTTGTACCAAACTCCACCTCGAGGAATATATCATCGGTGACCTTTTTCACAATGAATATATACAGCAAGCGCCAAACGTGATGACGAGCCCACCCCCATGCGCACAAATTCATTTTCAATGAAACCCCCATTTCAGTTCTTGCAAATCATACAAATGCTCTGTACAGAGGCGTATCATCACTTGTCCTCCAATGCAGTTGGCGTTTGGCATTGTTTGAATAATTTATGTTGTTTTTGAAAAAATATCTTCGTCTTACAAAAAACAGTCATCAAGAGTAAGGAACCTGAAATAATTTTCTATTTTCAAAGTGTTGAATGTGAGTCGAATAGGTTATGTGAAGAATAAAACATCTCTCGCTACAGGTAACATTGAATAAATTAAGAAAATAACTATTTCAACATAAATATTTATTTTGTATCAGTTATTTTGATAAGAATCATTGGTTGAAGAAGGGGAGCAATCAATTTCTGCAATAACGGAGAGGTAAAATTCTCCACCACAAGAAAAAAGCGGCCTGGAAGAGCACCAGTAAATCGTATTCCCGAGTTTGAGTATTCTAATATTGAACGGATTATTTACTACTTTCATAAAATGGAAGGGTGTCGTATTACGGTAAAAAAGTTCCAACACAAAATTAATGACGTTTTGGGACATGTGGCCTCCGAAATATCTCTTCAGATGGAGAGGGATTGAAAATAATAAAAACAATTCAATAGAGAAAGTGGATATCCGATCATTGAGGATCAAGTTTTCAAAAATCAGTTATTTTTATAGCCAAAAGCGACCAGTTATGTTTCTTGATGAAACAAACCTTTATAGTGGAAATACATCTTCCAAGAACTGGACGTGTTATTAAAAATATTGCGAAAGGATCAAGACTTTTTATTGTCCATGCAGGAGGTGACATGGACTTTATACCTAATTGTCGGCTTATATTTAAATCAGACACATCAGGGGATTTTTAAATGATAAATGGTTACAAGAAAAGTAAATCCCAAATTTACTTGTAAATTTGGTATTCCGACCGATAATACTCCATATCATACTATTCAAATCATTCCAGTCCTCAAAAACAAATTCTAGAAAGACTGACATAGTGAAGTGGCTGCACAAAAAATCATTATGTTCACCCCTAACACGCTCCAAACCAAGTCATATGAGTTGATCAAGGTGAATAAAAAGCATCATATTAGATACAAATTTGATAAGGTTCTGCTTGAACACGGACATAGCGTATTGCGACTTCCACCCTACCATCTGGATTTTAATCCCTTTGAACTTTTTTGGGTTACTGTCAAAAACAACGTGTCACAGAAGAATGTTACTTTTGAGTTGGAAGATGTGAGGAAACTGGACGAGCATGAGTTTAATCAAATTACTTCTGAGGAATGTCAAAAGCTTTGCCGAAATGTAGTAGATGTAGAGCGGAAATATTGGAAAAATAAAACAATGTTCAAACAAAGGTAAATACAGTGATTATAAATTTGAATAACGATAGCAGCACAAGCACACGCAGCAGTGAAGATGTATTCAGATAGTGACTGATTACATTTTATTGAACTGTGCTACTATCTATAACACTAAATATAGTATGGAAGAAAATAAAGAAGTCGTGTTCCATTTGCTACCCTAATTGAAACTAATTATAAGAACGGCACTGGCCAGCAAGGGGCTTATCGTAAACGAATATTCTATACCTGCGCGATCGCTCGCCATCAGCCGTTGCGTGTAATGTACATGTGTTTGAAAACAAATATTTCAATTATTTGGAGTCACTACCCCCATAAAGTCCCACCTGACATTGAACATAATATACAGAATGTATAATCAGGGTTCTTTATTCCTATATGAGCATATATTGAAATGCAATTTAGCGCAGCTACCCCCCACCAAACCTTTACCTGAGGTCCAGAAAACTGTGGCAAATGTGTCATTCACTACTGAAATATATTTCAGATGCACAATGCGGTAGTATCTTATACATATAGTTCATCAACAAATATCTTTCATAAGATGATCAAATCCAAAATTTTACCAAGTTGGTGTCTTCATAAGATAATAATATTTTCCTTTTATTATAAGGTTAATATTTCGTTTTCATTTCAACTCTTTGAGTAATAGAGAGTTGATATGTAAACATAAATTTTATCAAAGCAGAAACTAGGCTATCATAATGGTATTTGTCGTGAATATATATGGATGTGGATAACTTAACGTCAATGGGGAGTTATTACTCACTCAAAGGTACATTTGAATAACCAAGTTACTTCAACCAATGGCCTAGTACGGTGGACCTGCTCACCGAATCTTACTGTACTCGATTTCTTTATTTAAGAATATGTTAGAGGAATCGTCTTCTATACAAGTTCCCCAGTCACACTCGAAATTAAAATAAAACAATTCTGTAGGAATCTCAAATGTTACAGAATGTTTCGAAAGAAACAAATAAATGAGCTGAAATGTGTCCTGTACAAAGAAAAATGCTTTACTACAGTGAAATTTTCAGTAAATTTGGATATCGTACTTCCAAGTTTGAGGGCATCGCTGGAGTCGATTCTGCAGCTTTTGTTAATTTCGGTAATTTGTTAGCTTGTTGATCTATTCGCTGAAAAATAGTACTGTTATAATTGATGCTTTTTTCAGAACGAGCTTATCATTTCAAAACTGATAGTTACACATGAAAATGTAATTTGAGCAATTTATCACACTACGACCTATCGTACTCGTCATTGGAACGTTTGCGTGATTTGTTTACATCACGTGATGACTTCACGAATTAAGTAGGCTTACTTGAAGACTGGCTGTAAATGAAATTATACGGAAGAACAATTCGTTCAGGACAGTCTCAAATCACCTTAACTGTAGGTAAATGGAATGACACCCATCAGAAAATAACTAATCATCTGGCTAATACCACGAAGGGTGTTGGATTACATCCGACTGGTGTCAGTGCAGGATGTTTGACCACTCGTCAGTGCAAGGTAGTATCATTCCTCGAACTAGGCTGAAGCGAACAACAAACAACGGGTTTTTAATCGCCCCATCTACCTGTGAACGAGGTAACCAACCACATATCCAAAATCTTCCCAATTCCTCGTATAAGAAAGAAAACTTCACAAATTGAGTGGGCACACTTGGAGACTGTCAGTAAATAAAATTATCTAAAAGAACAATCCGTTCAGGACAGTCTCAAATTACCTACACTGTGGGTCAATGGACTGACACCTGTCAGAAAACAACTACTTGCTAATACCACGAAGTGCATTGGATTATATCCGACAGATGTCAGTGCAGGATTCTTTACTGGAGTTATTCCTGCATGCTGTTGTGTGTTCCAATAATTGAAAATCCATTGCGGCAGTTGTATCGCCAACAGCATATGCAGGAATAATTTCATTGAAGAATCCTTCAACTCCCTTCGAGGTAGTATCCAGGAGATTAGTTGTTTTCTGATAGGTGTTAGTCCAGTAACTTACACTGTAGGTGATTTGAGACTGGCCCGAACGAATTGTCCTTTTAGATAATTTGATCACCTGAGGACATAACTTGTAGATTCAGTTAAGTGCGATCATGGTCAACTAGATGCAATATTGAAAGTAACTCTAAGTAGGCAAGAAAACTCTCAAAATTGTCACACTCTGTCCCAGCATCGTCTCAGAAATTAAAAATATTTTGAATTCATAGGGAGTTCCTTTTGAAATTTCAAAACCGGAGCTGTTTTCTAGTGAAATCGGAGAGGCTCAGATGTAAAAAAATATCCGAAAAATTTTCTCTTCACATACCATTTATGGATACCAAATTTTATTTCGATACACCTTCTACTTTAGAAGCTATGATCTGTCTTAATAGGTTCGTCAACACACGGTATACATATGAATTCGATTCATGAAAAGAAAAGTAATTGAATATTAATTGAGTTATTGGATTTGTCTTGTATCAGTATCAGTTATATAAAATTCATTCCACCCATATCATTTTATTGGAGTGTATTCCATTGAAAAATCATTCTGAAACCGAGAACTACGCTATTTGGAAGTATCCGATGTAATAAGACAATGAAAAGAAAAAGAATATCAGATTGGAGATTTGCAAGGAAGTGTTGCCATTGATACTGAATGAGAAGCACGTATTATGCTAACTCTGAACGTGATAACTCCAACGCAAGTGCGTCTAGAGTCTCTAAGGAATCTACCCCAACTTTCTGACCCCTGAAGGCTTTTTCGATATACGCTCTCACGGAAGAATCATGTACTTAACACTTGGTTGGGAGTTTGAATGGCAGATAAATTCAGTTGTGATGAATCAATCTAATTCTCTTTAATCCTATGTGAATCGTAACACATGATTATAAACTCTAATTGAGGATACAAACCAGAGAGAAACTTATTGATCTTTCAATGAGCGTTATGCTTAATTTGAGTAAATGTCTTCGGGAAACCGAAAATTCTTTCGAAAGTCGAGTTCCTATCTCGAAAGTGAAGCTGGTCGGGTTTTGTCCCCAGAGGCCCAACAACAATTTAGAAGGGGGGCACCAGCATCATCAACCAATGACCACTCTCCAGACCGTGAAGTGAGTGATCATTGGGTCTGAGATTCATGTGCCCCTAAAAAGACGCAATGAGACAAGAATTACAGATATCTGCATTTGTACTATGATCCGGCTAGCCAGCATGATCTTGGGATTGACAATATATACACAATATACTCCGGAGCTCAGGCAAGGGCGGTATTCGCTAATACCGCCCGTTATGTCTATGACTATAGGCTGAAACAGAAAGTTCGTTAGGATCTGAGACTCCTTGCGACAGGCCCTACACTTGGTGTCACGACCTCTATAAACATCACGCGACTGTGGTTCCTATTATCATTTTTTTTTCACCGAAGGATTGGCTGATCGGCCTTGTCAGGAAAGCTCGCCAACATTATTAACCAATGACCACTTCCCACACTGGAAGGTGTGGCATTTGATCCGATAATCATGTGGCCTAAGCAGACGCAATGAGCCAAGAATAACAGCCATCTGCATTTATCCGCCCAAGATTTCTGCCTTCGTGCGACAAGCCGGCATAATCTTGAGATTCGAAGGTAGGGGATCATCATTCCACCCATGACTGCAGAATCCAGAAAGAATCTACAGATACCTCTTCCGTTTTTCCTCCTCTTGTCGGACAATATTTACCCCATCGGGAGCTAAAAACTCCTTGACGAATATCGTCTTGTTCTGTGTTGTTCGAAAAGATCTTCATCAGGCTCATAAGCGTGTATGAGCTTGAGAGTGAGAAATCAATATTTTCAATCAATTAGGCACTTCTCATTTACGATAAAGTAGTACTCAATATCCCCCAGAACGAAGGGCAACTATGGCGTCTCGTCAATACCGTTGAAGGGGCGTTGATAATAATGAAGCACTCTGTAGGCCAGGTTATGTCGACGGGTAAAGTTCAACGTATCCACGTATCCTGACTGCAAGTGCATCAGTGTCTCAGGCGCCTAGCGGTAGGTCCTGCACCTTTTGTCAAGAATTTCTATACCCATAACGCAAAACAAAGCAAAAGCAAAGCAAAACTATTATTATCAAAATAAACTATTTACATGCCTACATTTCATGAGTAACTCTACCTTGAGAGTAGAGTAGCAAAGTGACTTCAGACAGGCGCGCCCTCTCGTTCCCGCCGAGAGGAGGCGTTGGGGAATGCCCCCCGCGATGTTAGCGTGTTGACGCTCATTCAGAAATATAGACTTTACTAAAACGACTAAGTTATGTGCCTCCTGGCGCTAAGGCTTATGTACAGCATTACATGGTTTTGATATTCCAAGGCGAAGGCCAAGGCGTTCGAATGAAAACATAGCTGTCGATGTGTTGTTAACCTAGAAATTTCTGATAAAAAGTCATGAAAAAACCAGGACAGAATGTGTATACAAGGTGTTTCAACTCGATCCTCACCACTGGGATATCGGAAACTTTGAGAAATGCGAAGATGGTTAAATTGGGGCCAAGTTATGCCTTTACCTGACTAACAATTTGCTGTTGAGAAAGTTCTGAAATTCCAAGTATGTCCGGAGATATGCGGAAAAATAAAAATTTCGGAGAAAGATTTTTATTTTTTCTGGCTTTATTTTTCGAAGGTACCACATTCCACTTTTTCCCTGTGACATAGCGGTGTTTTCAGATTTGCTATCCGACGTTTCATATTCCGGCTACCATCATCAACTTTATTTTTTTCCTATGTGCGCTATTTTGAATTCTTTCTGTTTTGAATAGAACCAGATTTTATCTTTTCAATAATGCATCATAAGTTATAATTCTTTTTCGAAGAATTGGAGATATTGAAAAAAATCTATTCTTATCATAAAAGGTTTTGACATTGATGTTTCTGAATTTAACTTTCAATTTGTTACACTCAATGACATTTTGTTATTGTACAAGTCATTGAACTTTTGGCAAAAAATGGCTTTCACGAATAAAGAAAAAAAGAGATATGATTCGTTTGAAAAACAATGAAAAAGTACGGAGACAGAATCAACAATCGATATTTGATAAATGAGGTGTGTATGAGGTAAATTAGACATTGTGTCCTTTTCAATGAAAATAGAACTTTGAACAAATAACAATAATTAACTAAAATGTAAAGACAAGAGTAAATTTCAGAAAATGTTCAAAATGCTGGCCTTGTTCATTATAACATAACTGTGCCCTTCTTGGAATATTATTCACTGCACGATCAATTTCCCTCCTCCTCAATCTTCCGAACTCTATAACAATGCTGTGTTGAAGGTCCTCAATATTTTGATATTCCCTCTGACCATAAACTCTATTTTTCAGTGTACCCCAAAAGAATGTATCCATAACACTCAAGTCTGGAGACCTTGCTGGCCACCTCACCGGCCCAGTATTCCCTATCCATTTATCACCAAACATTTCAGTCAGGTTATTAGAAACTCTTCTGGTTGTGATGGGTGGATGACCATCATGTTGAAACCATATGTTGTTATAGTTAGTCAAAGGTAGATCATCCAAATAGTCTTCGAAAATCGACATTAAAAACTGGCGATAGGTTTTTCTATTCAGAATTCTGTCAAATTAATGAGGACCCAAAATTCTATCTTCGTAAATTCCTGCCCATACGTTAATACTAAATCGCAATTGAGATCGAATTTCTCGGAACTGTCTGGGGTTGTTTATGCTCCAAATGTGTTCGTTAATTTTTTCGAATACACCGCAATTCGTGAAAGTGCTTTCATTTGTTCAAATTACATCCTACAAGAAAACTGAAAAATTAGGTCTCCTTATTAGTCAATTACAAAAAAATAATCGCGTTCGTGATAACCTGAATGCAATTTTCGAGATATGTGTATTTTGTAACATTTCAAACCGCTTTTATGAGATGTTTCCGAACACTTGTATGACAAATATTCATTTTGGATGAAATTTGACGTGATTATGTTCATCTGCAAATTATTAATTTTTATTGAAAAGGACACAATGTCTAACTCACCTTATTTATAAAATTTTCTTTAGTTTCCTGGTCTATTCTGTCTCCGTATTTTTTCCTCGACTTTTCAAATGAACCAAACTCGATAAGATTCTGATCCAATGACTCAAACATAGTTCGATATGGTGTATTAATACATTTCCGATGTCCTAACACTGTTTCTAACGTATTTGTAATAGATTTGTGTCATATCTCTTTCCTTCTTTCCTGAAAGCCATTTTCTGCCAAAAATTAAATGACTTGTACAATAACAAAATGTCTAATATTTCGAAAAAAATTATAACTGGTGATACATCATTGAAAAGGTAAAATCTGGTTCTATTCAAAACAGAAAGAATCCAATGTAGCGCCCATAAGAAAAAATAAAGTTGATGATGGTGGCCGAAAGACGAAATGTCGGATAGCAAATCTGAGAACACCATTATGAAGCAGGGAAAAGTGGCAACGTGAAAGTGCAATTTATTTTCGAATCCTTGGAAAATTAAAGGCAGAAAAAAATTAAAACCATTATCCGAAATTTCTGTTCTCCGGATATCTCGGGATATAGGTACTCAGAATTTCAGAACTTTCTCAACGGCATATTGTTAGTCACGCAAATGAGCAACTTTGCCCCAATTCAATAATAATCGTATCTCTCATAGTTTCCCAGATCCCAATGGTGAGGATCGAATTTGAAACAACCTGTATATCCATCACGAGTCTGAAAGTTACTTCTTTGCATGATCGACACATCTTTGTATAGAGTTGATTCTTGAATTCTTGATTGCTTTCTTTCTTTCTTTGGAAGATTTCCACATTTTTTAAATCAAGATGGAGAAGTAGAAAGCCAAAACCTTTCTTTCCCGAAACTATTTTGATATATTCATTGATATTTTCGTCAGACTAGAGGATCTCGTGTCAAAATTACTAGACATTTTTTCATCGAAACACTTTCCTAATGATAAGAATTTTCATTTCTTCACTTCCTAATAATAATTTTATTCTGTCAACTGGAACTGTTCGTATTTCTGTAAATGAAAAAGGCCATTCTCATTATCTTAACAAACTGAAATGGGAAATTAACAAAGACACAGAGGTGGTCCCTTCAGTCTTTTGTTTTTCAGAACAGAAGTTCAAGAAGTATCTGAATTATTTCTTGATTGGACTGCGTCACTAGGGGATCTTTAGTAAAAAAAGGAACTTCAAACATCAGGAATAGTAATGATTGAAGGGGAAATCAAAATTGTGCGACGTGTTGATAGACTATTTGTGTAAAGTACACAATGATGGATTTTGCGATATTGTTAATTTGTTTCACTCTATTTTCAAGATATGCCAATGGAAAAATATATTGTCTTATGGAGATTTTCTCGACTTATATGTTGGGGTGAATAGTTTTCTTTTTTTACATTCTTTAGGGTTTTCATGACATTTCGACATCACTATGTCTGTTTCATCAGTAAGCTGAAAATTCATTCGAATACTTGGTTATAATCGTTTCACATACAAATTTTTTTGAGGAACAACAAGCATTACATTGCTTTCATCAATTTTTCTATCAATGAATATGGCGTTTTAAGTCGCTTATCCATACAAACCAGTTGCCCGTAACGTAAATTCTTACATATTTGGTTCGTTGCAAAATGGCATGGTTCGATTTCGGATGAATTCTATGTTTTGAACTCGTCGATCATTGAAACCGAACGGGGTACGAAACAACGCCAAATGCAACATATATACTCATGAATATTACTGGAGTTTTTTCCCAACACCAAATCGTTATTTTTAACACCTCAACACGTGTTTCGATCATCAAGTGATCATCTTCAAAGAGAAAGATTAAAACTAAGGACTAGTGCGAACTAATCCTATTAATGCTATGAAGGTAACTCATACAGGTGAATCATCCAGGCATACTAACCTAGATTAATTTTACAATTTTGCCTTATCTATCATTTTACAATATATGTTTATATGAAACAATTTTCAGCTATATAAAAATTAATTTCACAATATTGCCTATCCAAATTTATTTTAGCAATGTGTCCTTATGTAGTAATCAGTAAACCCAACAACATTATTTTATTTTATTTCAACAAGCTATAAAGTATGCTCTTTGGTATAGGTCCGTCATCGTTATTCATAATATTATTGTGTTTACTTATTTCAACACTCTCATAGGCATCTAGTTGCCTGTTGTTGTTAACTTGTCTAACTAATCTTAATGAATTGAAGTCTATGGAATGGTTTTGTTGCAAATTATGATGGGTGACTGCAGATTTTTCAGGCCTTCCATATTTTAAGTTTGCTTTGTGTTCCTTATATCTTACTTTAATAGATCTTTTTGTCTGTCCATAATATTTTGCATCGCAGTCCTTACATTCAATTTCGTAAATTCCAGACTTTTCCGAATTCTCGACTTTGTCTTTTGGACTTCCCAAAAGGCTGTGTAGTGTATGACTTGTTTTAAAAGCCACCTTCATACCTAATTCCTTGAAAATATTTCCAAAGTTCCTCGTATATTGGTGGTATGGAACTGAGATGTATTTATCTTGGTTTTTGTCCTTTCTGAAAGTCGTTCATCCCTAACCTAAACTTCTTTTACCTTATTATGTCATCTACAATACCCCTCGAGAAACCGTTAGTGGCTGCTATTTCCTGTATTGTACGTCTTTCTTTTTGAGCCTATCATGTGTTAGAGAGGCAGTCAAAAGACGATGCACTAAAAAATTCAACCCAGCACGTTTATGCTGTCCACAGTGATGTGAACTGTCAGGAATATACCTGTACGTGCTTGTTTCTTTTCTAAATATATCGTATTCTAACCCTCCATATTGGCTCATCATTACCAAAACGTCAAGAAATGGTAGTTGTCCCTTATTTTCTAACTCATATGTGAATTTTATTGATGGACATCTATTATTTATAATGGAAACAAAGTCGTCAATATTCGATTTTTTGGTATCGAATATCGCGAAAATATCATCCACATACTTCAGCCAAATCCTAGGAAAATACTTCCACTTTTCTTTGGTTTCCATTTCGAATCTGCTCATGAACAGGTCTGCCAGGTAGGGGGACAAGGGGTTTCCCATGGCCGTTCCTTCCTGTTGTTCATAAAAGCAACCTTCTACCTGGAACCGATTTTGTTTCATACACAAATTAGCAAGAGAAACGAATTCATCGATTTCGTTATTATTGAAATTATTTTCCTCTAGTAATTCCCTGAGGTATTGCAAGGTCTGTGGAATTGGAACGTTAGGAAATAAGGAACTAAGATCAAAAGAAACCAAAAACTCATCTTCTTGCAGAACCACGTTTTTTGTATGTTGTATGAACTCTAAAGAGTTTTTTATACTAAAACCTGGTTCCGCAATAGACAAGGTTTCAAATTCTTTAGTGAGCCACTTTGCTATTTGGTAGGTAGGAGCTCCAATAGCTGACACGATGGGGCGCATTAATTTTCCCGGTTTGTGGATTTTTGGGAGGCAATATAGTTTCGACGCCGTTGGATTGGAAACTTGTAACTTCCGTTTCAGTTGAGAGGTAAGTATGTTGTCGCATTTCTTGAGGACGTCTTCTACTTCGGCAATCATCTTTGGTAACGGGTTCCTGGACAATTTCGCATACGGTCCGTTAGTAATGAGAGTATTGACCCTTTCGTATTAGTCCGATTTATCCAGAATTACTACTTTGTTACCTTTGTCGGCTTTCAAATAAAAAACGTCCTTTGCTCTCAATCGTCTGATAAAATTATTTTGGTTTTAATTGTTGTTTATTGAATGCTTCCGTTTACCTGTTATCTTGTTCTTGGAGATTTGATTCCTGACCTTTTCTCGAACTAGTTCCTTCGAGGAATCGGGCATATGTTGAACCGTTGTTCAAAAGGTTGGTCTCTTCCTTATCAAACGATTGTGATGAATGATTTTCAACAATATTTATGACTTTCGGAGTGGTTTCTTTCGGTTTATGCTTAGATATGAGGGTTTTGAGTTTTTTATTGAGCGTACACATTTTTCTGATATTTTTTGATTCGATCATCCGAAACATCGTGTCAGCTATTGGAGCTCCTACCTACCAAATAGCAAAGTGGCTCCCTAGAGAATTTGAAACCTTGTCTATTGCGGAACCAGGTTCTAGTATAAAAAACTGTTTAGAGTTCATACAACATACAAAAAACGTGGTTGTGCAAGAAGATGAGATATTGGTTTCTTTTGATGTTAGTTACTTATTTCCTAGCGTCCCAATTCCACAGACCTTGCAATACCTCAGGGAATTACTAGAGAGAAATAATTTCAATAATAACGAAATCGATGAATTCGTTTCTCTTACTAATTTGTGTATGAAACAAAATCGGTTCCAGGTAGAAGGTTGCTTTTATGAACAACAGGAAGGAACGGCCATGGGAAACCCCTTGTCTCCCTACCTGGCAGACCTGTTCATGAGCAGATTCAAAATGGAAACCAAAGAAAAGTGGAAGTATTTTCTTAGGATTTGGTTTAGGTATGTGGATGATATTTTCGCGATATTCGATACCAAAAAATCGAATATTGACGATTTTGTTTCCATTTTAAATAATAGATGTCCATCAATGAAATTCACACATGAGTTAGAAAATAAGGGACAACTACCATTTTTTGACGTTTTGGTAATGAGGAGCCAATATGGAGGGTTAGAATACGATATATTCAGAAAAGAAACAAGCACGTACAGGTATATTTCTGACAATTCACATCACTGTGGACAGCATAAACGTGCTGGGTTGAATTTTTTAGTGCATCGTCTTTTGACTTTCCCTCTAACACATGATAGGTTCAAAAAAGAAAGACGTACAATACAGGAAATAGCAGCCACTAACGGTTTCTCGAGGGGTATTGTAGATGACATAATAAGGAAAAAGAAGTTTAGGTTGAGGATGAACGACTTTCAGAAAGGACAAAAACCAAGATAAATACATCTCAGTTCCATACCACCAATATACGAGGAACTTTGGAAAGATTTTCAAGGAATTAGGTATGAAGGTGGTTCATAAAACAAAATTACCTCTAGACAACAAAATAGCAAAAAAAAATTAACAAAAATATTGAATATCTCTATTTTTTTAAAACAATTTAATGAACAAATTACGTAAAAAATTCATATCCTATGTTAATAACTGCCATTGTTTGATGTGAAAACAGACATAGCTAAATATCAATTGAAAAAAAATGTATCAACAATTTTTAGATATTTCATTTTGATATAGTTATAAAAAATCATAATTAACAAATTAATACATTTTTATGAACTTTTATCTCAGGATCGTATGAAGTATACATATCTAAAGGGCTCCACGAAGTTTAAAACTCATAGTCCAATTATTTATACCTTTTATTCCATTATTTATGTCAACGGAGATTGGGAAAAAATTTGTTAGTTAACAATTGAATAACTTTTTGAAAAATGGTGATAAAACTTGTTTTTCTACGGGACTCGATTCATTCAGGTGTCAAGAAGATACTAGATCATTTTCAAATTTTCAAAATGACATTTTATGTTACAAAAAAATTATTTCTTTTGATAAACTCTCTTTAGCGGCAGCGCGCGCATGCCGTAACAGCCGCGCAGAACCCTATTTTCAAAGTCAAATAAAAATTATAAATAATGTAGATAGAGTTTCGGGAGTCGGAACCTTTTTTATCTGAAATTTCCTCGTCTTTATCGAGTTTTTCTCAAAATTGCTTAAATATCAATATTTTTTGAGTTATTAACGAAAAACTAAATAAATACCATTTTTTCAATCTTATTTTGTTAATAACAATTGCAAGTTTTTACCTGCATCAAAATCCTTCAAAAAGATTTTTTTAGAGGTGATTCCGAATCGAATGAGCTATTGCTCATATTTTTAGGACCTTTATCTCTATTTTTCATGTTTTGGAACTTGTTGATTAGACTAAGTCAGACACCTATGATGATTTGGATAGGAAAACAAGCTCCTGTAGATCATTTGAAAGTTTTCGGGACAGAAAGTGTTGTCTATGTTCCGAAACAGAAACGTTTCAAATCGAAAAAGAGTGAGAAAGGTTATCTGGTTAGATATATCGAAGAATATGGATACCTGACAGAAATGTCGTTGTTTGGAGTCGTAATCTTATTTCCGGAAAGGAAATAGATGTCAAAGAAAGCAATGTTATATTTGAAGACACTCAAGTACAAGTACCGAAAAGCAATCAGTATTAGTTGAAGAATATTATGTTTCAAGTGAAAATCAATGAGAAACAAGCATAAGTATGTTTGTTTGTTAATTGTCCTGTTTTTTGAAATAGATCTAATCACAAAAACCTAAGAGATACGATGCTTTTACTATGCTTTCTGTAGAGGAGCCCAATACTGTTGACGAGGCCGTCCCATCTAATGAATCTGAGATGTGGAGAAAGGCAATGAACAATAAAAATCTTAGGGTATGTACAGATAAAGAAAACTCTCAAGAAACTGGTATTGCCTTTGGTGATTCATTACTATAAGAACCATTTTATCAACGTCTGTATTCAAAAATTTGCACTTGTCACAATTTGATGTAGAGATGGCATTTTTAGATGGAGAACGTTATACAGATCAACCGGATAACTATCTCGATGGTAACAGCTCTTTCACACGATCCGGTTCGCGCCGTGCGGCTCGCGCCTTATGCAGCGTTGAGCTATGGCAGTAGATGAGTCTTTCCACACTACATGCGGCGCGCGCCGCACGGCGTAGACGCCTCGCGGCGCGCAAATTGCCACCGGACTCCCCTACGCCGGACATGCGGCGTTCACGCCGGATTAGTCTGCGAAGGGCTATTGTTTCTTATTGAGGTTTTTACACGGTCCGGCGCGCGCCGCACGACTTTAATCTCTAGTCTTGGATCTGCCATTGGAGAGTGAAGACCTACTATGGTATTGTGTTTGATCAATGTTTTGTTGCTGAAGTGATTGAGGATTATAAAAAAAGTGTTTATATCCTGAAACGAAAGAGAAGTAGAAGTCTGAACATATATTTAAGGAGTTAAAATGAGTGAAACACAAAAGGTCATTGAGACTGATATTGATGATATTGACATGGAAAAATTAATCATGTTTGTGGAAGAAAGACCATTGCTGTGGGACAAGTCGCTAGAGGAATATAAAGACAGAAACAAGAATAGGGAAGCTTGGAGAGAAATTTGTCAGGAGCTATTTGAAGGATTTGAAGAAAAATCTGCTTCGGAAACGAAACAGTTGGGTAAGTACCATTTGAAAGATTATATAGTTAAACACGTAGCATATGATGAATATGTTCATTGAAAATAACAGTTTTTTTTTTAATTTTAATAGTACTGGGTAAATAAAAAAGATTAGAACTAGCAACAAAAAATACCTGAAAATATTTTATAATTGTAAACAGTTCACATTTTTGACCACAGATGTTAATTAGATGTTTTTAACTGCCATGATACTGATCCAACGTTTGTCATGAAATACTTAGCCAAAACATTCCTAACCTGGATAGGCTCGTTCCCACCCCGCAATGACTGGTTAGTTCCTTGATTGGTACGTACTGGCAAATCTTCCCATCCAACAACAGTAGATGCATCTTCTAACCTATTTCCATCCCTTACTCTAACGAAGTTGTGTAGAATTACACAGGCTTTTTTTATCTTTACAGCTAATTCAATGTTCACATTCATAGGTCGATGAAAGATCCTCCATTTATTGCTCATGATGCCAAAGGTGCATTCAATCAATCTTCTACCTCTACTCAACCTATAGTTAAAACTCTTTTTTCAACAGTTAAGTTGTGGCCTCCAAAAGGACGCATAAGCTTAGTTCTTAAGGGAAACGCTTCATCTCCTAGGAAGAAATAAGGCATATTAGGTGATTCACTTCCTGGGAGAGGTTCTGGTTTAGGAAATTCTATTGTTTCATCCTGAATTTTTTTCCATAGACTTGATTTCTGGAAAACTGAGGAATCTGCTTCTGATCCGTGAGCCCCAATATTAACAAAGGTAAAACGATAATTTGCATCGCACACGGCCATTAGCACAATAGAAAAATAACTTTCGTAGTTGAAATACCAAGAACCACTATGCTTTGGCTTGACCACTCTGATATGTTTTCCATCCACAGCTCCTACACAATGGGGAAATTGTGTTTTATTCAAAAATCTATCTGATATTTTCTTCAGATTCTTTGCCGTCAGCCCAGGAAAACACTCAGATCGGAAGACATCCCATATATTGCTGCATACGTTTTCTACAATTTTACTTATTGTAGAAATTCCAAGTTTGTAGTAGAAGTGTGGGTCAGTAAACGTGTTGCCAGAAGCCAGATACCTGAAACAAACAAAAATAGATTTTATATCTGCCTTTATTAGAGTTTCGGAACCGGTCCCTACCTCAGCCGCATTTCGTCTTTTGTTTCTTTCCACGCCATAGGTCAAATCAAAAGAAAAGTTAGAACGCTAGAACAAGTTCAACCTTTCAACAATTATTGCCACTGGTCAAAAAGCCATTTTTTCTACCATGGTTTACCGATACTTGTCCGTTCGACGGAAAAATATATTTATAAAAAGTAATAATGGACAAATTAATTAATTTAACGCCACACGTTTTATATAAATATTCATATAACTAATGCAGGTTTTGATTTCAGGGGACACCTTGCTTAAGAAATGGCGAAATGTAAAGGACAGGTGGATGAAGCATATTCGACAAGATAAGGATTCAAAAAAATCAGGAGCTGGAGCTAGTAAAATAAAAAAATACGTATATCACGACCAACTTCAATTTTTGAAGAAAATAGCACACCAACATGATACAGAGTCATCCATCAACGTACCCGAAGGCAATAATACTGCATCACCAACGGAAGAAATAATAGACGATCCTGGAACTCGTATTCCAGCGCAACCGACCAAATCACAGGTAACAAGAAAAAGGAAGAGAAAAGAGGACGAGTTCGAACTGAAGATGATGAAAATTTTAGAAAACCCGCATGACGAAGAAGAAACTTACTTTGGCTTCTTCAGAAGTATGATTCCAACATTAAAAACGTTTACTAATGACCAGTGTGTCGAATCTCAACTCGGGGTTCTCGGGGTTTTAAAAAACGTCAAGGCCCAAGGACAGGGTCAAGGAACCATCCAAGCCCCTACTCCGCAATACCAGCAAGTCCACTATCCATATCCCGGGCGTCAGCCTCCAAATATGTATTATTCTCAACAACAGCCGCAATTTCCTCCGCAATTTCCAAACCAGACCTACACCAACCCATACATTCGTCCGATTCACCCTCATACCTCAATGAGCAGTGAACAATACTATCCAATGAACCAACAAACCAGTCAAGAAACAAGCAACCTGCAACCAACGCAACCATCACGCACACCAACCCCGCATCGTGCTACACCTACACCATCAAGTGTGTTGTCCTTAGATTTTGAGGGAGATTCACATGATTGGAATATTTTAACAAAGTAGAAAATATCAATTTCGTATGTAGCAGTATTACATTTATGTATATGTCTTTACATTTATAAACTTACCTTATTGTAACGGCAAGCATTTCCATAGGTTGGATGGAGTTCCTCATGTTTGTATCTTGTTTTTGTAGCTTGTCTTTCAGTTTGTCACAAAGTTCATCAAATGATTTGATTGACATGCGAAAGTACGAAAAGAATCTTTCCTCACTGTTCCGCAATGAATTGAATAAAACTTTGAAGGACCCAGAAGTATGTCGATTTTGAAGCAATGGGTGAATCCAAAACCGCCTATTTCTTTTTCTTATTCGCCTTCTCCATAGCAAGTACATGGCTAGCACTTTCTTCTTCCGCAATGTTAACATTTCAATAGTTGAGCCTCTACTGAACAGTCATAATACGGAAGCGCCGCGCGGTGTGCGCTGGACGAAACCGACTTCTTGTGTAAACATCACATTTTTCATGCGTGCACCGCGTGGCGGGCGCCGCGCGACGCGCGCCGGATCGTGTGAAAGAGCTATAAAAGCTGATAAGGTATGCAAGTTACTGCGTAGTCTGTAATTGGTTATAAACAGGCACCTTGTTGTTGGAATTTGCGCTTCACTGATTTTCTGAAGAAAAAAGTAATGCTGCAAATTTCACCAGATGCATATTCATTCATCAGTAAACAACCGAATAAATCATTAGTTGTAATTTATGTTGACGACAGATTAGTGTTAGGAACTGAAAAAAGCAATGAGAAAATTCTCAATGAGTTGACAACTGAGTTTCAGATAACTGAGTGCACAGCAAGGATATATCTTGGGATTGAAATGAATAAATCAAAGAGAGGTGTGATAAAGGAAATATAAATAGATTGAAAAACTTTTACAAAAGTTGAATTTGTGTTAGTGTCATACTGTCAAAAAACCAATTGAGAAATATCACATTGGCAATGAGTTTCAAGATAAGGAGATTCTTCCAAATCACTGAGCAAAATTCGTTTTGAGAAGCTGAGAGATCTACTGGGTGTTATTAAGATAACACTGCACTTCAGTTTAAGGGGCAGTGTTGAAATATGAACTGAATTGCAACTTATATCAACCCTATATGGTGTTATGTGGTTGCTAAATTTCATCATTGTAAAGTTTGGTTGGTCAATTATTTTAATTCAAAGTTTGACTGTCACGTGTGATCTGTATTAGAGGTTTTCCGCTTCACTCAATAAGAACCTATGTTACTAATCGTCAACAAGGAGTGATGCTCAACGGTACCTTATCAAACTTTCAAACTTTTAAGCATTGCGTTCCGCAAGGGTCAGTTTTGGGTCCGCTCTCATTTGTAATTTATGTGAATGACTTGTGCAAATTTATGATGCCATTCAAATTGGTTCTCTCTGCGGACGACACACTTTTATTCTGTCAGATAAAATTAATCTCATCTCGACGAGGTATCTAATAGTGCTAATTAGTGGTTTCTATCTAATAAGCTGAAACTAAATGGTCAGAAGACACAATACATCCAGATTTCTACTAATAATCAAAGTATCTCCAATTGTGAAACTGATAAAGTAAAATTACTGGGCATTACATTAGATAATAGACTCAACTGGACTGCTCATATTTCTCTATTTGTTCTTCGCCAATTGAAGTATATAACTAGTGCAAATATATTAAAAACCTTATATCTTTCACTTTTTTACTCTCACATTAGTTATGGTATACAAATTTGGGAAATTTCATGTCATTTAATTCCAATATTCAGGATGCAAAAGAAGGCTTTGAGAGAGCTGGCTAATATTGGATACAGGGATCACTGTCAAGAATATTTAAAAAAACCCAGAACTATGCCATTGCCAACTTCATTTCTTCAATGCGTTTTGATTGAAATCTATAAGAAGAAACCTTCTTTGGCGAAACAATATCATATCCACTAAAATAACACACGAAACGCTCACCACATTAGAATGAATCGATTTCGTCTTCCCTTATCGCAAAAAAATTACATATATTACTCTCTGTACAATATGTTGCCAAAAGATTTCAATGAACTCAGTCTGAATACTTACAAGAGAAAATTGAAAAATTATTTGTTGGGAAATTGCTTCTATTAGTCGATGACACATTTTTGTGGTAGCACACAAAGATTTTCAAAGTTTTCATATATGTGATTGTTGTTATTTCTTTGTGAATTTTAATTTTTAAATTTCAAATGTAAAGCAAATATGACTTAGTACAAACATATTGTAATATGTAACGAAGTTCAACTTTGCTATTTCACTACGATCCATAGTTCCAACTATAATCTACAAAAGTATCTATTCAGTGAATGAGCTCTATTTCAAAAATTATTAATTTTTTGCAGCGAAATTTCAGACATCCAACCGACAATATACATTATAAAAGTGACTATACCAGAGTGAATCGGTTCAACCGACGTCATTGCTGGTCAAACTAAAGTCATGCAACTTTTGAATATAGTATTTTCAGATATATACCGTATTGGCTTTTGCCTAAAGGTGTGAACGCAGCAGATTGCAAAGCCTTTTGGGTATTAACGATATTATTTTGATCCCGTCGAGTACCTATCTTCTGGTTTCATCATTGTATTTCCGCATGCCGACTCAATATATCTTCTCCTGACACGTGTTTCCCTATTCAATTTGGCATCATCAGGAGATGACAAATTACCATCATCAGGAGATGACAGTTTTAGTTAGTCATCTACAGACGTTGCTAATTTAGTGTGATTGGAGACAATATTCTTGTTTTTGTGTGAAAAAAGTGTTTTCAACAGATTAATTCCGAATCAGATATTCCAAATCTACCTTTAAAACAAGACGAAATGAGATGAGCCACGGCCTTCTCTCGTCGAGAGACGACGAGTATTTCGACTCAGTTGAGACAAGAGTCAATATTATTTAATGAAACTATTGTGGAACTCCAATCATATCACATCATATCACATCAATTTTAAAGCTTGTAGTTTTCTAAACGTTTAACTCCAAAGTTCCAGTGGAAAGTTTTACTTGATTTTTCCTAACCAATCAATATTTGAATTATTTCACAAATTACAAGATAGGAAATTCTTTTGAATGCTTCTTTGGATTGTTTATCATTATGATATCCAATAGTATTTCTTCCATTTACGAATTGATTTTACCTCGAAGTATTTCTGTTATGAATCATGAAAAAGTATTCTCGAAAAATTACCATTTCCTATCGAATATTGACTACTCAACATAATACATCATCATATTTGTATTCACACAGACAGAATAATTTCATTTTTCTTTCAATAAATTTCCACTTGTATTACATGTTGAACAAATTGTTATTGATATTTCAAAACCCAAATTAGACAGAACAAAGTGTCTACAGAAAATCAATTTCGCTATAACGTGATTGAATGCAGAGATGAAACTATATGTTCGTTGACAAATTTATTGAATCCCAACTTAATATTCCTTTTGTCCTCCTGGGAGTTGGCTACGAATTACAGCTCTCTTATTAATAGCAGTAATGGGGAGGGTCGCTATCTGCTATCTATGGCGCGGCGGTAAATCTTGGTATTGGGCGGGAAAGAAAGTCAGCCAGCAGGATCCGGTGGCCAAGAGGTAGCTACAGAACGACTTCGGTCCGGGCCAGACGATAATTTCCCCGGAGTGTAGTTGTCAGTGGGTATCGTTCATCGGATTCCGCCGCCAATCGATATACTCACTCATTCGTTCACTTTGAGAATTCGATGGAAAAGTGTTTAGGATAATCGAGTTTCGTGAAAGTTTTTCCAACTTTCGAATACGAGGTCGAGGTCCCTTTGTGAACTGTGTCGAAATGAAAAATGCTTGACGATTGATCAGAAAACGTTCTTGGGATTTGAAATTGTTATTATGGGAAAAGAGAAGGGGTAATTCGAAGGGCTCTGAGTTGATTATGTGATAATCAATGTACAATTCATGTAATGAAGGAAACTAATAGTGAAAAAATAAATTGGAAAGTTTAATCATAATGAGAAACGGGTTATCACATTTCACACAGTTACATATTACTCACCTATTACAATTATTGCAGATCATGTGCATTGAACATTGGATTATTTCGCCAAAATAAAAAGTGTCCATTACGGAAGCAATTTTTTTTGTATGGTTATTGGTACTTAATTAACGTATTGAGAAATGTGCAAATTTGGAATTATTAGTATTTCATTTCAATTTTATATTGAAATTTTTTGCGTCTAATCACAAGCTCCAGAAGTCTACATGGAAAATAAAAATAATACTAATTACGAGTGAAATCCGAATATTTTTGAAAATTCTGAGATTTACAGAATGAACCATTTTTGTCAGTTCCAGAAGGAGACCATGATACTATAGCTGGAAGCTTCACTGTTGCGAGTCAATCATTTCATTGCCACAGCATAAGTATTGGGTACTAATAGGTGACACTGTTAGTTAAGTAACGAAAATCTTGAAAAAGGAATCATCTAAAAGTATTCCAAGAGGAGGAGATGACAATACATCCAGCTGTTTATCACTTTCCGTTTCTCGTATATGAAGTGCAGTAATTAAGTTGACTGTGTTTCAGTCATCTGCTGATGATGTAAATTTGGTTAGCACAAAGCTCATTAAAAAGACTGATCTGCTCCTAGTGTGTGGTGAAAATGTTTTCAGTATATTCATTTTTCTCGAGAGAATCTGGATCTACCTGTAAAGTTCTCTATTTATTATATTCAATACATGATCATAACTGTTTTTACTTTTGGGGTTGGAGTAATTTGGACTTACATATGAATATCTTCAATTCCAGAAATGAATAAGCATATCTGCAGTCTACTAAGACATTTGCTTTCAATTAAAGTGATTATATCAGTTTATAATGATAATAAACAAGTCACATCAAGAAACATTTTGAGTATCTATCATACCTAACGTGCTAACCCCATTTGCAATAGTATATCTGAATGTACACTGTGTCCAAGATAAAAAAGTTCATCAATTTGAATTTCAATGGTGTTTTTCTTGAACCAAAATGTGGTTAGTGCCACTACTTGAGCGTTTACAAATTTTTATTCCGACGTTTTTTTTCGAGAAAGCATTACAAATTTTAATTTTCAATATGAACTGGAAAAAATCAGCTGTATAAACAAACATTTTCAGCAACAACTTCACTAATATCTCATACCAAATTCAATGAATTGCAAAACGTCAATCGAATAAGCTCTAAAATGGGCCACTTCTTCCTAACTCAACCGACTTTGTATACATGATGCGGCCTCCTAATCTTTGACATATTGTATACCAATGCCAAAACGTGGCTATCACGAAGCGGTGATATTTGGTGAGTGACGCAATTCATATCGGAAACCAAACCCGAAAATTCTTTCTTATATTTCACATAAATAAATATTTTTTTATGAATATCAGTTCAAATTTTCATTAATTTACCATTGATTATTATCAAAACTGTTTACATTTTGAATTGGCAAATATTTTTTTGTATTCTGAAACTTTCATTAATGTTTTTCTATGTGAAAAATAAGAAATGAAACTTTCTATAGTTTTGTACCACTTCTATTTGTAACAAGAAAATTCTCAAACTAATACAGTATAAAGATTATTATTGTATTAGTTTGAAATAGTCCTTGTAGAACGAAACTGCAGTAACGTTATTTAAAAATACAAGTGGTATAAAAACATAAAAAGTAGTAATGACTACATTCATCAATTTGTTTTTTTTCGTTTTTATTTCTACACTATTTGTTTCAACGCGACGTTCAGACAGATTATTATTGCATCATATTTGACATAATTATTTGATAGTTTCTCAAACAACGCGATGGCACCTCTGTGATCCAAAGCCTATGTAGATAAACGATTTTGGTTTTGCTTTCAAACCGTGTCAGTTTTGATGATTTTGTATTGAATAAATACAAATAGATTTTCTACAAAAGTGGAACATTGAAGGGCAAACGAACAGTCGGCTGTAGGTTATAGAATTGATGAATACCATTCGGGTCAAATGCTAATGGTAGGACGACAATTTACTTTAATTTAGTTCGAAATTGATCCTATGGTTAATGGAGATGTGGAAAGTTATACAATACTCGGGGTAACTGTGATCATTACAATAGTAACTCATGTGTGCTCAGGCAAAATAGATTGTATTGTTATGCTTGGTATCATGATTGATGTTGATGGAAATGCAGCGTTCATAGGTATGCTTCTGTTAGTTCGTAATCATATGGCATGTATATTACGGTTTGAGTTCATTGTTGTTACGTCACTTCGAATTGAGAGAAAATTTACGACATATGCAATATATTCAACTACAGGTTGCATTGCTGTCATGTTATATGTCACTATATATGGGCTGACCAAAATTACTTCGAAAGAATATATTTTTAGTTGCAGTTTATTGAGCCTATACTTTTTTTGGGTTCCTATTTCGATATTATTACGAAAATGAATAGTTTTTAAAGTAGTTTCTTTATTACAAACTTGTGATAAAATAGATTTGTAAAAATAATATCCCATTAAATAACATCGATTATACTTTTTGGGAAAGAAAGGTTTGGGCTTTCTACTTCTCCATCTTCATACAAAGAAAATGTGGAAATATTCCAAAGAAAGAAAGGAAGATATCAACTTTGAAAAAGTAACTTCATTCAAAGATGTGTAGATCTTTGGAAGATTCCCACATTTTTTGTATACAGAGGGAGAAGTAGAAAATCAAAACCTTTCTTTTCAAAAAAAATAATCTCTTCTTGAAATAATCCCTTTTCAATTGAAATATTGATTATACGATTATATATACAATTCGTTCATCATTTCTCCAAAATGAAAATAGATACAATTGATATGAATAACTTAAAAAGGAATATGTTCAACATATGTCTCACAAACAATACTTGACAAGTCATCAAGTGTCGCTCAATTTGCCTTAGAGAACGGCCATAGAAGAAATGATAATTACTTGAGACACCCTTAAAAGTTTAGAAATTGAAAAATATAAAATGAGGTCACTCATCAAAAAAGTCGTATTCCAAATAGGCCGTAACTCTCTTACTTTATGATGATTGTTTGAAAAAGTTAAATTATCATGAAAAAATTATTATCAACATATGTATTAGGAACTTATAAACAATAACAAGGATCACAATATCTAGAACTCATTCAAATTATGTCATCACCAAAGTTAATGATATTCGTTACCGAAGGTAATTATTCCTCCTGATGATGCTGAGGTGGTCAACGAAACACCCGTCAAGAAACAGTGCTTCAGTTCTGGCGTGGAAAACGTCCTTTCATAATGAGTTTTCCGAATGATTCGACTATGTGATTGACAGTAATGTCGGTCAGAAAATATCTGACCCTAAAGCATAATTTAATAACGGAAAATAGATCCAGAATGTAATATGCTGAAACTGCAACATCATTTTCGATACGCATTACATCCAAAAGTTGCACTTTTTGGCAAATCTAACCTTATTTGGTGTGAACAAAGGTTACTTTATGGTTACTCTTTCAGACTCTTCATTTTCAATACTTTCAAAATTATTCAAATGTCAGAGAACCGGTTGCAACAATTTTGAGGTATAATAAATAAGTTTCCGATAGTTTTTCAAAACGTGTTGAACTCTATTCGAGAAGTGACTGTATTTGTTGACAAGCTTTGTAACAGTAAAGCGTTTGTTATCTATTGATAACGGTATTCCGTACTGATGTGAAGACACATTTGAGGAGAGATGGGGCTGAAAACAGATAGGATGTGTTTTGGGTCATATACAACAGTGACAGTGGTGTTGCAACCTATAATAACACATGACTGTGGTTTCATGGCCAAAAATGAAAAAATGAAAAAAGAAACGAAAATAATGAGAATACATCAACATTAGCTTTGAAAACATTCTTGATTGTACCGACTTGATTTTCTTTTTAAAGTGATATCTTCTTATGAGAGGGTGAACCACTTCGTTACCTAACGCGTAACGGCGCACTTTTATCTGGCTTCGTTTCCTCTCACGCATACGTTAGCGTAAGAGAGCCCGTACACGGTCGGATCGACCACACAATTACAGTCGCGTACCAGCGAACTCAAGCCGCACATAAGAAATACTGTACTATATACGTATACGGGCGCCATACACTAACCACAAACTTGCAGTCGTACCCAACCACGTACACCGTCGTGTACTTTTTCTCATATTGGTCTCACAGCGTTAAATTTTTGATTTCGAAATTCTAATTAATTCATCAAAAGAACCAATGGACATTCTGAAGAAATTAAAAAAAAATTTTTCGTCTTACCAGAGTTTATTGAATAAAATATAAAAATTTCCTTCCTGTTGTCGCGCAGCTAGAAGTGGATGTACCACAAGCGATCGTACCTTCCTACATCTTCTCCTTCTTCTTAAAATAAGAAGTAGTAGTGCTTCTTCGAAATTCATTTTGAAACTGACACTAAACTCTGACACCACAAAATATAGATGTCAGTTGCCTCAACTGCAACTCCCGTTTATATGGCCGCAAGTCGACCACAAAAACGTGGTTGGGTCGAACGAAAAGTGCAGTCAACGTAACCAAAATATTGTGGTTGCCTCAACTGCAAATATGTGGTCCATTTACGGCCGGGCTAAGGGAGGCTTCTCCTCTCTCGTCGGGCAGAAGATCAGTGTTTAGTGTGCGTTAGACATATACTGTTGACAGTATTATAAAAATCAAACCAGAAATCACATAATTTTCTTTTATTATGAGGAACGTGGCTTAAAAATCATGATACTGATTTTGTTCATATACATTAAAAGTATCATTTTTTAAGTTGAGTTACAATTGGCTTATGGGCTGTAATATATGTACGTACACAAAATAATCAATAGAAGATTTCATTAATGAATGGCCTTTCCTTACATTATGCTTTTATTATACATGAAATTCAAGTAATAACTTAAACTTTTCCCAAGTTGAAGAATTTCAATATTTAATAGTTCAATTTAGATTAGTTCAAGTTATCACTTCTGTCGGGTGTCATGAGAAGCACACGTTTTATTTTTAATGAGGCTAATTCACAAATCATAAAGAGAAAATGATCAAAAGTTTTCCATAGAACATGCTCAGCAGATGTGACAATCTGTATAATAAAAATGAATTGCTATTCGTTACTCTCGCTAAAACTCGAGAACAGCTGGATCTGTTTGGCTAATTTTGGTTTTGAATTATTTGTGAAAGTTCATATGAGGTTTAAAAGGTGAGTAAATAAAATAACGGCTGAATCTATTTTCATGAATTTTGTGTTGTTGGATTTCTTTTCGGCTCGTTGAAATCGAAACGATATTTTATCGATGAAATAAAAATAATAAAAGAACTCAAGGACGGCTGTACCAATTTTTATGATTTTCGTGCTTTCGGATTTGTCTTCTTCGGAAACAGGATAAAAAGTATTGAAATGTGATATGTTATCAATAATAATAATAATAACGACTGGACCCATTTTTATAATTTTTGTCTTATGGATTTGTCTTCGTCGGGAATAGGATAATTTGAAATGTGATAGTTCATTAATGAAAATAATAATAATAATAATAAAAGAACTCAAGAACGGTTGGACCAATTTTTATGATTTTTGTGTTTTTGGATTTGTCTTCATCGGGAATAGGATAATGAGTAGAAATTGAGTATCGTTATAATAAAACGCATCTGAGAGCTCACATTCATTCTTCATTTGTTATAACAAAACGCAACTAACAGTTCTTTTCTTATAACAACATGCAACTCACAGTGTCTATGGTCTATGGTTTGTTTTAAATTATTGGATGAAACTGCAGTAACGTTAGTTACTAATAAAAGTGGTAAAAAACATAAAAAGATTAATTTCCCCTTTCTCATGAAGAACTATTTCCACACCAGAACTAAAACACAAATATCACATAATCGACCCTGTTTCGCCTTCTATCATGCAACTGGTATTACTTTAATAACAGGTTATTTCCAACAATAATACTTCCATAACAGGCATTTTGAGTTTTTTCGTTAAAATAATGAAACATAATAAACCATAGAATTTTCAATATGAAATGTCTCTCTGTCATTTCCTTTGATTTCTGGTATTTTCCCGCTATCTTGCGACAATGGTTACCTTGAACAAGAGAAATATCAAAATGTTGTGTACCGACAGGAAGAAAGTCGTTCACGAATCCGATTTAATATACCTGATACAAATCATAATGCATATTTTTTCAAACAACTTCAATATTATTTACTGATATAAAAAAAAACAGAATATGAAGGTTTTTCGACCTCCATTACCATTCGCAATAATTTGAGGTAATTGTGGGAAAGAGAAAGTTTTGTGTCCCGTCACGAAATTGCATTTGAATTTGTCACTTTAGTTGAGTGCGAAACAAGAATTATTCAAGTAGAACACATCTCCAACATTGAAAAATTAATGGAATAATACAGGATCCACGTTCGGGTCTCTGTATTTCCCTTCTCATTGAAAACAGAAAAACAATCAGAAGGTAATGATTTTTTCACTAAATATCTGAAACATTTTTCTCTCACAGCTCTCCCACACATGTTCTGTTAAACTCAAAATTACACTTTCATGGGTGGTATTAGGACGGACATTCAAAGCATCAATTTGTACAAAAACCAAATTTTTTTCAATTGAGTCCTAATTGTTCCATCTGGTGATTTGCGGTTATTATCATGAGACATTCCATACCATGATGATGATCAATTTTCAATCGTAACATCATTGTAATTAGCATAACGCTGTTATGAATCCGTATATTTTCATATTTCCCCTAAAATTTTGATATTTCCTGACATGACTTTCAGTAGTTGTGTCTTGGTTTCGTCTAGTTTCCTTACGGAGATATACATGTTAATTGATTTGAAAGCTTTTTTTTTTCAAGTGCAGTTGGTGGTTCGGTATATCACCACTGTTGAAATCTATGCAAGTTGAATCACGAATTCTTTGTTTTTGGGTCCTGATCTCATGTGGTTACAATACACTTGCTGCAAAAGAAGACAAATAGCAATTTCTTCTCATTTGACTGTTGATATCAAAGCTTGACTTTTCAACAAACTGTCGTGAGAAGTTATGCTCATAATCAAGTCTTGAGTGTTTTATCGATGTCAAAGATGATATATTCGTAAGGGTAAATGTCTACAGTCACTTATACTCGAGCTTGCCTTGCGAGGACAGATGAAGTCAACAATATACAAGGTATTTCCTAACTATGAAACGAAACTTCCGAAGGTGACCCGTTAGGTCATTTTGAATGAAACAATTCCAAAGAATATGTCCGGAGTTGCTTCTTTTCTGAGATATAAGGCGTTGAAATTAAAAAAAACGGTTTTATAAAATATCATAAATATCCTTTCACCAACTTGGTTGAAATTTGCTGTAGTTATTTGAAGTAATGAGGCGCTTATTTGAACCGAACAAAATTGGAATCATTAGGTCCAGTGGCGTGTCAGTCGACAAAACAGCCAACAATATCGAGTAAAAAAAGAACGCTACTTACTTTTTTGTAAATTTTAATTTTTTTAGGATTGGGCAACTGAAAATTCATTTTTTAATCGCTCATGTTTCCTTCATATCAAGATTCGTTTTCGAGAAAAAAAATCACCTCTACAAGCTATACATGAAAAACATTAAATAGAAAGCAAAAGTGAATAATAACAATTTCGACCTTTGAGTGAATGAGCAAAATGTCCAACTTCTGTAAAATACATGACTGCAATCGATTTGTCATTGATTGTCTGACACGTTCAAAAATAGCTGGAGTATTCCTTATGGCATTGCCTTTGTCAATTACTCGATTTTCGAGTCATTCACATCTAGTACAGGAGTTTCATAATCAAAAGCCTTCAGATGACCTCATAAATAGAAATCTAGAGGATTTATATCAGGACTGCGATCTGGCCAATTCTTCTGAGGTCCTGTACGTCCAATCCAGCGATTAGGGTAGGTGATGTCGAGATGCTAACGAGCAAGAACACCAAAATGAGCTGGATTCCCATCATGCATAAATCACATGTTACCTTTTACAACAAACGGCACTTCTTCTAACAAAATAGATAAAAAAACGCAAAAAGTACGTGAAGGATTCACCGGTTAATCTTGCTGGTGAAAAAATGGGCCAATTAGGTAGTCACCAATCATTCTTACCCAAACGCTCAGCAAAAATTGTTGCTCAAAATGACTTTCTACAATAACGTAAGGATTTTTGTCAGCCCAAAAATGGTCATTGTAAAAGTTAATGATAGCATTCCGTGAAATATTTGCTCCGTCCGTAAATAAAATATTTGGTGAAATATTATTATTGTGTACCATCGTATGAATCGGCCACCTGCAAAACTTCAATATTGGATGAAAATCTCGAGGCAGTAAAGTTTGATAGATAGAAAGATAGATTTATTAGTACTTTGTGCTACATTGCGTATATGGAACAGGTCATATTTCTCAGGTATAATATGAATGTGTAATATTATAAGATGTATTTCATCAGTTCGGATTTCCATTGTCTAATATGATATAAATTGATTTGAAATCCCTGAAAAAAATGAAAATGATCAACCGAAAATAACAATTTTAATAAACAAAAACTGAAATTACAAAGAAATAACATATAAGCAATAACCAAAAAAATAAAAAATTGAAATATTAATGAAAGCTGAAAATTAAAAAAATTAAAAAATATTATTAACAAAAAATGAAAAATTGAAATTAAAAAATTCCAAATCAAGTTACGTCACGACTGGCTTTTTTTGGTTGTTGCTTGTTATGTTATTTCATTGTAATTTCAGTTGTTGTTTAATAAAATTGGTATTTTCGGTTGATCTTTTCAAGTTTTTTCAGGGATTTTGAATCAATTTATAGTATATTAGACAACGGAAGTCTGAACTGATGAAATACACCACGAAACATTGTCAACCACCTTCAAACAAACATTATAAGTTGTCATTTGAATGACAAAATAACGTGACAAACATTGTAAAACAAACACATACATATTAAAATATAAGTAAAAATAGAAATAGATAAATAAACAACATGTTACGATATATACGTCACAATGACAGTGATCTGACATCACTAACTGCAAGTATAAATTCATCTATTATGTAGAAATCTTTTTCCAATAGAAACACTTTCAACTGTTTTTTAAAAACTAGAGGTTGCAGCATATCACATGGCAGTATATTAAAAAGACGGATACCAGCAAACATAGGAGACTTTTTATACTGATGGTGTTTTTAGGTGATGAGCATATGGTTATTCCTAGTATGATATGGATATACGTCAATGTTTTCAGAGTGAACAAACAGTCATCAGTTAGTATTTTATTCTGACGAAAAATGTCTTTACATAACGTTCTGTAATCTAGATTGAAAATTAGCCTCAGTAATGCTTTCTGTTTTATGAAACTTCTGTCCACCTCAGTTGTTTAACCCCAGACAACAATGTTGTTGTAAATAATGAACTAAGTCTTGGCAAAATGAACTGATATCAGTGCTTTAGTATCTAATTCATTCTTAAAAGGGATTCAATGAGATGATACGATTGATTCAGTTTCTTGTATGAGAACTCTATCTATATGTTATTGCCATTATTGTTCCTTAGAATTTTGTTGAGCTTGTTAATGCCAAGGATTCATTTCGGAAAATGAAATCATGTAGGCTTCGAGATGCATTTGCGAATTTCATGCAAACAGTTTTTCTCGTATTTGTGTAGGACTGAGTTTACGAAGTTATGCATTTCTTCCATTGTTTTACGTCTGCGTAAAGGTATATCGTACCATTACTTATATTCTTAGGTAGATTATTCACATATAACAGAAAAATTAGTGAACCGAGTACGCTGCCTTGAGGTGTCCCATTTGTTATAAAGAATTTATCGGACGTTATATCATTCACTTTCATCTGGAAATATCTATTTGTTAGAAAACACATTATAAGCTAATTTATGTTTCCTCGAATATCAATCTTGAATAGGTTATCTGATACGAATTTAATATTCAAGGTGTCGAAGGCTCCACACAAATCAAAAAATAAACCTACTGCAATGTTTTTTTTATCCAATGAATCATGTACTTTTTGTACAAAGTTGAACGTTGCAGCGATTTTTCCTGAACCCGTGTTGGCACTCTGTCTTTAGATCGAATATTTTCAAGCAATCATTTATTCTGCAAGACCTGTTTTATGTCATACGGATTTTGGCCTGACTTCCAGCTGGAGTGCAATCTTTCTTGTACTATATGAAGGATCTTATTTTATCGCATCAATAATAGCTTCTTCTAGTTCAAGCGTTGTTACAGTTTATGGTCTTCCACCACCTACTTTTGGATTTAGCATTCTAAATGTTTCGGCACGTGAAATTACTCAAAAAATTGGTCCTGCGAAATTATCCGTACTTTTTTCGCATTTTCTTTTGCTAATCCACGAATGAAATGCATGTCAGTTATTTCAGTATTAGAAAAATTATTCATGATGGAATCACTGCTAATTAACCACTCTGACTTTCACTAATATGACAGTTATTCATGATATGCAAAGTGGTTCAATTTTTTCTCGCAAACAAAGAATATGAGAGAAAAACAAGCGATGAAAAATTTCGTTTTTCTAGTTGATAATTGTTAAAAAAAAATAAAAACCTACAACAAGTTAGTGGCATAAATTTTTCCCAATAATGTCGGATGTGGTGCCCACTGAGAATCCATTCGACTTAATAATTCCACTATAGTCAGGGTTGAATAAGGGCCTCATTATTTCAAATAATTGTGGCAAATTTCAACCAAACCAGTGTAAGGATTTTTATGATATTGTATAAATACTGTTTTTTGTTGAACGTCAACGCCCTGTATCTCAGATACAAAGCAACTCCGAACATATGCCCATAAAAACATTTTTTTAAACAACCTAGCGAGTCACCATCGGAAGTTTCGTACCGTAGTTAGGAAACACCCTTCAATCGTAAATCAGCCTAGCACCACACTGATGAGACTTGTTATTTCATTAAAGACACCTGCCTTTATGATCAAATCCGTGAGGTCAACGAGTGAAATAACTTGACTGCACCTTCTAAAACTGAAAATGATTGAAATTGTTTCATCAATAACAACATGAAAAACAACAAAACAAAATCGTATATGAAATATTCATGTCTTGAGTTATCAATCATACCTTCAGAACTTTGGCGGTAATGGATAACGAATGCTTTACTTTTGGGCTCTGGTTGCATCTCCCTCAATCAAAATGAATTAGATTGATTACTGTTTCTTTCCGTCTACCTCAGGCTTTTAATTTCATAAAGTATCAATCGTTTTCCAATATGCGGTATTCTGATATACGCAGACACAATATAAATCCAGATAAAACATTTTGAATGTACATGAATAACTGTCTATAATGAATGCTTTCGACTTCAATAACTCCTGGCATACATTGTTCTATACATTCCAGCAGACAATAGAAGTATATCAATATTTTTGAACAGTGACAATGTTTATCACTCCCTCCATTGTGCCATACTCACATACCCGCGTTAACGGAGAGATGACTTTCAAAAGGCAAATTTTTGTGTTCGTTTCGTTTCGAAGTTTTTAATTACGTCGTGTTGTTATAGAAATCGATAACTGAGCTTGTATTCGAAAACTGTCAATTATTATTCAAAAATGCACAATCATGTTCTTTCAGTGAATTATTCCAAAATACACTGCTCAACAATTGCAATGGATTTTGGGAAAACTGTTTTGTCCTTCTACTTCTCCATCTTCATTCAGAAAAATGTGGAAATCTTTCAAAGGAAGGGAGTAAGAAATCTATAACAACAAATTGACTCTATACAGAGATGTATGGATCACGAAAAAAAGTATCTTTCTGACATGAACTGAAAGAGAACCGCCTCCCAAAACAACAACTTTCATAATAACATTGAATTACAGGAAAGAAAATACTCTTGAAACCACTATTTCTAAACGAATACAGAATTATACAGAAAACTATTTTCTCTATTCAGTTTTTACTCAAACATCGATTATATAATTGAATTCAGATATCATCCATAGGATTGCTACACATTAAAGTGAATGAAATAGATGAAATTTCACTAACATGGGACACAGTCATCCTTACTGGGGGACATTGGATGATTTGGCATAAGACACTTGCCTTATCGCCTCTATGAAATGAATCACTCAATTCATTCATAAAATTATGACTTCATGTCACGAATAAGTTTAATCTACTCATGTCATCGATGACAGTACGTAATGACATTCATTCGCCTATCTGATTATTTCCCAGCCATAGAAATCTTGTTCGATTTGAAAGGGGTACATTTTTAGAGGAGATTGATTTTTGGCCTTTCTACCCTTACGAAAAAATGTGAAAATCTTCCAAAAATAAGAATGATGAAATCAACTCTATACAGAGATATGTAGATTATGCAGAGAAGTAACTTTCAGACACGAACTGGAAGAAAAGCCCTCTGGAAACAGCTATCCTCATATAAAGATTGAAATACTTTCATATGAACAAGGAATCATAAAAAAAAACACTCTGCTCCATTCAGTTTGTATTCCAAACATTCGTCATGCAACTGAATCACAGATCATTCACAGGCTTGCTTCACATTATAGTAAATGAGTCAATTTTTGAAACTGATTACTTCCTTTCCTTTTTTGAAGATTTCCACATTTTTTGTATTCAGATGGAGAAGTGGAGAGCCAAAACTTCTGTCAAAAAAATCAATCCTCACTGAAGATTATCTGAAATAACGGTCAGCTCACGCTGAAAACCAATGAAGCGGAGAGAGGGAAGAGGGGATAGCAGTCGAATGACCTATAAATAGTCAGATCTTGAAGGAATAAGTCCAGTTGTCACCCGAAGACGATTGTGGATACTAACATTCGAAACGTCGTGAAGTAGTTTGGTTTGGAATCTTTTAATTTTATATTTTCAATTTTCATTTCTTGTTGATAATTTTTTAATATTTTCAGCTCGTGTTGATAGTTAATTATTTTTTATTGTTGCTTGTATGTTATTTCATTGTAATTTCACTTTTTGCTTAATGGAATTGTTTTTTCAGCTAATCTTTTTATTTTTTTACAGATTCTTTCAGGGATTTCGAATCAATTTATATCATATTAGACAATGGAAGTCCGAACTGATGACATGCATCACGAAACATTGTCAACCACCTTCAAACAACATTTAGAAATATTGGATGTGAACAGTTCATTGAACGCGATGGTTCACAAAATATTACCATTTGGTAATTTGAAATTAGTAATTTCAGGTTTATACAGTTCAATTGTTGTGAAGTATATTTCAATTGATATATTTGGTGAACATCGCAGAAAACTCCGATATTCGAAACTGATCAGATGTATTCGTAACAATTTACTATACTGCTTTTTTCGTTAGTTCTAACCTTCAAAAGCAAGCTTTTGAAATTTCATGATATTCAACTCATGAGATTTTGAGTTATCGTGCTAAAAGTGACACCACTTTTGTTATTTTCAAAACAATGGATCAAAAACAATTTCGTGTTTTGATTTTACACTGCTTCTCGATGGGAAAAATATCGTTCAGTCCTCTCTATCAGAAACAACAATCAAAAGTTGGTTTGCTGACTTCAAACGTGGTCGTAGAGTTACCGATGATGCAGACCACAATAGACGTCCAAATGAGGTAGTAACACCAGTAACACAAATGATCGAAAAGTGAAGTTGCATTGGTTTGCTGACATTATGAAGATATTAAAAAAGTGTTTGCTTTATATTGCATGAGCATTGTACTATGAGGAAACTCTGTTCAAAGTAGGTGCTGCGCGAACTCACTGTTGATACAAAATAAGAACTTCTTGATGACTCTGAACCCTCCATTTCCACCACAGCATCAGATTCTCTACAAAATCAAAAACATTCTCAAATAACCGGTTTCACCCGCTGTCCTCGTATTTCAGTACATTTCCTGCTCCAAGGGGTGATCCAGGAAGTCCCTAGGGGTACTAAACGCGAAGACACATTCCAGAGAAAACACTGAAAAGATGAACGGAACTAACCATGATACTCAAGTGTTCGTAGTTCTCGATTTTCAAAAATAACTAAAAATATCAATAAAATCAATAAAAAAATCCCTCCATTAGCGGATGCGTGTAGAGGGAGGAAAGGAACGTCCTATAACAATTTTTTACCCAGGTTGCATTTGTTGTTAAGTTTGAAAACTCGGTTATATCGGGAGTTTTCGGGTAAGATGTAAGAACAGGTTGTTGAACGACAGGTAGTTGTACGAACCAGAGTGCTAACTTTGAAATTCAACACTGCAGATTATAGGGGTTGTTAAACTTATAAATTCAAGAGTGAAGACCTACATAACTGGAGTTGCTCGTTTAGGGGTATATATTTCTGGTTTTCAATTGATTTATTAATTTCCATGGTTCCAACAAATTCATTTTGTCCTTTTATTACATATATGTGGGATCTTGAGTTCATCTTTATTCATCTTGTGTTTTGATTCTTGGGAATGTTTGACCTTTGTAAATTTTTTTGTCCAAACAAACGTGTTTCCGTAGCCTAACGTCAAAATTTCTACCGGTTTGGTCTGTATATACTGCAAACCATTCGCCACACTCTATTCTATATATACCTGATTTTTTCATTCTAACCGATTTGATTGCGAGTAGCAACGTGCTGTATTGCTACATTTAATGTATGGTTACTACCGGAAGTATTAATATATTGATAACTTAAGTGTTCGGATTTCATAGAATATAATTTGAAGATTTGAAATACCTAGTTTTGAAGTGTATAAATGAACTGAGAAAGTGCATGCTTGAAAAAACAAGTGTCGTCTGTATTGCTATTGTAAGTAAATATCATTATCGTACAACATTCATTGATAGAAAAACGAGGTGAAGGAATGCAAAGAAGCATAGAATATCAGATGTAGGCACAGTAGATTGTCACTTATCAGCTATCAGTAGTGAACAAATTGTGTAGAGTGACGATTGTCCGTCAATTCATTTTAAGCACTACTAATTAACATTCACGATCGATAGCAATTGGATGCAATGAGTGTTTCTCTAGATGCCGTTTTCAAGTTAATAGAAAATAGTACCAAGGAAATAAAACAAGAGATAAAAAACCTAAAATTAGAACTCATAACAGAAATTGAAGATCTGAAAGTGAAAAATAAAAACTTAGAAACTCAAAATATTACTTTAAGGAATAAAGTTACCAGTTTAGAAAAAAAACTGAAAAAATGTAATTTTGTTATTTATGGAATTGATGAGAGTGAAAATGAAGATACCTATGAGAAAGTATTATCCCTTATTAATGATAGTCTCCATGTAGAATGTGATCAGACAGAATTTCGAGATATATACAGGATTGGCAAATTAGAAGTAGGAAAAGCCAGACCGATTGTCTGTGAGGTGTTAAGTTACAAACAGAAACAAGTAATTATTGCGAGTTTCATAAAGTTATCCAAGGAACTGAAATCAAAAAAAATATTTTTTGGATACGACTATACAGAGGAGGATTATAATAAAAGAAAATTTTTGAACGAGTGTAGAAAAAAAGCGATTTCCAGAAACCACAAAGCTAATATTAAAAATAACTCGCTGATTATTAATGATGTTACATATACGTACGAGCAATTGAGAAAAGGAGAGTTTTTTGGTACTGTAGTTGCAGAGGAGGATATTCCGGCAGAGGGGCAAGAAGAAAAAAGACGTAAAATCTCAACACGTTCTCAGAAGAAACCGTGAACCCTTATATTCGAATATTTGAAAATTTTTGTATATAACGTTTGCGTTTATTGAATAATTTAGTTTAAAGTTTTTTTTACTGTAATTATTGTATTTTCTACTAGATTATTACGGAATAAATTTATTTGTGATGGATGATTATATAAAAATGTTTGATGCTGTGTCAGTAACTTGTAAATCGGTAGAAACAATTCGAGAGTTGGACAGTCAAATAAATACATGCAAAAAATGCAATTTAAATATATTTCACAACAACATACGGAGTTTACAAAAAAACTTTGATGAATTACAAATCATGTTGATGGATTTAAATACTAAATTTGATGTAATTGTTCTAACTGAATCGTGGAAATTGCACAATACAGAATTATACAACATTCCTGAATATGACATGATTTATTCTGAAGGTGACTTGAATAGGGCCGATGGAGTAGTTGTATATACAAAAAAGTGTCTTTCTGCAAATAGCAGTATAATAGATTTAAACAAAACAAAAGCAGTTGAAATTAGCTTTGAAGTAACTGGCAAAAAATTTAAAATCTTATCGGTATACAGGTCACCGTCTTCATGTCCTCTTGCTTTCAATAGTACGCTGGAAACTTACCTTAGGATAGACAACCAATATGCTGACTCCAAATTAATCATTGGTGATATGAATATTGACATACTCGAAATTAATGAAGTCAGTGTTGAATATCTAAATATATTACAAGAATACGGCTATATCTCATTAATAAATAAAGAAACACGTGTACAAGGTCAATCTAAGACATGTATTGATCACATTTTTATACAAACTAAAGATAGCCTTGATAAAATTCAACCTATAATTTTTAAATCTACATTGTCAGATCACTTTTCCCAAGTGCTTCATTATGATCTTCAATCTGGAATAAAAGAAACGAAACCTGAAATTTTTTTTAAAACTTATATTAATTTCGATAAACTAAATATACTTTTGAAAAATGAAAATTGGCATGAACTTCTGTCAGAATATGACGTCAACAAAATTACTAATCTATTCGTTGAAAAATTAAGTTCCTATATAGACTTGAGTAGTAATACTTTTCGAATCAAGAGAAGAGACGTTAAAAGAAGTCCATGGATAACAAACAGTTTAGTAAAATCAGTGAATACAAAAAATGATTTATATAAAAAAGTACAAAAAAACCCAGGTGATATCGTGATTTTAAATGAGTATAAGAAATATAAGAATATGCTTAGTGGTTTAATAGATAAGACAAAAACTGATTATTATAGGAAAGAAATACGAAATAATGAAAATAGCCCCAAACATATGTGGCAGTTCGTAAAAAAAATTCAAGGAAAAAACAGTTCTGAAAAAATAGTAATTGAATCGGGTGGAATGAAAATTAATGATAGCTCAATAATTTCGGAAAAATTCAATGAATACTTCACAAATGTAGCTACAAAACTAGCAAATAAAATAAAAAAACCGGAAAAAAAAATTGCAACAAAAAGATTGAGTAATTCCATCTATTTGAACGAGGTAGAGGAAGATGAAGTTAGGAAGGTAATCAGAGAGTTGAAGTCCAAAAAAGCACCAGGCATTGATAATATCACAACGGATACTTTTAAAAATTGTATTGAATATCTAGTGAAACCCATAACGTGTATTGCAAATAAGATGATACAATTAGGTATTTTTCCTCAAATTGCGAAAGTTGCAGTGGTCAAACCCTTATTTAAGTCAGGAAACAAGATGGAAATGTCAAATTATCGGCCTATATCTTTACTACCAACCATCAGTAAAATTTTGGAAAAGTTGATCAAATCAAGAATCTTAGATTTTCTGAAAAAATTCGATGTCATCTCAAAAAACCAATACGGATTTATGGAAGGAAAGTCGACGCAAGATGCAATCGTGAACCTAACTTCAAAGATATACAAAGCTATTGATTCTAAAGAACCTGCGATATGCATATTTCTTGACCTTGCGAAGGCTTTTGATACTGTCAGCCACACGGACTTATTAGAAACCCTAGAAAACATTGGATTCAGGGGAAACGCACATAAACTTTTGAAAAGTTATTTGGAAGAGAGAAAACAATGTGTAAAAATTGGAAATATAATGAGTGGGGAGAGAAATGTTCAATATGGTGTTCCTCAGGGAACAGTTCTCGGTCCAATTCTGTTTTTAATTTATATTAATGATATTTTCAACTTGCCTGTAGATGCTGAAATAAGTTCATTTGCGGATGACACAGTTATATTCTTCAAGGACAGTAACTGGTTCAGTCTGAAACAAAAAATCATTAAATCATTTCCTATAGTAGTAGATTTCCTAAGGAAAAAATTACTCACCATAAATTTGAAAAAAACCATTTATGTACCCTTCACAAGCTATGAATCGAACTTACCCCCATTCACGAAAATAGAGTTTGAACATGGAGATGAGATGATATTGATTAAATCAGATAAGAAAGTTAAGTTTCTAGGAATATATCTTGATTGCCACCTAAAATGGAACGATCAAATTGAAAATGTCATAAAAAAAGTAAGATACTGCTTACCCAAATTTCGATATTTAAAAAAATTTTTTGATATTAAACATTTGAAAATAATGTACTATGCCTTAATACAAACTCATTTGATTTATGGTATCATAGTATGGGGTGGAGCCACGAATTTATATATGAGAAACTTGGAAATCACACAAAAATGGATTTTAAAGGTGATCACTGGAAACGGTTACAGATATTCTAGTGATCAGCTTTTTAAAGATGCTGAAGTACTAGATATTCATCAGTTATTTGTTCTGTATCTGGCATTATACCAACACAGAAATGCATATAACACCAAAAACATTGAACATAGTTATCCGACTAGATACAAAGAATGTTCCCTAAGTATACCCCGTATGCGGAAAACAATAGGACAGAGATGTCATTTATATCTTGCACCAAAAATTTATAATATTTTGCCATACTCATTTAAAATACTCAACTCGGTATCTCTATTCAAGTCTAAAGTACGGAAATGGTTAATGAGTAAACCGCGCAATGCAATCCATAGTCTTATTGACCTGAAAAATAACTAACATTGCATTATTTACAATATTAGGACACAATTAAACGTAATATTATTCTTCTTATTTTTTTTTCAATAATTATTAAACATTAACATATTAACATATTTCTACATCATTTATATATACATATTTATATTTATTTCAATTACATAGGTAGGTACAGCATCAATCCATCGATTTTGAAACGATTATGAGAAATCAAAGTTGAGAAGATATGTATACCCACGCACAGGATTTCCTTTGTGGGTTTCTTGAATTTGTTCAAAATAAATTAGGATCATTGTAACCAATGTATCGTATCAATGTGTTTTACATATTATTCGTGCCTGTAACAGTTTATGTTATGTCTTTGCCTGAATAAATTCATTATTATTATTATTATTATTATTATTATTATCTCTTTTATGTTTTGCATTGAACAGAGTTCTGCCTGGATTATTATTACTTATGAATTGTATTTTGAGAAATAATTTTGAATATGTCTCGAAAGATTACCTGTATGATTGATGCTACTATTATAATTGACTATATTGTGTTCTCTGCAGTTTGGGTATAATTTATTCATAAATTTTTGGTGAGCTTTATCTGATATCATCTTCTCTATTAGAGAAATTTGTACCAGATTGTTCACTGCAATTTGCTTAATTAACTTTAGTTCATCTTGGAATTTTTTTTCAGGTGAAGGGATCGCGGAAGCTCTGTGTACCATCGACCTAAACGCTGATAACTTATGTCAGAGTGGACTGAAAGAGCCGAAAGGAATGGTACAGTTGGTGAACATGTTTTTCCGGTAGATATTGTATTGAAAATCATTATTGACTCTTGAAATATTCAAATCTAAGAAGATAAGCTACTTGTTCTGTTCGATTTCTACTGTGATATTCATTTTGTTATGCAGACTATTGATAATGTTCAGAAATTGATTAATTTATCTGTTCGAACCATCGAAACCAACCAGTAAGTCATCAACATATCTGAACCAAAAGAAAAAATGAAAGGGGGTTATTAGGGATCCGGGTATTTTCTAGTGAGTCTATAAAAATGTCTATCAAAATGGAACTTAACGGCGAGCCCATAGGAAGACCTGAGTTTTGCAGATAAAAATTATTATTATATTAGAAGAAATTCTGTTTCAGACATATATCAAGAAGTTTGCAAAATTCGGTAGTTATATATGGATTTGTATTACCCTTATTCAATATGTATTTCACAAGGGAATGTGTTGGAATGTTAGGAAACATGTCCCATTTTGGCAGACATTTTCATGGACACACTAGAAAATACCCGCATCCTTAATAACCCCCTTTCCCAGAAACATATTGTGTTTTGGTTTCGATATGTTGATGATGAACTGGTTGGTCTTGATGCTTCAAACAAACAAATCAATCAATTTCCAATAGTTTCCATAACTGGTTAGTATTGATGGTTCAAACAAACAAATCAATCAATTTCCAAACTTTTCCAATAGTTGCATAACAAAATTAAATTCAACGTAGAAATCAAACAAAACAAGGAGCTTAACTTCTTAGATTTGAATATTTCAAGAGTCAATAATGGTTTTCAATTTAATATTCACCGGAAAAACACGTTCACCAACTGTACAATTCCCTTCCACTCTTTCAGTACACTCTCACATAAGTTATCAGCGTTTAGGTCGATGGTACACAGAGCTTCCGCGATCCCTTCACCTGAAAAAAAATTCCAAGATGAACTAAAAATAATTAAGCAAATTGCAGTGAACAATCTGGTACAAATTTCTCTAATAGAGAAGATGATATCAGGTAAAGCTCATAAAATACTTATGAATTAATTATAACCAAACTGCCGAGAACACAATTTAGTTAAGTATAGTAGCATCAACTAATCAGGTGAACTTTCAGAAAATATTCAAAATTATTTCTCTAAATACAAAATATCAACAGCTTTCATAAGTTATAATGGGTTAGATAGAACTCTGTTGAATGCAAAACCCAAACGAGATATAATGAATATATCAGGTATATATAGAATATAGTGTAGCGAATTCTCTGCAATATATACAGGCCAAACCGGTAGAAATTTTGACGTAAGGCTACGTGAACACGTCTGTTTGAACAAAAAAATCTGCATTGCACATACATCTTCAAGAATCAAAACAAGCTAAGTAAAGATAACCTCAAAATCCTACACATATGTAATAAAGGGAGAAAAAGAATTTGTTAGAAGCCATGGAAATTATTCAATCAAAAACCAGAAATATATACCCCTAAACGAGCAACTCGAGTTATGTAGGTCTCCACTTTTGAATTTGTAAGTTTAACAACCCCTATAATCTTCAGTGTTGAATTTCAAAGTTGGCACTTCTTTCAATGTTCATGAATTTTTCCATTACTTTCGCCCACGTCGCCCCTTTTTTTTGTTGTCAATCCCTTTTTTGTACGCTTTTCTTCATTTTTTGTTCTCCATTGTTTTGATTTTTGTTTCAAAATATTTGTAAAATCAGTTCATGAAGAGTTCAATATTCCGGTCCAAATTCACGGTTAGTTCCCTGAAATGTCAATCTTGATTGGTGGCAAAAAAGCCCGAAGTGAAATATCTATTTGTAGTTACTCAAGCTCTTTGAATTTCTCTTCTATTTCGTAATTATTTTCCGGGAAAGGGCACTAAATTATTATTTTTCTCGAGGCACTAGAAGCTCTTTGGGCAGCCCTGCTTTGAAACAATCATCTTATTTTTTAAATGAATTCGATTTCTATTTGTTTCCATTTTGTTTGTAATGCAGTCCAGTTTTCAAGATTTGCACGTCCATTCTTTGGTTTTCAGGTTGATTCCAGTTTCATCTTCAAATTAAAAATTGACTATTACAAATAGATTCCCTAGTATTAACTAAATCGAAAGTTAGTTGATATCTTTTTCAACTTTTCTCTCAAATAACTTTCTCACCATTCTATTCATATTCCCCTACCACTTTCTGCAAAGCGAAAATTTTCCAAATATACAAATCCATAGATACTCGTGATTTTTTCATCTATCGTGAATGGTTGCTCACTGTGTTCTAGAATTTTGAAGTAGTTGCTTAATTAAAGTTTCACAGCTGCATTTTTTCTTTTCAGGTGAGTGGCACAATATGGCTTTACCCACAGCAAACAAGCTGACGTTGTCACCTCCAGAAATGCGACTGCTTATTTCACAAAGGTGCTACAATTACACATCTTGACGCGTCTGGGAAATATGCATCATACACAAAGGGACCCGACCTCGCATATATTCATCATCGTGCATGTAGTGCCGTTTCAGAGGTATTTTTATTACTTTCTTCCACGTTTTTGCGAATGTTGGTAGCTTGTTTAATTTAGGAAATATGGTGGATCTCACAGCAACGGTCATCGGTGCAGAGTCATAAAGGGAATGTATATGAAGAATGTGTATTCAGCAATTCATTTATCTATGTGGCACTCGTCTGAAGAAAATTCAGCATTGTTTCTGTGTTATCATTTTTTTCATTACATTCCCTTTGGATGATAGATGAAAGTATTGTAATAATGTAAGTGTGTTGAATCATTGAATTTAATTTCAATGATTTTAATTTTGAAAGTTGATTCTGTGAAATTTTCGGTGCTGAACAACATGAACTAAAGAAATACCTATAGACGCATTCTGAAGGAACACTCAATCGAATATGGAAACGAATCATTGAATTTTGAAGAATTAAACAATCTTTCGAATAATTAAAATTTCCTACCAAATTATCTCCTTTATCAATGAATCATTGGTAACAAAATGGTACCGCAACTATAATAATAATTTTAATCGATGTATACAATTCAAGTAGCCTATTATCAATACATTACTGAGAAAAAAAAAGGGCCACACGGAAGAAACTTCAAAAGAGTTCCTTGTGTGTGGTATAGCCAACTTATTGAAAACGGAACTGAATATGCAAAATTGGTTTGATTCATTCTTGATTATGTAAACATAAAACCAGTCAGGTATAATATCAACAGTTGAATATAGGAAAGAAAAAAATAGACGAAAAGCATTGTGTGTAAAAAATTTAAGCTGTGAGTGTTGAAATTAAGTAGCAAGTTAACAGGCAAATGTAGTGTTGATTCAATTTTACTGGCTGATGTTTTCATGGAATATATCATCTATACAGTTTTTCAACCAGTTTTCAATCTGATTTTGAATTTATTTTTATTTCTCACGCTTTTTATCCTCTCTGGTTCCCAAATTTTCGCGCGATGTAACTACAATACCCTTAACCTTCTAATTTTTCACATTTTGGTACCAAGGCGGTACGTTCTTTATTCCTAGTAGTGTTTGATGTGTAAAACCACGTTCTCCATTAACAAATTTCTACTCGAATATGTCCTTTTCTTACCATATATTTTTTTCAAGATATGTTATTGTATTACGTTCAGACTGTTTAAGTGTTTATCGTTCATACCACCTCATACTATAATTCCATAACTGAGTTGTGATTGTACCCATCCATAGTAACCGAGGGATTTCGAAAATTTCTTTCATTAATTTGAAAGTGAGCAGTCTCCTGCAAAGAAGACAAAATCGCACTACGACACACTATCAAGTTGCCCACCCAAACCGTTCATTTTGTCGGGATTTTTTACATTTTAGTGTATGTATATTCATTAAGGCTGCAGAAGGAAATTATTTTGGAGTCTACAGGGAGGCTCAAAAAAGTGTGAAATGGTGAAGTTTTGATTTTTCAATTAAAACACCCTGGAATTCGTTATACTTTTCAATGAGTCAGGAAAAATAAATATGAATTCATACAAAGTACAATGTACCTAACTATAACCGCTGGACTGCTCTGATTGTTCTGCATCTTACATTGGTAGAACCTGTAGACCTCTCTTTACTCGCATTAATGAACATTTAAAAAAACTTGAAACATCTGCTTTTGGTCACCACTTTGAATTTCATAATCATAACTTTAGTCCCAACAGATATTCCAAAATATTACATAAAATAGATAATAAAAATTTCCTCAGACTGAACTTGTTTGAAGAGCTGGAGATTTCCAAAGAACATTCCAATAATGATCATTGTTTGAATACTCGAGTGAACTCAAACAGAGATTTCTTTCCCCTTCATAAAAGGATTATGAATTGTTAATTAATCAAATTCATTACTAATATAATTCATTCTATATTGGCTTCTCCTCAACATAATTATTTTAAATCCATAATGGATCACTCCTCAAGTTGGAACCATTATTTTTAACATGACACTTGACACATCCTGTCTCAAGCTGCCCTTCTTTCATATAATACTTTGACTGAACCACATGGCCTCCATCCAAAAATGTTTTTTCTTGCTATCAGCCTTTTTTATTTCCTATAAGTCAAATATCACAAATGCGCCATGTACTCATTTTGATACTTCCTGTTGCATGAGAAGTAAGTAATCATAAACAATTTTCCAAGTTTCATAACCTCTAAAAAATTTTTGCAAATTTCAATTTTTACAAAACTTTCTTTTCAATTAAATCACTTACTTTCAGGTGAGCACTGATGATGACGAAAGTCGAAAGCGCTTTGCAATAATTTTATAATTATACACTTTCATACAAAAACCTCTACGATTCATTCATTCAATAAGTGTATTCAGCTCCCCTAATCTATTTGATAAAATAATAGATCGCAGATGAACAATCAATTTACAAGCCTGATCTCCTGAATTGAATCTATAAGAAATGAACACATCACTATTTCATAAAATATAATATTTCGACACTGTATCTAAATCAACATCAAAAATATTTTCAGTGCTGAATAATGAATATTTTGAAATGGTAGTGGAATGAAATTCAATCAAGCCTTCATATTCTACCCAAATCGTGGACAAACAATAATTCGAGTTTTCCCCGAACGTTTACCATTATTTTTGAAGTAATTCATCAGATTTTCATGTAGAGCATAATATAAGGCATGATACAGAAGAGTCCGCTTTGTTATTTGCTGCACGATTTAACTCTCCCGTCCTGCTATTGAATTCAAAACACCATCATTCTTCAAATTGGCGTACGACATGCAAAAATCGAATACCAAGAGCACGATATACAAATCAATTGTGGGAATTCCGTGAGCAGTGGAGATGAATTATAAGGTGTGTATTAGCAGTGAAAAATTGAATAAACAGAACTTTGAAGGTTCTGAGAAAAAGGATATTCATATAAAAGTAAATATAGATCCAAAATGGCATTGACACTGGTGTGGATTTAGCGAAACATGAAGAATTGAAAATTGAAAAATTCAATGACAGATCTGGTCATGTTTGTTTAGGAAAAGTGAAACGAATTGATGTAGAAGTAAAAAAAAATCAGAAGTAGTATGCTTCTGGAAAATCATATCAATTTTAGTAGGGTGGTGATCGTATTGGTCTTTAGGAAAAAACTGAATGACGAAATTTGGAAAAAGAATATTATATGTGTTACTTTGAGTCATGTGGGTTATTGATATTCACAAAGTGATTTCCTTAGGAAAATTATAACATAATCTATGGGTATTGATTTCTCTTCCACAATTTATTTGAGCACAAAACACGAGCACTACAGAAAAATCCTCAAGGTGTTCTGAGATCGGTGCCAGTGTGAAAGAATCAATTCACGTTCGATTTGAATCGCTGGAGATGAAATTTATTGGGAAAAATGTTCTCAGGAAGTTCGTTTCACATAAACGTAATTCTCCAAATGGATGAGTTCATGAACAGTGAAGTTCGAGGTGTACTGAGTTGAACCTCGAAACGATAAGCAGCCACAGCCCGTCCTGATATGTACCGCTTTCGATGGAATCAAATGTGCCAAGTCAGGTGAAAACCTCTCGTGAAAGTATATATAAAAGAGAGATAAATCTCCAACTTTTCTTTGATGCTCCAGACTATCAAGATTGCAACTGATATTTGTGTCTCCAATCAGGCGGATGGCTCTTTCTGGATGGAATCCAGCAACAGTTTGTTTGTTTGAATAAATACAAAATATAGACTTCTTTGTCAATCAAACGGGAAGAGAATGGTGAGTGAAAAGCATTTTAACTGAGAATAGGATTCAGTTCTGAAACCACAAAATGGGAGAGAATATAAGTAGGTATATCAAATGATCAGATTTCAAAAAGATCGGCATGAACCCTACAGCGTTTTCGAAATTGCCTAACATCCAAATTTTGATGTGGAGGAATCTGCATCTGGTGACAACAGCTGCCAAATTTCATTTGAATAAAACAAACACGGCAATAGCGAGAGGGTTACCAAGGATTGATAGACAGTATTATTTCATTGGTGACAAATATATATATATATATATATATATATATATATATATATATATATATATATATATAAACCGGTAGATGTCACACTGGTGACAGCTAAGTGGTATCTCACGAGGATTTCTCGGTTAAGAAATCTAATTCCACAATTCAGACAATTTCAATTTCGGACTTTTTCATATTTGGTACGACCACACTGTGGTCGAATGGAACCTGAAGTACCAAACGTTTCGTGAGCTGCTGCATCATCAGTGGTCTGTGAGTTGACTATGAGAACGGAGTCATAGCAACGATTGACTGGTAGGCTACGTATTCACTCGTATTTACAATTTCAGAGCGTGATATCGCTATATCTCATTGTCAGTTATTAACTCAATTAAAACGACATCTGAAATGAAACTTTTTCAATTCATTCGAACCAAAAAAAAAAAAAACGAACAGAGTTGAATGTTCAATTTTTTTGCCTCCCCAGTGAAATTTTGATTTCTGTTTGAGAAAGTTTACTGACTGGTTTTTATTTCAAACAAGAAGACTCTGTATATAATTGGAAAGATCACATCATTGTAAAACATCAGTTGGTGTTAACTGTTTTAGTTTTTAATGTTCTAGTGTGGATGTTCTATGATTGGTGTTGGTATACGTAAGAGTATCAATATGATATGCTCTCTATCTTTGGATAATGCGAAAAAGTTCCAAACTGGTTTTTACACTACGCAAAATATAATATAGTGTGAACGAAGATATTGATAACTTTATAGTAAGCAAAGGAGTTGAGACAAATGTTTTAGGTTATGTTGATTATGGTAGAATAGCAACTGAGTAGCCAATGCAATATTTCTTGCAGAAGTTCTAGGAATATTCCGAAGAAACATAATCATAAAAAGAATTTATGAACACTTGTATGGAGATGACTTCAAAAGACGATTGAATCATTATTGCATCTATAGAAAAAACTTTCATTTCATCAGAACAAAAATAGTATCTCTCGACGCGCCTTCTGCTCACCAAGTAAGCATCAATACTACTGTAGTAATATCAACACTACTATGGTAGCGACAATTTTTATTCTGGTGAGGGGTGAAGTGTTTTCGGTAAATACAATCTACACCACAGTTTTCAAATTATACCTACTTGACGTGAGGTAGATGATAATAATATTAATTTAGACAAAATGTTCAAGGCTTTCGCGGCCGAGTATTTCGGTGTCACTATTTTCCGGGTTTGAAGGCCGTAGACTTTTGTATTTTTTTCCTGGCGTTTCTCTGGCGCGAGTCGCTAGCTTCCCAAGAGGTTTATACATCCTGAGTCCTTTGATGACTGGACGACTTCTCTGGAAGTTTGGTGTGCTGATACCTGACTCTGGTTCAGGTAAATTATGTAAAGCGTATTTATGTTTATTCGGATAGTCTGGTGTGATAATACCTATATTTGCTTAATTGTCAATATGGAGGTAACGTTTGGTTAGGAGTTATTGGACTTAACATTATTGGACCAATTTTTTCCATGCGCTATTGAATGGTGAAATGTATTTGGAATTCCTTCAAAATCAAATTGAACATTCTTTGGATAATTTTTTGCTTGTGGGTTCCAACAAGATAGCGCCGCTGTCCATAATCCAGTACTTGTAGCTGATTAGCGTTTTGGGAAAAATTCGTTGAAAATCAATTGACCATTTGTTTGAAGGCTCGTATTATATAAAATGATTTGGAATCCCTGAAAGGACTGAAAAAATGAAAAATGAATAGCTGAAAATAACAATTATATCGAGCAAAAAAATCCTGAAATGAAATAATAGTGAAATAAAATACATCTAAATAAAATATTTATTGATGGATCTAATCGCATATTATTTGTGAAATTAAAAAACAACAATTAAAATTAATTGGCGCTCCGGGGCGACTTCATTGAATCCAGTGGTGTATTTGCTTTTTCAGCTACAGGAAAACCAGAAAAAACCTGCAAAACCACATCATCTGAAGATATTGATCTGCTTATGTCCTCTCCCTCATACAACAAAATGTAGGGTGTCTCCAGAGGCTCCAATGAATTCAATACATCGCCAGAACACTTCGTGACACGACTATCGTCAAACTTAAACCAGTCCGTTTTGTCTTTGACCAAGGCGTAATAATCACCGAATTCAAAGCCAGAACCACAGTGAACAATGACTGCATGAATATCATAATACTGGTATGGTCATCAGTGTTATTATTAGATTGACTGGTGCCTCAACTATACTCATTTCCTTATAACAACAGTCAGTTACTTTAGCTCATGTTTGGTAATATAGTCGATCATCACCTGTTGAAAATTTCATTTCCAGATGATTTAACAATAAGCTTTGCACGGACTGGTTACTAGTCATATTAGGAAACGCTAGATGAAGTTCCAGAAATTCACGTACTTTTTCGATACCTCTTGCACATTTACTACAAAGTAAACAAGTGAGAATTTTTCCAGAACAGTATTTACGAACACAAGACGAGATAGACTGCATGAAATCATTCGACCAAGAGCGGTCAGGAGTATTGATTCGGCTATTCTTTTGCCCACGAAGAGTATTCAACAAGAACCCCAAGAATTCAAAACAATCCTCTTGTTGTCTTAACGAGTATCTGGTGGACTTCAAAGAAGAAGGTGGATTAATCACTCGTGAATTAACCTTGATAGGAGACTGATGGATATCCAAATATCTCGGCTTGTTTCGAAGAGATTTCAGTCCCGTACTAAAATTCTGAAATTAGGGCAATGCATGATCTCATCAAAATTATGTGAAGGAGGAACCACGTTGAATAGCAATACTGATTCTTTTTATCTAAAAAGAGGTAGAACGGTGATCTTTCGTTGCTTGGCCTATTCTCCTTCCGAGTTTATGAACTAATAACAGAGACTCGGTACCACAAACACCAAAAGTTTCAACTGCTACAGGATGGAACAGATAGTTGTTACCAAGATTTTGGTATTTTTTCCTTTTAAATTTTTTGCCAGACAATGCTGTGGTTCCAGCAGCATTGTCCGTATTTCCATGATATGAGAGACATATCATCTGGTCGTTTACCATCATTTCGGCTGGTACCTAAGTGTTCCAGAATTGCAGGAACATCTGCTGACAATATAGCTCGTGTCTATATGTCGTTCACTTGGTGATGTTGAGATGTACGCCCTGCACTTCTTCTGCAACTCAAGCCATGTATACCTTTCTCATCAATTATACTACTGCAAACACAAGTATGAGGCACACAAATAGATGAACACATTCTAAGTCCTACTGCTATACAGTAAAGCAGGTAAAGCATTCAGCCAGGCACCCGATTCCTTGATCATTGCTGCTTTCAGACGAGCCTCATCATATACACTTGTAGATTTCAGAAGTTTATCAGTTATAATGATCAGAAGAGGTCGGCCCCATGCACTTTGTATTTTCTTTTCATCTGTAGGAGGAGCAATATCAGTTGCGGCATGCCAAAGTGATTCACCTTCAGCATAAAAAACGTCTTTGATACTGATAAATATGGAAAGAAGGATGGAATTGATAAGATCAGAAACAATATTGACTGATAACAGAAAAACTGATAAAGCTAAGGAAGAAGCCGAACATAGCCCTAGTCCATCAAAGTTTACAGGAAGCGTTGTTTGGAGCCATCAATCATTATTGAAATGATTGTTTGTAACATATTCCGTAGTGTTGCGGAGTAAATTATTAAACTCGTCAAGCTCTAACTGACTTGACCAAGTGAGGGACCATCTGAGGACGTACATGAGTTTTGGAATCGCCAAATAGTTTTTCAAAAGAAAAAATGCAACGTGTTTTGGAAGTTCTTTCAATTTGGTGGTCAGCAATTTGAGTGAATCCCGTTGTAGTGCGCCCGGAAATCCATCGTGGAGTTCGGACATAATTGGGAAGTGGCAACCCTGCTCGGTCGAAGTAGATCGATGCTAGGAGGACAAAGTGGCAGTGGTTCGCTAATCGGCGACTGTGATTGTTGTGTTTGTTGATAGTAAAGATTTGTTGTATTATTGTGAAATCAATCATTTTGATTAAGTCGTATCAGTGGTGTATGGATTACATTTATATTTCAATAGAAATCTCAAGATTCAAGTGTTTCATTTTTATCAATGTGCTGGCCCACCCCGACGAACCACGAGATAAGAGTGAACGTTGCATTTGGCACCCTAACGTGAGGCAGCATAGAGGCGATGAAAGGTGGAATTTGATGGTAGACAAATATTGAAAAAAATTTTTGTGAAGCAAGGAAACTATTTGGGAAAATATTCCTAGATCCCGCCAATACGACAAAGTGAGGTTGGTTGAGTTTAAGGAGCGTAGCAGAAGTCAACGCCGAAACGACGCAGGGAGTGAGACCAAAGACACAGGAGTGAGGAAGATAGCAGATCTCCAGAAGGCAAAGTCGGCTGTCTGGGTAAAATAAACCAGATCAAGGACAAATTATTAGCGAGGTGAGAGGGGAAAGAAAACGGTGACAGACTGAGGAAAAACAAGGTAGGAGTTGAACTTTGATTTTATTTCGAACGAAGTGGATCATAGACATTGACGGAAAAAACCGGTTCAGATTGTACTGTACAGAATCATTAAATAACAATTTTATTAGTATGTTCGATTCTGATAGTTTTAGATTTAGTAAATTGTGAAAGATAGTAGGTATTGTAGACATAAAAATAACGAATTGATATACCTATTTTTCGGATATTGTAAAAGTTGAAAATGCCGAAAAATAAAGCAGATAATCAACAGGAGGTTGTTAGTAAAGACAATGAGTTTTGTTCACTTGTAAATTCACTGTGTGCGGACCTGAAAAAAGTGCAATCTAGTATTGTGGCACTAACTAATAATATGCATGAACATGAAAAGAAATTACAAGTTTCTGAAAATACTCAAGCAAATATTAGTAATAAAACTGATAGACAATTTATATCAGTATGGAAAGATTTAGGAGGTCAGTCGTTGAATTTTTACCCTGGTGGTAATACCCATCCAGTGTTTTTTGTAAAAAATTAAAAAGGCTAATGAATGACGCATTTGTACCAGAGGCGGCTCGGCTGGGGCTTGCAATTAGTTGTTTGAAGGGTTCAGCGGCCGAATGGGCAGAAATAAAAGAGGATTCTTTTGAAAATTTTCAATCATTTGTAGACAATTTTATGGCTCGTTACTGGGGGGTAGAAGAAGAAAGGTCTCTCTTTTACGAAATTAGATACGGTAAGTTTAATGGGGGTAGTCGCGCTGATTATTTTTTGAGATTAGTGAAACAATCGACAATAGAAAAAATTCTAGAAAGTAAGTTGATAGAATATTTATGTCAACATTTTTCGGATGAACCTGAAATTAAAAAAGGGATTATTTTACGCGGTTTAAGTACGATTGATGATGTAGAAGAATTTCTGAGAAAGATAGATTCTACTGATAGAATAGAGAATGGTAGAAAAAATATAGAAAGGGGGGTACAGGATAGGGATAATAGAAATAATAATAATTGGAGGCGCCAGGAAAACAATAATAGTAATCGAGATGCGGGAAATAGAGAAAATTATAGAAAGAAAAATGAGGGTGAGAAAGTAATAGAATCTCGAGAGTGTAGGGCTATATCGAGAGTATACGCTGATAGAAAAGAGGATTTTTTATCTGACGAAGAAAAAGATGATCACGTAGGGGAAAAATTAATAACACCTGTTGTGAATGCATCAATTGGAGAGGTAAAAACGTCAATTTTAATAGATTCAGGTAGCCAAATATCGGCTGTATCAGAAAATTTTGTAAAAACTTTAGAAAATGTTAAAATACTTAGCTTACCAGTAGCAAATGTGATGGTTCGGTTAGCTGTAGGATCTAAAGAGCAACGAATAAAACAACAAGTTTATCTACCTATTAGGGTTGAGGAGATATTGTTGGAAATTCCTTTATTAGTAATTCCGAAATTGAATTCAAATATTATTTTGGGATGTGACTGGTTGAGCAAAGAAAAAGTAGTTTTAGATTTTGAAAATAATGTAATGATGCTGAACATTTCGGGAAAAGAAAGTAAAATTCAGTTTCAGGTGGAAAATAAATCTAGTGGGGGGTTATCGGTGAATTATTTAGGAAAAGTGGTAGAACGTCATCAATACAGCAAGGATGAAATTCGTGAAGTAGTCAATAGGGCTAATAATTTTAAAGAAAAAGATCAACTATTAGCATTACTTCTAGAATATCGTGAGGTGTTTTCGGAAACCCCAGGACGTACACAAGTATACGAACATGAGATCGTTTTGCGGGACAATACTCCTTTTTTCAGAAAGCAGTATGCAATACCGTTTTCCCAACGACAAGAAGTTGGCAGACAAATTAAGGAAATGCTAGACAATGACATAATAGAACAGGGTCGTACGGAATATATTTCGCCGCTAGTAACTGTCAAAAAGAAAGATGGATCGGTGAGGGTGTGCTTAGATGCGCGGTTCCTTAATTCGAGGATGTGCAAGGACCATGCGATGCCACCAAGACCGGATGAATTATTGAACAAAATCGGGAAGTATCAGATTATGAGTAGTCTAGATATGACTGCCAGTTATTGGCAGATTCCTATAAAACCAGCACATAGGTGTTATACTGGATTTATGTTTGGAAATTTCACTTATTTTTTTAAAGTTTTGCCATTTGGCTTAGCTACATCAGTAGCGTCGTTCGTGTGTGGACTAAAAAAAATTTTAGGTCCAGAAGTAGAAACATTCACTTTAATGTACGTGGATGATTTATTGGTTGTCTCGCCCAGCCCTGGAGAACATATTATTCATTTACGGAAAATTTTGGATAAATTTAAAAAAGCCAATTTGACTATAAAATTGCGTAAATCGAAGTTTGCGGAAAGCGAAATTAGTTTTCTGGGACATATTATCAACTCGGAGGGAGTAAAAATGGACCCAAATAGAGTACGGGCTATTCGCGAGTTCCCTCGCCCACGGAATATAAAGGAATTACGAGGATTTTTGGGTTTGATAAATTATTGTCGGCGTTTCTGTAATGGTTTTTCTGAATTGACATTACCATTGGTTAAATTATTGAGAAAGTCGGTTAAGTGGGAATGGAAAAATGACGAGGAAAGGGCTTTTCAACACATCAAGGAGGCCTTTTTGAAATCAAAAATGGTTATTCATGCTGATTTTACGAAGACATTTTTTTTACAATGTGACAGTTCTGATTTTGCTGTAGGGGCGTATTTGTACCAACTGAAAGAACTTTCAGCGGAGCAACAAATAATAGCTTTCACAAGTAGAATGCTGCAAGGTAGCGAACTACGATATACGGTAACAGAAAAAGAGCTATTGGCTCTAGTATATGCCCTTGACCAGTGGCGAACTCTAATTTTAGGGTATCAAATAACGGTATTAACCGACCATAAAGCTTTAATATTTTTAATGAGTACACGAATGCGAAGTGCTAGGTTAACTCGTTGGGTACTATTTATCCAAGAGTATGATTTGACCATACAACATTGTCCGGGCAAAGAAAATATTGTGGCTGATATTTTATCACGTAATCCTATAGCGTCCAATAAAAAACCAACTCCTGATGTTCTATCTGGGGTTGAGATGTCTATGTTGCAATTATCAAATGAATTTAAACTGGTTGAAGAAAACTTCAAAACTATCACAGAAGACCAGTTATTGGATGAAAAGATTGCCAATAGGATCGCTATTATTCAAAATAACACTGATATATCGGTAGCAAAAAGAAATCAAGTCTTAAAATGGTATGTTTATCATAAAGCTGTTCTTTTTAAACGCGGGGATTCTTCTAATCCGGGATACAAATTATGCGTCCCAGCTTCCCAAATCAAAGATTTAGTTATGCAGCAGCATGCAGACAGTGGCCATTTTGGTATCAATAAAACATATCAATTGATGAGAGAAAAATTTTACTGGCCGAAAATGAAACGCCAAATACGGAAAATAGTGGGGTCTTGCGATCTGTGTCAGAAGACGAAGTTAGGACCAACATCTCGAGGTGCCATGCACTCGGTTGTAGTGGAAAGACCAGGTGATCTTGTCTGTCTCGATCTGATAGGACCGTTACCGTCATCTCGAGCAGGGGTCACCCAACTGTTAGTGGTAGTGGACGCGTTTTCAAAGTATAGCGTCTTATACTCTCTAAGACGGGCGACCGCAGAAACTATATTAAAAAAATTGAAGGATCATTATTTTGTAAAGGTTCAGATACCTAAGAGTATTTTAACGGATAATGGATCTCAGTTTCGATCCCATATATGGACGTCATTTCTTACAGAGAATGGTGTTGCGGTTAAACATACTAGCGTTTATTTTCCACAAGGAAATTTGACGGAGCGTGTGAATCGAGAAGTGGGTAGGCTGTTGAGGGCATTCTGTTCACAAAAACATACAAAGTGGGCATATGTTCTCCCAGATGTAGAACATTGTATCAATAATGTGATTCATGATTCTACGGGGTACACCCCCAATTACTTGCAGTTCGGACGCGTCGAACCCAACAATATTTGTAAAATTCTGTCTTTCCCCTTGGATGAAAAACGAGTGTCTCCGCCTCTGGAGCAAATATGGACACTAGCCGCAGCAAGAATGAAGTCTAAAGCTCGAAAGAGACAAGAAAAACATCTTAAGACTACTAAAGTTGTCCTTTTGAAACCTGGCGATGCCGTGTTAGTTAAAACGCATGCCTTATCATCTTTAGAGGAAAAGAAAATTCGCAAATTCTTTGCACTTTTCGAGGGTCCTTACTATGTTTCAAAGGTAGTAGCTCCGAACTCATATGAGATATCGGATAAAGAAGGTAATGGTCATGGTATACAAAATATTGTAAATCTTCGGGTATACCGTGATGCAACTGCAATATCGGTACTATAAGATGTTATAATATATATATTTATATATATAAAGAAAAAAGTTGTTAGAAGTAGTTCATTGATATGTATATTTAATTATCGCTTTTTCAAGTTCAAATTAAATAGGGGGGTAGTGTAGTGCGCCCGGAAATCCATCGTGGAGTTCGGACATAATTGGGAAGTAGCAACCCTGCTCGGTCGAAGTAGATCGATGCTAGGAGGACAAAGTGGCAGTGGTTCGCTAATCGGCGACTGTGATTGTTGTGTTTGTTGATAGTAAAGATTTGTTGTATTATTGTGAAATCAATCATTTTGATTAAGTCGTATCAGTGGTGTATGGATTACATTTATATTTCAATAGAAATCTCAAGATTCAAGTGTTTCATTTTTATCAATGTGCTGGCCCACCCCGACGAACCACGAGATAAGAGTGAACGTTGCACCGTTTTTCTCAAAGATTTTCTGAAAGTGAATCTTCAGAAAGTAGAGCACCCAGAAGATTCCATTTAGACTCATCCAAAATCCTTACGCCAGGAGCCAATTTCAAAATGATGGATTCGGAAATATTATTCGAAGATGAAAGGATAATCAATTCGCATTTTTAAAAATTTAGTTCAAGATGTTTTGAATAATCAATGATTTATTCTAAATCCTTTGAAACACTCTTTTCATCGCCAGCGATTGAGCCATCGTCCAAATACCAACAATTAAATTCGAATTATAAGCTTTTGTTGAGTTCGTTGATGGTCAGGCAAAAAAGAGCAGAACCTAAGGGATCTCCTTGTTGAACACCTCTCTCAGACAGAATCAGATGTTTACCAACACTCAAATAGGAAGCTGATTTACAACACTGAATTAAGAAGGGATATAATCCTGGAAACTAATCTTCAACCTTACGAAGCATGATGTCTCTATCAATCATGTTGAAGGCATTTTTGAATAACAATTTAATAAAAAATAAAAATAAAAGTTGAGATATTCCAAACCAAGTTACTTCACGACGTTTCGATCGTTAGTATCCACAATCGTATAGAGGGAATTGGCCATTTTTCTCTTGATAATGGGTTTCCATATGTTGCGTATCTCGAAGCTAGCTGGGCTGAATACATTGTTGGACAGCATGTATACGGCTTCTTTGAATTTCCAGTGTTCCTCCCTGTGGATTATTCCAGCTTGGAACCAATCGATGTTATGTTGATGGGTCGAAACATGCTCTGCTTTTCCTGATTTGCTGGTGTCTCCTCGCTGTGTGCGTTTCTTGTGCTCGGCAATGCAAACATTCACTGACTTCTTAGTTTTATCAGAGTTTCACCCATGCTATTGAAGAAGCTTATAAGAAACCCCGTGTCTGATTGAGATACGTTGACGACACTTCATAATATGAAATCATGGGAATACTGAACTAGACGCCTTCCTTAAACACATCAACAGCGTAGAAGCGGAGAAGGAAGTCCACAACGAATTTATATTTTCAGAAGTATCGGTGAAGAGAACCGACACTAAGTGGGAAACATCTATATACCGATAACCTACTCATACGGGACAGTATCTGAACCACGAATTCAACCACCATCAATAGACAAAAAGCAGAATCATCAAGACTCTATTAGACCGTACTTTCGGAATCTGTAACACGAAGGAAGGTCTCGAGAAGGAACTAGACATCATCAAAAATGATCTTCAACGAAATGGATACTAAAAGCAATGGTTGAACAGACTTTGGCTAAAAGACAGCTGGAGCCTCGCAAGGAAGAGAAAACATCACCGCCAGTGGAAGGAAAACTTAAGAAGAATTGGATCTAAGAACAACATCAGAACCTGCTTCAGATCCGGAAACACAATCCGTAGCAGCCTCACGAAAATCAGACCACCAAACGCGGACTGAAATTCCAAGAATTTCATTTACCGGATACCCTGTGAGTGCGGAAAATCCTATATCGGTGAAACTAAGAGGCCATTGAATGTTCGCATTGCCGAGCACAAGAAACACACACAGCGAGGGGAAACCAGCAAATCAGGAATAGCAGAGCATATTTGGACACATCAACATAACATTGAGTGGTCCCAAGCTAAGATCATACACAGAGAGAAACATTGTTTTAGGAGGGAATTCAAAGAAGCCGCATACATGTTGTCCAACAATGTAATCAACCAAGCTAGCGTTGAGATAAGCAACATGTAGACGCCCTTAATCAAGCGAAAAATTGCCAACTCTCGCCAAACGGTCATCTCCCACTAAACCGGTCATGCGGAAAAAACAAAGCGGAGATAAGTACTCGAATGACCTAAAGTCATCTCTCGGAGGAATTAGTCCGGTCATCACCCTAAGATGAATATGGATATTAACAATCGAAACGTCGCGGAGTAACTTGGCCTGGAATTTATTAACTTTTTATTTTTTTTCAATTGTTCTATTTTTACTTGTATTTTGTTTCACTATTATTCCATTTCAGGTTTTTTTTTTGCTTAATATAATTGTTATTTTCAGCTATTCCTTTTTGATTCTTCTTATTAGTTCTTTCAGGGATCTCAAATCATTTTATATAATATCAGACAATGGAATTCCGAATTAATGAAATTCATCAATTGACCAATCCAGTGGCCAGCTAGAGTTGACGCCTTTAAACTTCTACATATGGGGTTACCATATGGTCGGTCGGTAGCCAAGCGGTTCGGCGTGGGTGCTTTGTTCACTCACTCGAATTGACTGCCGTGTTGGTCGGTGGTTCAAGCCCTAGTCTGAACGATCGATCTTCACTTGCTATCGTCCAACCCGTGTTAGGAATCACACGTTTAACAGGTAAGACCTCGTTAGTCCTTAGCTCGCACAAGTTTCCACTTCTGAGGGTTGTCGTTCGTAGAGGTGCGACAGCTGGTTAACGGAAAAACAGATTTTAAAACAGATATGGGGTTACCTGAAGGAAAGATATATCCAAGGCCGTCGACAATCCTATAAGTACTAAGGAACAGAATAAGAGATGCTATTTCCACAATTTCAAAACATCATTCAATAAACTTGCTCACTGAAAATATTTCAAAAATTAAAACATACCAACAGCAAAAAAGTTAGTGTGTAGGATTTACAATTTCATCCTCCCTGTTATTTATTTAATCTATCTCAGCTTATTATGAAAAAGTTATTGTTGAAAAATAGAAATATCTCAAAAGTGTCATTTTGTTTAATCGATTCATACTGGGGTGATTCTTTGACTTTTTGTGATACAAGAGGCACACTTCGATGTTGGACTTGAGAAAATTTCAGTTCTTATTAGAAATTTTGAGGTGAATGAAAAAATGGCATTGAAAGTACGTGAGCAAGTGGCTCTTCTTTTAAAAATCACGCAAACGTTTGTTTCTTCCTCCATCGAGTCGTTTAACAATATTTCTCTATAAGACATCTATAAGCGAAGTTCATTCAGTCATATATTCATACAGTGATAACAGAGACCATATCTGTTGCATACCTGGAGATTATATCATTTTCAGAATACTCATTTCTTCCTCTAATATATATGTAATTTTGATGAACACTATATTTATGGTTCAAGTACAATGTCGCTTTCTCGTGCTATTCCTATTCAATAACTCTAACCATACGTAACTCACACAATAGGCCTCGGGAAACTTGAGGAGATATGACGGATGTACTGGCTTCATTCATGAGGCATCTTCCCTTTCATTCCGTTTGTATTTGTGTATGGCTTTCGTGGTATCATAGAGTTCATGTTCATTATAATGCTACGTTCGACTTGAACAATACGTAGACGTCGCGTCGTGGCAGGTATACATGTTAAGTAGAACGAATATAATCCAACAACCCCCAGAATTGTTTTGAAAGAGAGGATTGACTTCCACGATGTCATTATTCCAGGAGAAATCAACATGTGTGCCAAGTGTATTGGAAATTATTATTATTCGTAACGTTTCCAGGGTATTAGAAAAGTGTAATTCAACAAAGAGTATTTTCAGGAAAATTAGGTTTTGTGAAGGAACTTTCTGACGTTTTACTTCTGTATCATTAATTTGAAGGTCTTGAAATTTCGGATAAGGGAAGATCAACATCAATAAAAACCAGTCACAAAACTAATTGAATCATGTATAGGAGTTTCTTTCAGATGCAAATTGGAAGAAACAAATTTCATCGGGAACAACTATTATCAAAGATGAACTGCTCATATGTAGTACGTCCTATAAACATACTAGGACGTACGTACTGAGGACATTCGAAAGAACATCATAAAGGAAACGTACGGATTAGGCCAATGTACGTTTCGTGGCCGTTATGTACAGTTTCCACGAAAAGGACGTCGTCGGTACTTTCATATTCAGTTCACTCCGTACCCAAAATTACCGTTTAATGTGTATTTGAATATAGGAAGAATACTTTCGCATTCGCACTTTTGAATCAAATGATAATTTCCTTACCGTTTCGTTGTAAAACATGTGTCAGTTTCTAGAATAATGACTGACCCAGTAATAAAAACTCCGTTAATATAATTATCATTATTATTAGAATTGAACATAGAATTGTTAGATGAAACTGGAGATTTGTTTTCTGAATTCATCAATATTTTTCCAATGAAACTTTCCCCAAGGGTATAGTAGAATTTTCAAATTCAGAAAGTTTTTTCCCCAGAATTTCTGAAATATTGATTTTTTTTTCATTTCATTGTATGGAGCATTATATAGCCCTATCCACAAAAATTACTGTTCATCAGTAAAGTATCGTAGATAATAATTTGACCTATCAGGAAAAGATACTTGGAATTGTTGAGTAACTAATTTCGAAGTTTTGGAGACTGAAATCTGCGTAAGTTTTTAGAATTGAAATGAAATCCAATGCATCTTTCATATTTTTCCTTTATTTCAATGAGAACATCTATTATTTCTGATTTTTTTTCATGAAAATCTGGAAAAACATAATGTTATATTTCAAGGAAAAAACACGAACACAACAACCCTACAGAAGACTTTGCGAAAGTGGCGATTCACATTGGATTTAAATCGCTTTGGATTGAATCCATTTGAGAAAACATTTTCAGAAAGTTCATTCCACATGAAAGCAGTTCTCAGAGTTATTGAACAGTGAAGTTCGTGGTGAACTGCTTTGAACCTCAAAACGATGAGCAGCCACAGTCCGTCGAGTATGGCTCTTTTCTTGATGGATAAGCTTATGGCGGAGGTCCATACATGATCACAATACTTCAAGGAAGGTCTGATCTGACCTTTTTAAAGCATCAAAAGTAGCTGAGGTGTGTACAGTTTTCTGGTTCGAAACAGTGTTTCAAGCTCTTGATTGTGACATGACATGATTGTGTCAAGACATATTGGTGTCCATTTTAATCCCCAACAAACTCATCGAAGCAGAAAGCGGAATTGTCTGTCCTGACATTATTATATGAGGTTAGGAAACATTTACCTTTGTGGAGAAAACCAATGTCTGGATTTTTGTGGCATTGAATTGAACCTGGGTACTTTCACCCTAGGTTGAAATCGCCTCTAGATTCTCATTAAGATATGCAACCTCTTGCTGCCGGTGAAGTGGTGTATCCACAGCCAATGTCCTGGAATCCAAATGGATTATTGGATTCTTGTTTTTTTTTCCAATGAGTCGTTGATTTATAATGAAAAGATGCTCGAAGGCAATGTAGCTCCTTGGGGAACACCAGCGTTAATGGTAAATATATTCAAGAGATGCCCATTAATAGCCACTTGCAGGAAACGTTCTTTTTAGGAAAATGGAGAGCCACACACAAAAATGATCCGACCAGCCATAGCACCAAACCCTCATGCCACACACACTCAAAGACCAAATACTTCAGAAATATCAAGCGCGACAGCTCTCGACTCTTCATGTTTCTCGATTGCATCATTTCAAATATGTGTGTCATGCTATAGAAGCTCGCCTTTTGATCTTTGTTTTCGAAAGCCCAATATTTTGAATACTTTCAAATATTCAAGAATATGGTGATGAGATTTTTGATATCACTGATCTGTAGTTATTTGGAACACGTTTTTTGCTGTTTTTGGGAATGAGCTGAACGCGAGCAATATTCCAAAAAGGAAGGAAGACCCTATCCTTGTGAGACAGATTGAAAAGTCTGCAAAATGCTGATGCGAGTTCATTGGCGCACTTTTTAAGTAAGACGACGGGCACTCCACCGAGGCCAGACGCCTTGTTGATATAAAGCAGTTTCAAAATTAGTCTGACTAGACGTTGTCGGAAGGTAATTTCCGGTATTGTGGATTCTAGTGTGAGAAAAGCAGGTGTTACCTTTTCCAGAAAATCGGATGTGAAGTGTGACGCAAATAGTGTAACTAGTTCAGATACTATACTTTCTAGGAGTTTCTTATATATTCGATCGGTTTAGGGTTTCTCCAGACCCTAATAAAATCTATATTCACAGGAATGGACAAGATACCTAGAGTTGATAGATGGTGGTTACAAATTCGATAGTTAGATATTGAAGATGTTTATGTACCTGGATCAAAGGCAAAGCACGTTGTTGCATTTAGCCGCGTCCCGGTTGAGGGTTACGTTGATGGATGACAAAGGATGACAAAGGATGACAAAGTACTCCATGAACATTGAGAAGGATCATAGACTTTTGCATGGTGAAGAATAATGGTCACCACCACAATGCGGAATGGATAGGTTGGAAAATAGAATGAAACTATAGTACACTGTCTAGCAGATGGATAAGATGGATGATGAGATTGGTCATCGGGAACGTATTCGTGTGCCATGTTGGACCGTCGCGAACGTGTCTCTGTGCCATGTTGGGCCGTCGTGAACGTGTCCATATGTCGTGTTGGGCCGTCGGGAACGTGACCCTGTGTCATGTTGGGCTGTCGGGAACGTCTAACTGTGGCATATGATGGTGAAAAAACTTTTAGTCTCGAAGCTATAGTACTCACTAGAAGGAATGGGATCTCTAAGAAAAAAAGTGGAGTTTTGGTTCCTTCGAACAAACGATGTAATTAATCAGAACAATTCTTTTTGATTTCAATTAAAATATAGCAGCCATCATCTGTTCAGGCCGAGTGTGAATGGCAACGATGGAGGCAAATAATGGCTGTGGATAGAAATTCGAAGAGACATTTCTTCTAATAGTTTGAGTATTCTTGTGTTGTGTAGGGTATTAGTGGTAGCAATAGGAAAATAGAAATGATTATTCAATCATTAATGTTTGTTCCTCGAAGTGGACTTGGTTAAATGAAATGATCCAGTCAGTTGCTGTTTGAAAAATTTATTGAAATATAGGAGTGTCACAGTGGAAGTTCAGTGTATTATTTTTGAACAACTAATCAATACAGTTTATTTGTATAATTTCCACTATAAGTGTTTTACAACTGGATCTTAGGTTAATTTACTAACAGGAAAGCTATAGAACAACTAGTTCCACGTCGAACGAACTAATACTGCTAGTCATTACTGTATTATTATGAATCGGCCAAAATAAATCCAGGAAGACAGAAATAAATCCAATATCAGAACACTTTCTGGAAACGTTCCCGAATACCAAGAAGGTGACCATGTCTCCGTTGAAGAGTCACAAATATCATATAGATTCGAAACAACTTCAATGAATTGTTTTAAATGATTGAAATTGAACCCTTTGAGTAGAAAAAGACTTTCTAGACAACGAGTTACAATTCTAGAACATCTTATTATTGGTGAAGGAAACTTTTTACATCAATAACTGCAAACTTGAATGCATCTGATGTGGAATATTTCACAGATTGCATGAATGGAATTAGTCAAAGCAAACGTCAAATTCACCATCAGTTGAAAAAATAATTTATGCAATCACCTCAGCAATCAAACTTTCGACCAATCGGAAAATTACAACCGGCGAAGTTCAACCAAGATGAAAAATATATGAGAATTTTGCATAGGAATGTGAAGATTTAATACGATATTGTAATATATAGATAATGTGTCATTTCTGAAAATTTCCATTGAAAACGTTATCAATTCAATCACCTTCAGTCGATTGAAGATAATTTCTTGATTCATTCGTAATTCAGTCACTTCAAAAAGTCTCACAAATAATGTAGGGAAATCATATTGGGAATATTCACTTATACTCGGTATTTATGCAATTGTTGTTCTCTGGGGAAATCATATGGGAGCTACGAATATTTTTTAGATTCAAAAAAGAGATGTTCGAATCATCAGTCACGCTAATTATAGAGAACATTGCCAATATACTTTTATAAAATTTAAGATAATGCCATTATCTACATTATACATATATGCAGTTACAGTTCAAATTAACAAAAAATTGAGTTCCTTGATCAGAGAGTCTGATGTACACAGTTATAAAGGTACGTTTATACTAGAGATTTATATCATTATAGATATCTCAGGTATCGAGAAATAAATTTCCTTGCAAGTTTTCACTACGACATAAGTGTCACGCAATAAAATACCTGATACCTCTAGTTGAGAGGAAATTCTGATATAAATTGCTGTTCTGTTTAGACACATAGAGAATTAAGATCTCTCGACACTTTTTCTGTCCGTGTACCGTAATGAATTATCATTTACATGAAGATGACAAAGCATCCATCCAAACCTGTCGCGTGACATACATGCAGAAATGAACTGATCTCCGAGTTCAATTCTGCATGACCAAAAATCTCTATAGCTAGGCATTTTTTTGACACTCATCAAAAGATTCATGCCCAAAAAAACATTTCATTTCTTCAATTGTTGTTGGAGTATTGTTTTTATTGTGCTTTTGTACTGCGTATAAATTTGTTTGGAAAACAAGGGTATTGAACAAATTTTCACTGAACAAATACAAAAAAAATCCAACGGAGTATCCAAACAATCAGAGACAGTTGTTCCGACGATTTCTGCAAAAGGAAGGGGAGATGTGGCATTATACTTGGGTTTGTGGTCCAATTCACTTAATTTCGACCAACGAAGGATATGAGGGGTAAATCATCTTCATGAAACCTTATAGTACAATAAATATACCAGGCTCAGTAAGAATTTATAAAACTATAGGCTTTCGAGGGCACGCCGAATGGTGGAAAATGTTTTCGGCATAGTATCAAGCGTTTTCCGTGTTTTACGAAAGCCTATCCTTCTTAAGCCCGAAAGAACGAATTCTGTAATATTAGCTGTATGTAGATTACATAATTTTTTGATGACAAAAAAATCTTCAAGAAAATTTTATGCAACAGATAATGTATTTGACAGAGAAGATGGTAATGGTGAAATTGTACCCGGTAGGAGAATTGAGGGACTTCCAGATGATAATTTGCTACCCCTTCTCCAACAGGGATCTAATAATTACTGTAATATTGCAAAGAAAATTCGAGATGAGTTTAGAGATTATTTAAATTCACCAGACGGAGAAGTACAAGCAATTAAATCGGTCACTTCTGCATATGTCCATTCTTTTTATTATTGAACATTTTACCTATTCGTAAACACTCTTTTAACAACGTAAAAACATCACAAAAGTATCCCGAGAGACTGCTAAAAAGTAGACGGCCAGCCAACTCCTGCGAGATCTATCAGAAACTAGTTGAGACTTGTCTCAACGTTGTTTACATTTACGACATTTTGTCTCGATCATTTTCTGTCGGCTATTAGAATAAATCTCGACTAGCTTCTATCACCAAGGTTTACATTTGATATACTTTATTGCAGAGAGAAATGTAATGAACTAAATCTCTAGTATAAACGTACCTTAACACACCTAAAATACCAGGATTTCTATGCATCTTATAATTGACGTTTTTCAAACTCTGAATTGTCAGCTCTCAAATGAAATTTATCACAGATTCACGATTCGTCTTATCTTGGAAAAATCAAGGTAAAGGGTCATCTCATTTTCTTGTGTCGATTCGCAATAAAACATGTCAGCAGTGAAAAAGTATTGTGACACGCAGCAATTCACCTTAAGAATTCCAGAGGGAGACTGATTTGGGGATGATTTCCGGTATTTCTGAGGCTGACACAGAAAGAAGACAAGTGGTCGGTCATGATAGGCATTACTTCAACTAATCCCCAGAGGAGCCGTTCGTAGGTCATCCTTGTTCCACGGATATTGCAATTGGAGTTACGAGTCCCACGGTGCACTTTATAGCGGAATCGTGAAATATTGTAGAGGAGAGAAATTATGTTCCGGCATTGTATGCGGGACAAAAATAACATCTGTGATTCGAATCAGGGCAAGTACTTATTTCTTCATTTCCCGAGGAATTGGAGAGAAAGGATCCGTTGATGTAGATCTGTAATTTTTTCAAATAGTAATTTTTCACATGTCCTACTAATATATGTTGTATCTTTACAACTACAACACTTCCTGGAAGACTGATTTTGACGCTTCATTGTTAAACACTCAGGCCTATAATGGAAGTACACAAGAATATGAATACAAAAAATTATGAATTCGAATTTTATTTAAACCTTATCCACTTTATTCATTTTGCTTTATCTGATGCTACATTCATTTCGAAATCCGTTCAAGAAGAGAATATTAAGAGTATACTAAAGTTCCATAATAGTAGGTACTGAATTCTCAGAAATTTTATTTCGTTTAAACGAAAACATTGTTGATTCACATTGTGCATCAATTTTCACAGACATACGAAAACACTGTTGAGAGCAAAACCTTTACGAAAAATCTGATTTTATTGATCATTTTTTGAATTCTTCGATATTTTGATTTCGTTCATTTTCCTGAAATGATTATATTTCATTTTGGATTCAGAACGTGGCTTTAACTTTCAAATTTTGAAATATTTTCGGTCCATTTTCTGAAACAAAACATTTTCAGACGGCCGAAATTACATCCTTCATGAGTGAGATTTACAGTTTACAAAACCGTAGTACGTTTTTTGCTACACAACAGCTTCTTTGGGCGTTGTTCAATAAGAACTGAAGGTGCTGTTATAGTGAATGGACAGATTTTCATCAATTATCGGACAATTTCATCAGAAACGAATCTGAATTCCTGAAAATGAGAGATGTACAAATGGATAAATTAGACGAACATGCTTCTTCTTTCATAGGATTTTTTTGTACAATGACCTCACAATGTTAATTGGAATTGAAAACTTTGTCTATAATTTTCATAGGCGTTTCGAATATACATATTTTCAAAACTATCGAATCATAGAAAATTATAGAGATAAATACTTCACGAACATTTAAAATGTACACTGTAACATACTTCTTTGAGTGAGATAAATGTCTGGAAAACAGTGTATTGAGGTAAATTGTATTAAATCCTGAAAATCCATATTGTATTGTAGAAACGTTATACGAAATGATATAAAGTATTACGAAAGTGTTCATGTATACTTTTCTAGTCATGTATTGAGAGAAGTATGAGTTGTCTTAGATCAGAAAGCGATCAGGAAAAATGAAGATGTAGAAATGATTCTCGAAATTTAATTTTTGAAAATAAAGTTCACTTTCTTATTAGTCAGCTTGAAGACTGGCAGTAAACAAATCTAAAGAAATGAACTTCAAACGTTCAAGCCATTCTCGAATATACCTCCACAGTAGGTTGAATGGATTGACGCCTATCAGAAAACAACTACTCTCCTGGCTAATCCCACGTTTCACATCTAGATTCCATAGAACAGTCATCCAACTGATATATTTCATAACTAACATCTCGTATCTTATAAGAAATGTTTAAAATCAATTCACTAAAATCCATATTCACTCATACGAAAACCTTCAACATATATCAGAATTGAAAAAACACCTATAACAAAATAATTTTTTGTGGCTGACATTGGTGAGACATCGAAGCTATAGTTGATGACAATGCTCTATGAAGAATATGTCTCATTTATTCCTAAGGTGGAAATGTAAAAACATGTTTGCTTTCATTTTTGCGGCACGATGCGAGTTGATTGAAACAAAAATCAAAGAGCTATTTGAAACTCCTACAGTTAAATTGTGTAAATTTCTGATGGACAACTTTGACACTGCCAATTATGCACTGATGAATGTTGATCAAATATAATGATGTGATTACCCATGAACTTTGAATCGATTCATTCGTTCGAAAAAATTGAAATGATTATAGAACACTTCTCCTAGCTTCACTCCTAACTTTTCTACTCAATAATGGAAAGAAACTCGTCCATTTTCACTCACTTCTTCAAAATTTCAAAAGTCACTGTAACAATTTACACAAATACCAATCAAATATCAATGATCAAATTAAATTTTGAATGCATTGAAGCAATCATTTTTTCCATAAAAATATCGTATACACTTTGTCAAAGATAAGAATGAAGAGTATTGGGATATCAGAAACGGTAAGTGATACAGGGTCGATTCAATCAGAGAAAAGTAGCTCATTTATTTGTCTTGTGATATGCCATTTAAAAAGTTTAAATATTCCAAGTAGTTTTGGAGATATCCGAGAAAAACCGAAATTTGAGAATTTCGTTTTTATTTTCTCCTAGCTTTATTTTCAAAGAAAATGTAAAACGAATAGCACTTTGCCAAGGCCACCTTTCAAGCACTACAATATAACGTAAGCAGAATTTTTCTGCGACGTTTCGTCTTTTATAAAACATTGTATTTTTATGTGGGCCGAAACTAAAGTATACCCTGTATACGACTCCATTTTTCATTGTGAATTCAGCAACGTATCACACAATCTGATTTCATAACCATATCTCGCGCAAAATGAAAAGTGATTACTTAACCTGCTTTTCTTCAATTTCAAATAGTACCTACGCGCTGGAAAAATGTCATATTTTGATACATGAAGTAAATGGATTATTGTCATTCATAATGAATTTCAACTCACCACTTGCCGGAATTTTCGCGTTGTTGAATACAAAGATTAGTCGCGATATAAAATTTCAGTTTATAAAATGTAATTGTAATGTAATAAGGAGATAATATGTGTTATAGGAAATAAACAAAAACTTATAAGTGATCAAATAACTCGCCGTTATTTTCCAAGCACATCTACACTCGTCCTACAGACGAATTCAAAATTTGAGTTAACATATCCGGAACAATATTGTATGAAGTAACAAATCATAGCAAATCTTCTTCATTTTCAAAATTTTGAGAGAACACTTGATTCCTGATATATCCACAAAGGAAAAAGTCTAGTGGAGTTAGGTCGGGGGACCATGCAGGCCAGGATGTACCATTATAAGTACCAATCCACTGTCCTGGGAAGCGACGGATCAAATAATCACAAACAATTCTGGCGTTATGTGCTGTAATACCATCTTGTTGAAACCAAGAGCTGTGAGTAAGCGCAACAAGGCAAATTATCTAGAGCGTCTTCCAAATCATTTACTAACAAATGTATATACTGCTCTTTCGTTAAATTGTTTTGGTAGATGAAATGCCCAATTACATTCGCACCGAGAATCCCAACCCACATGTTAAAATCGAAACGATGTTGATGTCTGGACACATTGTGTACTCGCGGATTTTTTTGTGACCAATAATGAACATTCCGCCTCTATAAAATGCCATTGTTGGTGATCTTAGTTTCATCAGACCAAATTATTTTGAAAGGGAAATTTTAATCGTCTTGGCGTTTTCTTATGAACCTACCATTCAAAAATGGTTGTTCGCCTTGTATCGTCACCTGGTCTGAGTCCATGACAAATCCTAAATTTATATGGATGATATTTATGTTTTCTTAAAATGAAGTGAGCGTTGGATTTGGCTACTCCAGTATTATGTTCAATGGTGCGAGTGGATATCTCAGAATTTTCAGCAACGGCCTATAACACATCACGCTGACTTTCGTCATTGCTTTTGTCGAGAAACCACAGGTTTTTTAAATGATCCGTATTCTTTCAAATTGAAAACGAAATGTATAAATACTGATTTAATGGGTTGTCGCTTCTCAAGATACTTATTAGAGTACGCACGTTCAGCATCAACACATCACATTTGGCACCAAATATAACATGACAACATATCAAATTTCTCAGTATTCGAAAAGCTGCCGTTTTCCATTTTTAATACAAATCAGGTAGATAACGAGATGTAAAAGAAGAAACTGTAATATGTCAAAAATTCTACCAAACAACAGTATTATTATGACATCAATCAATCTAACAAACATGTATTTTCTTTCACAATCACATTAGACAAAAAAAACATAACATTAAGTTATGTCATTCTTTCCAGCGCTTACTACCTAAAATTGAAGAGGTTAAGAATCAATTGGTGATTACTTAACCTCTGATGAAAAATGGAGTCGTATACAGGGTATACTTCAGTTTCGGCCCATATAAAAATGAAAAGCTGATGATGTTTTCTAAAAGACAAAACGACGCAGAAAAATTCAGCTTACATTATCGTATAGTCCTTAAAAAGTGGACATTTGAGAATAAAGCTAGGAGAACATCAAAACGAAATAATCAAATTTCAGCTTTTCTCGGATATCTCCAAAACTACTAGAAATATTGAAACTTTCTAAACGGCATATTATTAGGCACGTGAATGCGCTATTTTCTCTGATTCAATCGACTCCATATCACGTACCGTTTCCGATATCCCCGTGCTACTTATTCTTATCTTGGACACAGTGTATATTCTGACAACGAAGACCGATGTTTAACATTAAAAATATCAAATGAGCAATAACTTATTGTAATTTTTGGAAATTATTCGTTGAAATTTCAATTTCTTAAAGTTTGTGAAAGACTGAAATATTCGAGAAAAATCACAAATGCTTTGAATTGCAAAATAACAGGATTTTCTAAAATTTTAAGTTTCAAGAGTACTGAGGAGAAAATTTTGTAGAAACTGACAGTCAAATCTCACGACACGAGACTTTTATTGTTGACTTTGCAAGTACTTACAAAGTCAAGCATAAAACGAAGACAAATTTATACCTGATCGTGATTCGTAAATCAATAGCCGGTAAGTGTCCTGAGTTTTTTATTGCCCATTTCTATGTATGAACCGAAGTATTGGTTTCAGGGGATGGTTGAAATCAATGATTCCCCGTGCAGTAAATGTCACAAAGTCGAGGTTTATTTATGTGTTTGCTCCTTCAGAGTAACTCTTAGCTTATGGAAGGAACTGATTGATGGTTTCACTTTTATCGACTGTTCATGCCATAAAACGTTAAGATTTACATATTTATGCTGACGCAGGGTGTTGTTCTATCCCAATGCCTGCCTTATACATCATGTGAATCGTTTCAGATATATTCAAAGAAATATTCACAGAAGGTTGACATTTCTACAACTTTTCTATCTCTCTTGGAGAAAATATTGTTTTTCTGGATACATTCATCGATAATCCTGACTTTTTTTATGATTCTTGCATTGTCACACATATTTTCATATTCTGAGAACTGTAATTGAGATTATGATAAATATATATTCGATTCAATTCATATCAAATCATCTAGAGGAATAATTTGTTCAGACCAGTCTCAATTCCCTTCACTGTAGGTTAATGGACTGGCACCTATCAGAAAACAACTACTGCCCTGGCTAATACCACGAAGGGCGTTGAATTATATCCGATAGGTGTCAGTACAGGATTCTTCACTGAGGTTATTCCTGCATATGCTGTTGGTGATACAACTGCTGCAATAGTTTTTCCATTATTGGAACACACTTGCAGACCGTTTTCGGGCTGTTTGGCTATTCGTCAGTACCAGGTAGAGTCTATCATCTACATAAAGTCGATGATTTCCGACAATTGGAAATCGAATTCCTTCAGAATATCATTCCTCGAACTAGGCTGAAGCGGACAACAACCAATGGATTTGTCATCGCTCCATCTACCTGTGAACGAGGTAACCAACCACATATCCAATATTTGCTCAATTCCTGGTATAAAGAATACTTGAAGGGTGGCTTTGAATGAAATTATCTAAAGAAACAATTTATTCAGGCCAGTCTCAATTCCCTACACTGTAGGTTTAGATTGATATATTCTGGTATATTTTTTGATTATTTGACGCTGTAAATGTGATAGAATTGGTCAATACTTGATCAAAATCCATGACTTATTCACATACTATTTCATTGAGAGATTTTCAATAGACAGTTTACAAAACTGCAACACGTGTTCATTGAATGATAGACAAATCTTCAATGTCTCCGTCTCTATGGAACCAAACAGCAATGTAGCGTGTGATTTTCTGATGTGAAATAAACCTGGATGTCGTATGGATGTGGACAATGAACATAAATGGAACAGGACGAATGGAGATCCAATCATTCGAGATGGAAATCCTTATTCTCCCTTCAATGAAAATTTCTAAGAAACTTTCGTAGATAAGTCTTCTGCCATAAAATTCTGTCAATAAAAAATCCGTGAAATAAAACAGAACAGAAACTTCCATTGTCTAAATATATAAAATGATTTCAAATCCCTAAAAGAACCAATACAAATTGAAGTTGAAAATGATAGCTGAAGTAATGCTTAATATAATTATTAACCAAAAATATGAGTATATAAGCCTAATAATTGATACTTTGAGCTATTCTTTTAAATTTTCAATTTCTTTTGCTTCTTTAAGGGATTTCAAATCATTTTTTATATTACTAGACAATAGAAGATCAAATTAATGAAATTCAAAAACAATTTTGTTGTTGAAAATCCGTCTGATAATATCAGTGATAGATGAATCTAATGTAGGTACAAATAAATGGCAAAGGTCAGTTTCCATTGAAAATAAAATCCTTACTTTTTAAATGAATGGTAACATAAATCTAAATATACCAGCATACAGAGTCACTCGTTGTGGGTTTTCAGGACGTGCAGCCTCTTATGGATCTTTCAGTAAAAGAGAATCAATCTGAAAATTATTCGTTTTTAACGTTAGAATTGAACACGTAACTCACCACCTAACAGATATCTCGTCAAAGACTATTCGAAGACTGAAAACTTTTTTCAAAAAGCTTTCAACTTTTTCCTTTCTTGTCACTATCCACTACAACGCCATTTTATTCTGCAGCACAGCAGAAGCAACCGGAATTCCTTTTCCATAGGAAACATATCATTAATGGAAAAAATCAAAAATTACAGTTCTAATTTAAGTTTGGAATGGAAAGATACGAGGTGTCTAATTCCTCGAAATTCGAGCTTCTCGCAGAGAAGGTTGTGATTAACTATATAATAAATAGGAGTTTGCGAAAGTTGAAAAACACACATTAATAGCAACACAAACTAAAAAATAAACAATAATTCGAAACTAATTTGAGATTGTGTTCAACATCGATAATGAGTCCTATGGATTGATGTTACCAATGGCTTTTAATAAGTCTGAAATTAGAATGAATGTATTCACAAAAAATAAGTTTTGTTGTAAAAAAGCGTGGAAAGCTTTCAATTATATTTTTATTATGGCTCCCAACCAAGTATTTATAACAATGGATATATAGCACTCCATTAGTCACATCAAGCCATAGGACTTATTATCAATGTTGAACACAATCTTGAATTAGTTTCGAATTATTTTTTATTTTTCAGTTTGTGTTGCTATCAAAGCGTGCGGTTTTAGCTATTTTGAACTATCATTCATTTTACCCTTTTTAGTTTGAGTTGCTATTTCAAGCCAATTTGTTTTTTTTAAGCTATAATATATAATGTTTTATCTTTCAGTCTCAATATGAAATCATTCATTGTGTAGTAATGGAAAGACTCAATTTTTAGTACATCACATTATAGCATTTTTTTTGCCATGCATTATTCCATCCTTATCAAATGCTATTTCTTTCGAGGTTTAGCTTATGATTCACTTGGTCAACTTGAACCATATTCAACTTACAGTACCTAATCATGAACTAAAGCGAGTTATACTAATATTTTTATTCAAATGATAGATTTACATCATATAGATAACCGGGTGTTCATGTTTTTCATATGTGGACCGTTATATTGCTCCACCATTCTCTGAAAAGGAAAAAAGGAATCAGTGGTGTTGTAGAATTATCATTATGTTTCTTACCTACCTTTAAGATGTTATATAATTGTACTCTTATCATGTAGAGCACACAAAACTTTCATAAATGCTGTCATCTACAGATTGCACTACTAGTAGGATTCCTGTAAATCGAAAGAGACGATTTTACGTGATGTGTATTTCTATTATAAAATTGTATTTTATATTGTTACATTTACTCACCTGTTACTGAAGAGTATAAACACTTTAGTTATCATGCATTGATATATCTGTATATATTTTCATCGTAATATCTATGTATTTTCAAGCCTTGGATCGACTATTGGCGCTGGTGGTGAACTTGAGTATTTTCATCTGTCATCAGAAAATAAACAATCGGATGTCGACCTCTAACTTTCAGTCACTTGAAGGATATTTTTCTTCATGTTCCGAGAGCAGATCGGTTAATGTGTGCTGTTCTCATCATCCTTCCACACTTGGTGCGTTCGTTGTTTATTCAACACTACGAAACGTGAATCCCTAGACATGCCATCTGGCGGGTCGAAATAACTACTCTATTCTTCTAGTAGTCCTTTTGACATTAGGTAGATTTTTTTGACATTCAAAAACATCCATATATATGTATATAATAAAATTTTATATTTCCACTCAAAATCTTAACCTGTCCGAAAATAATGAAACTCAAGTTACTTTGTTTGACGTCACTGTTTCGACGTGAAAAACAGAATCAGAATGTGTGCCAGCCAGAAAGTGCGGTAGGTGGATTTTAAACAAGTTTCTTTTTAATGAGAAAAGTGTTATAAATGCACTTTTTGCAGGAAAGGAAATCATTAAATAATAACTCTGTTGAGTTCTGACAATGACTGACTATGTTTTTTATTTTAACCTTCAATAGAATGACGAGTAGACAAGTACATACAGTGGAAGGGATGAAGTGACCAGCTTTATGCAAACAAGTAGTATTGGTTGCCTAATTATATGACTCGAAGCTATTGTAATTCAACATTCTCCCTCAATACTTACGAGTCATACAATCTAATAAGTAACATTAACTCACTTCATATTCAATACGTTACATACATATTTGTGCTTCTTACTACCTAAGGACTTTGTCAACATATCAGAGACCATTTCATCAGTGGATAGATATTTTAAACAGATATCACCACTTCTGATTTTGTCACGAATGAAATGATATCGAAGCTCAATGTGCTTAGTGCGTTTATGAAAACCCTGATTTGTTGACAACTTGATAGCGCTTTGATTATCATTGTACAAGACATATGGTTTTGATATATTCAAAAACCTACAATGATCATTTTTAGAAAACAGTTCATAAATCAAAGATTTCAAGTACATACACTCTTTTGATGCTTCACAAATTCCTATATATTCAGCTTCGGTTGAGCTAAGGGCCAAGGATTTCTGTTTTTGACTTTCCCAACAAATCGGGCCATCAGCAAGAGAAAAAATATAACCATAATAAGATTTTCTATCCGTTTGGTCATTAGCCCAGTCCGAATCTACAAAACCAGTTATACAATCACCAGTTTTCCTAAAAACTATGCCTACATCCATTGTACCCTTCAAGTACTTCAGAACTCTCTTGGCAGCCAACCAATGTTCTTTAGTATGAATAATATTAAACTGACTTAAAAAGGATATAGAAAAGGCAATATCAGGGCGGGTGCATACAGCTAAATACATCAATGACCCTATTAATTGTTGATATGGAGAGTCATAATATTCTCCCTCCAACGAAAACTTCAAGTTTTGTTCCAAAGGAGTATTAACTGGCTTGCACTCTAACATTTGAAATCGTTTCAAAATTTTTAAAATGTACTGTTCTTGACTTAGCTTCAATTTATTTTCTGATCGATTTCTTTCCACCTTTATACCTAGACAATATGAAATTGGACCTAAATCTTTAATTTTGAAGTTTTTATTCAGCTCACTCTTTAATAGATTAGCTTCCTCAAAATTATTATAAAATAGAAAGAAATCATCCACATATAAAGCCACAATTACTATTGATAATTTCGAAATTTTGAAGAACAAACAAGGTTCAATTTCACACTGTTTGTAACCCATATTTATTAATACATTATAAGCATTTTCATACCATAAACGTGAGGACTGCTCAAGACCATACAGAGCCTTTTTCAACAGAGCCTTTTCAGAATTAGGTTCTTCAAAACCTTCAGGCTGGCACATATAAACATTTTCGTCTATATTGCCATGCAGAAATGCAGTTTGCACGTCTAGGTGGTCTGCTTCTAAATTTAACTCAGCAGTCATTGCAAATAAAATTCTCAAATTGCTAAATCTAATGACAGGACTGAAAGTTTCATTATAATCGACTCCTTGCTTCTGGGTGAAACCCTTGGCAACTAAGCGAGCCTTATACGTAACAATTTTACCATCTTGGTCCTTTTTAACCTTAAAAACCCACTTGTTTTTTACAATATTCCTATCATTAGGTTTATCAACCAATTCCCAAGCATTATTAAGTTTGAGAGCATTAAGTTCTGCTTTAATGGCCAACTCTCATTCACTTTTTCTGGGACTTGATAATGCTTCAGAGAGGTTTGATGGTTCTAAGTCAAAATCAGTAGACAACATTAAACTATCAGTACCTTCAGAGTCGGTGCTTTCGTTGTCTAATACAAAATCATCATAAAGTTTAGGTCTATGTGTCAACCTTTTTGGGTATCTATTACCTAACACTTCGGTTGTCGCACTTTCACAATTTTGAGCGTTATTGTCGCCCGATTCGCAATCACTAGCGACACTCTCACTTATTTGACTTGCTGCACTTTCAATTCTTTCTTCAAGACCAGTGTTCTCTTCATGTTCTGTTGGAGCAGCATCAGGTATCACCGGGACAACAGGAACATCCGGAACAGGAAGACAATTTGTTTCTTCTAAAAAGGTCACATCTCGAGCAATATGTATTCGTTTGCTGACAGGGTCCATCAGTCTGTAGCCCACACTAACCTCAGAGTAGCCAACAAAGATGAATTCCTTGGCTTTGTTGTCAAGTTTCCTCCTCTTAGCGTCAGGTACATGAGCATATGTACGGCATCCAAACAACCGAAGATGACTGAGGTCCACCTTTTTGCCAGACCAAATTTCTTCTGGTGTTTTGCCAATAATTTTCTTTGTTGGAGATCTGTTCAACAAATAAACAGCAGTATTTGCTGCTTCTGCCCATAACCGCTTCGACAAGCCACTATCGGCAAGCATAGAGCGAACCTTTTCCATTATTGACCGATTGTAGCGCTCAGCTACCCCATTTTGTTCAGGAGAATAGGGTATAGTTAGTTCATGCTTAATTCCCTTATTTTCTAGGAATTTTCTAACAACACTGTTGCAGTACTCACTTCCATTATCAGTTCGGAGCACCTTGATTTTATGATCAGTTTGGTTTTCTACAAACACACAAAATTCCTTCAATTTATCAGCCACTTCTCTCTTGGATGTCAAAAAATAACTAAACACTTTCCTCGAATGGTCATCGATGAAAGAAAGTATGTATCTAGCTCCACCCCAGGACGGCACTTCCATAGGTCCTTGCAGGTCAGAGTGAATCAACTGAAGCAATTTCTTTGCAACTCCTTTTTCTTTATTTTTGGGAAAAGGTTTTCTTGCCTGCTTTCCTTTGATACATGCTTCACACTTAGAAATTGTATCTGGTGCTTTATAATTCATACCTGTAGCAAGACCATTCTTTAGTAAATCCATGCTAAAATGGTTGAGGTGTCCCAATCTCTTGTGCCATAACATTTGTGACTCAGTAGTTGCAGCAACACAAACATTCTCGGTTGAGGTGTCTAGCCTAAAAAGCCCATTTGCGTTACTTGCTGTTGCAACTAACTTACTATCTTCACTGTCATAAATTTTACAGCCTTCGCTATCAAAGGATACTTTAAATCCTTTGTGGATCAGCGAACTCACTGATAAGAGATTAACTGACAAATCTGGAACATATTTAATATCCGATATTGAACGTTCTATGCCAAAAGGTTGTAATTTAACACATGTTTCACCTGTTCCCTTTACTACCAATTTCTTGCTGTCAGCTACAATGATTTCTTGTCCTTTATTTTTATTGGACATACCACTTAGCATTGAAATGTTTCCAGTCATGTGTGAAGTAGCCCCACTGTCAATGTACCATGCACTTTTGGATACACGTGAGCACATGTTGAAAGCTGCAAACAAGGATTTATCATCGGGCTTGTTTCGTACGGTTTTATCATCGTCACCCTTGTTTTTCGGGCATTGCCTCATAAAATGTCCCATTTGTTGACATTTAAAACACCTAATCTTTTTTTGATTGTTTACAGGTCTAGTGTTGCCACCTTTTATCGCCTTTTTGAAATCCCTATTCGCGAAAGCGACACTGCCATCTAGATTCTCAGTAGCGCTTACGTGCATGTCAAGCAGCTTCGATTTGATGGAATCTGCAGTGACGTCCACACTCGAATGTTCAATGGCGATCACCATGGGTTCAAACTTTTCCGACAGACCGGCGAGCATCAGGCTTCCAACCAACTCATCACTCAACTTGAAACCACTTCTTTCTAGTTTTTGGGAGGTGTCTATTACTTGATTCACATAATGTTCCATCGAGTCACAGTTGTCGAATCTCAACGAAATTAACTTGCGTAATAGTCCGATTTTCCTCGCAAATCCCGAATCTTCATAAAGTCTTCTTAACTTTTTGTAATTCAACAAAAAGAAGGTCCTTTTTTTGGATGGCCGGCGTGACTTCAGAGTGACGAGTCATAAGCACTTGTTTTCTTTGTGAAATGTTTCTTTTGCGATGGGGATATGCTCACACAGATTGTGATTTTAGTGTTTAGTTTGTTTCTGTTGAGAGCAAGTTCATCCTCTGAACCCGATAGGTATGTAATTTCAGTATTTAAATCTTGCAAGCTTCCCTTCGCCATTTTGCCTTTTTTTTTGTATGTTAAAATTGGTTGTAACTAAGCCTATTTCACAGGGTTTTTCCGTTGAGGCTTGATGATCTTTACTCACTATGATTTGAGGAGAAATAATCCATTCCTGGAGTTTCCTTTTTCGAGTCTAATTTCAAGAAATCCAGCACGGGTACCACGAAGCCCTGTTCAACAGCTTCCTGTTGGAATTGAACAATATCAGTACTTTCAACCGTAGCAGTATCCCAAACTCCGTAGATGTATCCCAGGTCCGATGTGTAGTTCTAATAAAGTGTTCAGGATGCAAGTTCCATTGCAAAGCAGATTCCACCAATATCAGCTGATGTGTTTGAATCTAGTATTTACTTCAGCTGGAAGTAAATTCACCAGGCACCCTGTTTGACATATCCACCATACACGTTCACCACCACCAATATACAATACACAATATACTAAGGCAGAGCTGATCCTAAGCTCTTTACAAGGTATAAAATCCTATTATTTTTATTCATCATCCATGTAATGGACAAAATATATTCGTTCATGATTATCTTGGATAGTGTCAGAGATTTTGTATATAACTCATTGTATCTTATCATCATTCTACGCCATAAACAAAAATTATTGTAGTAATGAATTATTGTTGTAGATTTTGACTTTCATTTCATAAGGCTCTGTCATACTCAATATTTTGTTTTCTGGGTTTCATAAAATCAAATTCTAGTGGCGCCTAACATTTTTTTATGCTGTCACACGATACTTAGTTCAGACTCGAACGCATGCCCAATGCCGCCAGATGAAGAGCTGCCGTTCGCTGTGTGTATACATAAGTAAAATTTATGCCACAACGTGACAATCTACTCAAAGCTATGTTGATGTGTGTCAGATTAAGTTGGAATCGCGAATGGCTCATTAAATCAGTTATGGTTCAAAGTTCAAAATAAATTTTTCCGTTTAAAGATAGTCAAAATCGAGTCCAAAAGAGTCGTTTACCATCAAATATACAAATGAAGCTAATGAAAACTTGTTAGTAATAATTGAAAAGCTTCAGTTGGGCCCGACACAAAACTTGAAGTTCGTGAGTTCAACCACAACTTCGACCAAATATTTTTCTCGACAAAAAGTATCTAGTTGAAAGATTCCTAGAAATCTCGGGGAGTTATCAACGTTACTTTCTCAGGACACGAGACTATTGACCAATGTAGTCGATGTCAGTGACACCAAAAAAAAATGCTTTCGTGAAAGCTCTTCAGAATGGGTCAACCTGATATCATACCTAATTCTGAAGAATGAATATTGCTGTCTTGGTATAGTAAGAGATTAGTAAATTTGGAATTTCTGTTTGGTTGCTTATGGCTTGATAGTTTTCAAAATGAAAAATAGACGTCTTCGTTTGGGTTATCCTGTGCATTAGCCAAAAAGCAAGCAAAATTCAGATGAAATCAATATTTCTTTGTTAACACCACAGTTCCCAGTCGACCAGTCTCAAACTCTCTGCCAAATTAAAACCAATACCATTGGGTATGATGGTTTGAATATCAAAATGATCATTTTATGCTGTCCAGTAATTCTTTCTCATTTTACCCATATATATAACGTTTTTTCTCCATATTGGAAGGGAGCTCTAATATCTCCACTATCAATAACGTCTAATCCTCGAGAAATGGAGAACTTTCGTGCAATAAGCATTTTACCCACGATGTTAGAAGTGTTGACAAAAATAATTAATCATCAGCTGACGAATTACCTGAATGAAAATTCAGTTTTACCACTGACACAATCTGGATTCATAAAACGGCACATTTGCACTACCGCCTTGCTACATTTAGTAGATTATATTCTCATAGCTTCAGATAAAGGTGTATGTACAGCCCTGATACATCTCGATTTCAGTAGGGCATTTGATATTATAAACTATTATGTACTCATGTCAATTTTCTCCAATAATTTTCTGAGGGAATGATATCAGAGTGTGACAATAGGAGCCAATCAGTAGAACTTTCTCGAATCGATGGACCAAGTCGAAAAACAAAAACCTCTGCGACCTCAATTGACCATTTATTCGTTAATTTTCCTCTCACGGGAAATGTGAATGCACTCAATAACCTTCTTCCAGATCATAGGGCAATCCGTGACTCAAGAACATCATATCAAGGACGATCATATGAAGCATGGCACACGGAAAATTTTTCAACTGAAATAAACAAAGAAAATTAGCGTAATTTATATCAGATTCAAAATATCGATGATGCTTTCACATACTTTCACAAAATATATCTATATCACTTTGAAAACACTTTGAGAAAACCAAATTGATAAGTTTTGAAAATAAGGGTTGGGTAGATTCAGAAGAAATAATTCCAAGCTCTGATTTAAAAGATTTATACAGGATATCAAAACAATTATCGTCTTGTAGAAGATACGAAAAGTTTGTATTATCAAAATAGATCAATGGAATGAAACGTGTTGTACCATAGTCAAGGAGCTAATCCTCAAAATAATATTCCTCTTTCCGTTGAGGTGGAGAGTTTATAGAAAATATTGAGACAGTGACAAATCTGTTCAACAATTTTACGAATTGCATACGTTGTAATTAAAACATTCCAAACAAAAAAATTTTGGAAAATCGGCATGGCTTCAGACAGGAAAAGTTGACATCTGCAATGAACTGTTCATATAGCGAAATAACGCGCCTTATCGATGCCGGCCTATTGGGATATTTTGTGATCTCAGCAGGGCATTCGACTGTGTGGATCATGCTATTTCAATGAAAAAGCTAGGCTATACAATATACCATTATGGTGTGAAATTATTCAAAAAACACTTGTTGTGAGATATTCACTAAATAGTTTTACAAAAACGCAATACGCAATGGCTTCTTTAGGCGTGTCTTTACTAACTATATTCTACATATACAATGCTCAATATACCTGATTTCACAATTTAAAGTTCAACATTTTAAGTACCTGAGTTTGTAATGAATATAAATTACCTGAGCTAATATCCCAGTTTCAACATTTGAGAAAATATTTAGTAACAAAGAGATATTGAATTCTGATTGATCATTCAATAAATCACTCGAATTCTTGAATCTATTGATTTCTAAACATTCTAGAAGATTGATTAAGGCTTTCGCGGCCAAGATTTTCAGTGTTACTATCTTCGTTCAGGTTTGAAGGCCGTCGTGGTTTGGAACTGTATGCTAACGTTTCGCCAGCACGAGTGGCTGGCTTATTCAGAGCTCTGATGGTTCACCGATGATGCGTGACTTCTAGTTCGTGAGCTGCATTTATGTTGACACAGGTAGCCTGCCTTTCTAGTTGGTTCGTTGTTATTGTCCGAAGTGTATTGCCTGTTACATTGCGTTGCACTGCTGCCACCTTCGCATCTTCGGCCGAAGTGTTATTTCCTGTTGTTTTCTGTATGTTTGCAAAATTCTTCCCGAACTAGCCGACTGTGGTATCCATGATCAGGTGCAAGTAGTTTCACATTTTCACATTCAAGTTGTCACCTCACAAACCACAAGAGGGGACTAAATCATCTGTCGGTAACAAATAAGACAGATGGGTATCCGCGGCTAAGCTAAACAGTGGAGACGGGAGTGGGTTAAACAACTTAGCAAATTTCAAATAGATCTTAATGGGCGCCAGGTAAATTTAATCCTCCAGATACCCTAAGTAACTCACAATATCAATAACTTACCAATTAATATTGGAAATAAAAGATAAAGATCCCCAATATGATTTATTCAGTAATCCTAACTTACATGGATTAACCAACAACGCTTCTAAGACAACAATGCAATATTCACACTACTACGCGATGTTCAAATGTCCATACAAGAGCGCGGTGTATCTAACCACGAATTCAATCAGCCATAAATTACGGTAGTAACGACGCTCAAAAAAAACTACAATACGTCGAGTAAAACTACCACGAAAATTGAGTAGGTGAAATCGTAAATACTAGTATCGGATGGTAAGACAAACTCGTTTGCGTCGCGTGAGCTCAGGCGTAGGCGCATCGGTGTCAATCAGCAATCGTGAAAGGAAGAATATACCTCAATTTCCGTTTCACAAATATCTATGTCAATCAGGTATCAATAACAAACTCTTAATCAATAAACGATAAACAAACACTATATCAACAGGTATCAATAAACATAAGGGCAACAATTATTCAAATATCTCAGTATATCACAAATATTCAATTAAATCAATTATAACTTGCGTGCTCCTTTTGGGCCACCCGGTATATGGTGTTAGGCTACCCTGTAGTATGGCGGAAGTGGATCACCCTGTAGTACGGCGGAGATGGATCACCCTGTAGCACCACCAAGATAGATCACCCTGTAGGGCACGACAAGCTGGACCAGTAATGGATCACCAAATAAGATCCAGAAAGAAAATAAAGGAAAACAGGAACCCTTGACGAAGACAAAAAAAAGCAGGAAGAAAAGCAGGAAGAAAAACAGCAGGAAGAAAAACAGCAGGAAGAAAAACAGGAAGAAAAACAGGAAGAAAAACAGGAAGAAAAAGCAGGAAGAAAAAGCAGGAAGAAAAACCCTACGGAAGAAAATTCTCAATCAGAATCAGATGAAACAAGGTGAGATTCAACCCCCATTCAATAGGACTATTTGACTAATCAATACCCCTGGTATATTTTCATCAAGCAAAGTAGCAAGATAACAAGAGTATATTTTTGGGTGCCCTGTATAACCATATGACCCGTAAAAATCAAGAAAATTGAATGAGTGTTGAAACCTCTCTTCAATACTAATATTCAGTTGAGATATAACGATGGAACCAGAAATTACTAAAATCATTTAAAACACATTTAATGGTAAAATTCTTACCCTGGCCAAGGGGTTTTCTATTCGATTCTTCGTGTGCGGTGTTCTGCACGGAAGTCCTGCTGGGACTTGATGAGTGACTGAGGGCCTTCTGTTTCTTATGAATCTAGAGACGAGAAACGAAGGTTGTAGAATTGAAGAAGTGATATCATAGCTAAGATCACATGAGAGATGCGACAGTGATTCAGACATACCTAATTTCGGAAATCCTTCCACCTGGCACGAGTTCGGTATCCACCACAAATCCTCAAAAGAGCTTAAGTTTCCGACTGCAAATATCCACACCAAAATGACCAATCAGTCTTCCACTATACAATCCTGACTTGCAGAAATAATCCCCGTGAAGGATGGCACAAATACAACCAAATATATCCTACAATCAGTCTGATGGTACCCTTTGAACTCCGAACCAAGCTCACCGAAGGTTAACTTCCAAATACTAAGAGAATGCCACATCTGACAGCTAACCAGTTGTTGCCACAGTGCATCCAATCTACACTACAAGCACCAAGGGGGCGCTGTGCACAACATCATAAATCTAACAATTCCTCCACAGCCACTTGATACATCATCAACAAGTCCATGACCCATCAAAACTCCTTCTCAAAGCAATGCAACCCTAAAACAACCCTTGACAACTTGAGTAACCGATCAATCCCTCACCCGTGAACAACTGTAGAACTAGTTCGGTGTAAGTCGACGGAACGACACTACGAAAGTTCGGCAGATGTCAACCAACAGCTGTCTCTTAACCTTGTTTACGAATATTTACAAAATATATTGTTCCAACCTATTTTCAACTATTTACCAATCCTTATTCATGCGATGGAATAGAAACATATAAGGTAAGTCGCCATAACCTTCCCTTTCAGTACAAATATTA